>NW_020837945.1:14226602-14558759 GCF_003676395.1 Aethalodelphis obliquidens
TTTTTTTTTTTTTTTTTTTTTTTTTTTTTGCGGTACACGGGCCCCTCACTGCTGTGGCCTCTCCCATTTTGGAGCACAGGCGCTCCGGACGCGCAGGCTCAGCGGCCATGGCTCACGGGCCCAGCCGCTCTGTGGCATGTGGGATCTTTCCGGACTGGGGCACGAAACCGCGTCCCCTGTATCGGCAGGTGGACTGCCAACCAGTGCGCCACCAGGGAAGCCCGCAAATCATTTACTTTTAATCTTTTTAGTAAAGTAAAATTGGAAATAAAACTGGCAAAATAATTTCTCATTATTCAACCAGACTTCATGTTACTGCTGATCATTTTCTTTCAAGTACAAAAATAAGGAAATCACCTTTAATAAAATAAACAAGCATTTTCTCTTGACCTTTAGATGCTGAAAAATGTATGCTGTTTCTTAACTTAATAGATAAGTGTGTCAAATTGTTGTGAAATAAAATTGTACCTTTTTTATTAAGACAGTGAATTTGGATCTAAAAACAAGCTATTCCATGTTTATTCCCTGGATTGGAGAAATATGGAACATTTTTGTTAGTGTCTTTCATAGTAATTGTGGATTGGTGGGATGGACAAATAATATCTCTATTATAGTGCAGGCTTTGAGGTCAGGGTCTGTATGAACCCCTTGTATTAATATACGACCCAACACAGAGAGGTGCTTAATTAATATTTGTTAAAAATATATATATATAATAAAATTTTGTGATCCAAATAATTTATTGAATAGGATCTCGAATGACAGAATTAAAGTACTAGCTGAAGAATGGGCAAGACATTGACAATTGATTTCCAACATCCTGTTTAGAAACCAAATTGTATTTTTAACTGAATATTTTGATTCTTAAAAGTTGATTTTTGATATATTCCCTTCAGATAATTTGGATCAGGAGTGAAGTGATACAAATCAAACTAAAGCCTCTTTGTTTGTTTATATAACTTTAAGAAAACCTTAAGGCTAAGGCCTTTCATAAATGATTATGAAGTTGCAAAATTCTACTTCCAAAAGCAAAGTATATTTATAAAAAGAAGAAAATAATATTTCTCAGCAAAAATCAGAGAGCTATTGATAGGATCAGAGGAAGATATGCATGTGAAAGTGTTTTCAAATTACTAATTTTTATAAATAAATTATTTTGCAAAAGCCTTTTTGGTGTAGCTTATTCAGAAAAATACATAGATGTTTAAAAAATTTTGTACTAAGTATATCTTTCAAATGAAATTCTGCTACCTTTAAAAATGAAAATTCTGATCTCTAGATTTCCTAGTAGGTCAAAGAGATTTGCTCTTTATCATATGTGTTTCACCTTGGGTTAATCCTGTGTCTGAGATTTCCTGCAGGAAGTGATATAATTGGTGCCGTTTTAGGACTTTTCACATTAGAAGATCAAAAGGTCAAAGATTTGAGGGCTTACTTACAGATGTCTTAGATAGATGAAGCTTTATAACGTTGACACGTCTACCATTTAAGGAAAAAAGGACATTCATTTCATTTGTGAAATAACTGATGCATAATTTAAATTTTATAGTTTGAATATAAAAATGTTTCCTGTTGACCCATCAGCAATAAAACTGTTGTTTTGTATTATCTTTCTAGTACTAATAATTAATATCTACTAAATAATTCAAATCCTGTCTCCTTGATGTTTTTATTATAAAATGAAATTTGGAGCTGTGGTCCAATAAGTAGACAATTATCAGAGGAAACCTAATTATCCTTAATGACACTGATGTTTTTCACTGATTTGTATTTCCTTTGACACAAACATATCCAACAAGTCCCAGACAAATACTACATAAGGGTAAATGGACACACCATTCCATTTCCATTTTCCTAAAATATCTAAACAAGAGTGTTGTGTTAGGATGATTTTTCTGTCATGTTTCCTTTGCTGATGATTTTGTAAACTGAAGATCAAGTGTTAAAAAAGAAATTGTGCTGAAATTGTTAAAAAAATATAAAATAAAGTAAAAAGAAAAAAAAGAAATTGTGCTGAATTCTCATATGACCCCAACAAATCAAGTAAATTGAATGGACATTCAATGCAAAATTCACTGTCAGGCCTTTGGGAAAATACTATTAATTGTATTGTCAAAAATAATACTACAATTTATTTTATAAAAAGAGGAGAAACTTGATTATGGCTGAACTTTTAAGCAACTCGATTTTAGTAGGAAAAAAATAAATTGTTCAAACTCTTAATGGAGTAGAGTGAAGTGGAAAAGTGACATACTTGGGGATTTTGAACAAGCATCACCAACATTTTTTCAATCTTAAAAACTGGAAAATTTGCTATAGTTTCCTATGATATTGACTTCATCCAGTGAAGAGTGTACCCATTATTTTGAATAGCAATGAGATATGATACCTGGCTAGAGGTTTTTACAGATATCAGTCATCTTATGTGTAGTCTTTGATGATACCACATTCATTGTCAGCATAGACACAGAGCATTTCATTGGAATCTGTGTCGACAGTCCTAAATTTAGAAGACAAAAGATTAATGAGATTTTATTCATGTCATTGAGCAATAGAATGAGAATTATGCAAGTCTGGTTTTGTTGTCACACCCTTTTCTGAGGTATATAAGAGTCTATGGGCAGATAATAAAATTCATACCTGAAAAACAACATTCATATTACATATATATATATACATATATATATATATATATATATATATATATATGTATATATATCTCCAACCGTAGCAACTACTATGGTGGCCTGAGCTATGGCTGTGCCTGTGGTGGCTTTAGAGGCTTAGGGCTTAGGATATGGCCTTGGAGACTATGACTATGGTTCTAGTTAGGGAGGCTATAGATACAACTGTTTCCACCCCTTGTGCTATGAAGGATATCAATTCTCTGGCTTCTATTGAAAAAGAAAAAAGACTGGTGCTTTGGGACTTTAGAATCCTAATACAACCCTACTGTTTGTTCTTCTTTCAAGTCTTTCTATTTCCATCAAAATTCAGATGCTGCTCTGACCACCTGAGGTAACTCAGAGTTCAGCAAGAAGGGAGAACACTGATTTGGCAAAGATTTTCCCAGACTGTTTATCATATGTGACTGTGTTTTATTTTTCTTTCTCATAAGCCATAATAGGATAACGGTGAGAGAGATTATTGGTCTTTATTTACCTGAAGATTTATATAGAATTAGTTAAAAGATGATTGAACTAAAGGAAAACCAAAGACTGAAGGGAAGTCCTTTGCAGGTGCTTTTGAGATTCAGCTGCTCTGAACCATAACATGAGCTCGATAAATATCTGTTGCATAAAAGAACTGATTAGTGAGAAAGGGGGAGGTAATTAAAATTTCTGACCTACTATGTGTGAGATATTTTGCAAGGTGTTTTATATATTTTTTATTGTTTGATTTTCATAATACTTCAAAACATAGGAAATGAAGTATACAAAGTTTCTTTTTAAAAGTATAAAAAATCTTCAAACAACTTTAAAAAGTAGTTAGAATATTGGGAAAAATACAGGTCTGTGAGCAAAGAGACTTGGATTTATATCCTCTCTTTACTACTGACTAATTGTATGATATAAGGCAAGTTTATTAACTTTTTTTGATATATTTTTAATTAATCAAATCTGATGATCATTTTTATTTTAAAATTCTGTTTTAAAATAAACCTACCCTACACTACACACACATGCATGCAAGCAAATTAGTATATTATGGTGCATAAGACACAGTAGGTGATTGTATTAATTTCCTAGGACTGCTGTAAAAAAGTACCAGTGCTTGGGTGTCTTAAAACAAGAGAAATTTATTTTTTCACAGTTTTGGAGGCTAGAAATCCAAAATCAAGGTGTCAGCAAGACCACACTCTCTCTGAAACCTGCAGGAGAATAATTTCTTGCCTCTTCCTAGTTTCTGGTGATGTGCTAGCAGCTGTTGGCTTCCCTTGTTTGCAGCTGTATAGCTCCAATCTGTCCCTGCATCATCACATGGTGTTCTCCCTCTGTGTTTCTACAACTTCTTCTATAAATGTCTGTCTCTGTGTCCAAATTTCCCCTTCTAATCGGGACAACAGTCATTAAATAATAGCATTGAATTAGGGCCCACCCTAATGATCTTGACTTCATCTCAAGATGGTTAAGTCTGCAAAAGACCCAATTTTCAAATAAAGTCACTTCCACAGGTATGAAGGGGCAGGTTACATCTTGAATATATCTGGGGGGGGCAAAGTTTAACCAAGAATAGTGATCAATATTCTGTTTAACATTATTTTATTTAGATCATGTAATTAATAGGTGATTGAATAGAAACAGATAATTCAACATAAGACTTTTGATTTCAGTCTTAAAATTCTTTCCACAATTCTAAGCATCTCTTCCTATAACTGAAAGACATTTAAGAAGAGAAAATGATGACTTTGATTTAGAATAGAATGTGTTTAAACTGACAATTAGACAGCCATTTATAACTGCCCATTAGAGAGCTTGTGGTTTAATTTATAGCCTCTCATAAATATGTACAGTGAAACAGCCTCATCAGCAAAAGCAGAGGTATTAGCCCAAGGCAGCTTATAATTGATTTCAGAGAATGGGTTTGTGATTTTTCACTAGTTGTTCAAATTAATGATGTAAATCAAGATCTTTCCCCAAATTTTCATTGCCAAAAAGATTTCAGCTTTTTTAGATTATGTATGCTTTTCTCCACATCTTTCTTCACCTACCCTATGTAGACAATCCTATCAAACTAAATCCTTAGCTCCTAACATCATGAGCTACAATAGAAATTACTAAGGAGTTCTGGGTTATGAGTGTAGAGATGGATGCGGCAGCTTCTGTAGACTGGTATATATATGGATGTGCCTCTGTGTATGGTGGCTATCATACAATTTGTTGTTTGTTCCCTGGCTTCTACAGAATTACTGTCATTATTATCTGATAACTGGTTACCAGAAGCAGACTTGACAGAGTAAACTGCAGACTACAAGGTCACCATTAGCCTGATAGATTCAAATTCTGGCCCACTACTCCTTAACTCTGTGAACTTGAGCAAGTTAATCTCTATATACTTTCATTTTTCCCTCTGCAAATTGTGTTCAGTGCCTGTCTCATATGGTTTTGACAGTTAACTAGAGGTGGCTCCTAATCATGGAATTGTGATGTTTAACTGAGTTGTTTATTTTAAATAAAAATGTGATGTTTATAGGACTTAGCAATAAATGACCATTATGTTTCATTTCTCTAATAAGAAAGACACTTAGTTTAAAAAAATTGTAAGCAAACATGGCTTTTGCTTCCATTCATTTATTTCAACAGATTATTTTCATTTTTTTACTCCTACCAAAATGAGCTACTAAGAGCAATTATGGTGGTCTCTTGGGCTATGGCTGTGGATATGAAAGCTTAGAGACCTGGACCATTCCTTTGCTTCCTACAGCTATAGCTCTGGGTGACTGTGACTATAAGTGCTGCTGCCAACCTTGTAAGATAGAATTGTTAGGTTAAAAGCTTCTATTGAAGGACCACCATATAATAAATGTGATATTTTAAGTATCAGTAACTTCAGTTTGTGTCCAAGAATCAGTCAAATGGCTCAAAAAAAAAATAGAGACAGATGGTTTGAAAGTGTGAATGTGGATTTTACAAAGATTTTTTTTTATTTTTTATAAATTTATTTATTTATAAAATAAATAAATTTTGGCTGCATTGGTTCTTTGATGCTGCTCATGGGCTTTCTCTAGTTGCGGTGAGTGGGGCTTACTCTTCATTGCAGTGTGCAGGCTTCTCATTGTGGTGGCTTCTCTTGTTGTGGAGCACAGGCTCTAGGCGTGTGGACTTCAGTAGTTGTGGCATGTAGGCTAAGTAGTTGTGGCTTTCGGGCTCCAGAGTGCAGGTTCAGTGGCTGTGGAGCACGGGCTTAGTTGATCTGCAGCATGTGCGATCTTCCCAGACCAGAGATCGAACCTGTGTCCCCTGCATTGGCAGGTGGATTCTTAACCACTACACCACCAGGGAAGCCCCAGATTATTTATTTTGGAAGAAATATATTAGTGTCCCGTGAGTCTGCTTCTGGAAGGGAAATAGGGTATTCTCTCTCCCTTACTTGAATGAGCAGGATTTTAAAACCAATTATAATGCACTATATTATTTTTCTTCAGTTATGTGCACAATAGATAAAGGTCTGACTCTTATCTGTGGACTAACTCTAATGGGTAAGAGACTTCTGATTTTAGTCTGGCTCCTCTGATAATGGGACTAAAGGAAAGGAGGCTACTTTTGTATCAGGCAGTAATACTAGAAACCATCAGGAAAAGAATACATGTGTAATTTATAAAATCCAAGTAAGAACTCATTGATGGAACCAACGTGGAACCATTTTTTGCTGCAGCCAAGAGTACCATTTGGCATGCAATATTAGACTCTAATGTCATATTAATAGTGGCTTTATAAATACATACTGATTTATATACTTCTGCATAAGTTTTTCCTTTGAGGTACTAAATAGATATGTAGCTAGTGTGTTTGATTTTTTTCTGTAATCATAATTTTTCTACAATTTTGGAATGCTTTCAGTGATGAAGCTATGTTTTTCTAGTGAGGGTAAATTTGGTGTTTAAAAATATTTACAAGTAACTTAGGTACACAAATATTCATAGCAGCTTTATTTTTGGTTGCCCAATGCTGGAACAACCTAAATATGCTTCAAATGGTGAATAAACTGTGACACATACATGCAATGGAATTCTACTTACAGTAAAAAGAAAAGATTCAATAAATTCAATAAATTGCACAAACCTCAAAGTCATAATTTTGGATGAGAAAAGCCAATCTTAAGAAATTGCATAGCATACAAGTCCTCTTATTTGAGATTCTCTAAATGTAAAAGCTATAGTGATAATAAACAGAGTAGTTGTTGACAAGGAATATGGTCAGGAAGATGATGTCACTATAAAGCTATAGTACAAGGGAGTTTTGGGAGTGATGGAGCTGTTCTGTATCTTTATTGTGGTTGTGGTTATACAAATATGTACATGTCAAAGACTAAGATCTACACACCAAAATAAAACAAAATACTTTTAATATATGATAATTTAATGAAAATTAAATTAAAAATAATTAAATTTTTAGGCTCCTGATTTTAGTTTAGAGATGTAGAAGGTTAGAAAGTGAGAAACTATGAAAACCAAAATTTTCTTGACCTATTAGAGACTAAAGTTGTAAGTCAAATGACCAACCTGAAATTTGGAGATAGGTGCCTTTGGAGAGAAACAAGCTCCAAGCATTTTCATCCCTTGGGAAGATACCACAGGATGCATTTAAGTCAGTAGAAGATTAAATCAGATGTTTTGACTAAGGCCAAGTGTGGGCTAGGTTGAGAGTATGAAGTTTGGGATGTCACATTCATAGGAGGTTCAAACAATGTTGCTTGTTTTTCTTTCAGGAATTTCATGATAATTACAGAGAACTATGGAGAATCCATAGAAAGGATTGTCCCTTGCCCCTCCCGCTCCCCCTCCCCATGGTGTTGCCTGGGAAAGGGGGAACAGCAGATGAATAAAAGGTTTAACCTGTAGGTAGAAGAACAAGGGGGTTTATACTCTGAGCACACTAGTGGAACATCATTGTAACCAGAAGAACATGAAGACATCACCAAAATCCTACCCCCAAACTTTTTTTTTTAATCACCCCTAGGTAAAAGAGAAAATCCTCAATCTTCAAGGGGATGTACTTCAAACCCATAGCTAAAGGACATTTGTGGATAACCACTGCATGCAGGAGAAAAGAATGGAAACAATTAAAAAAAGAGAAGCTTCACATCTAAAGAAGGATAAGACTCTTCTGAAGGCCACACCCCTGAGACCCAGACTCCAAAATCTGTCAGTAATTAAAACATCAGTCTCACTCTTTTTCATCACTCCCACAGCCACACTAACAAAACTTGAGTACAAATAACAGTGGAATACAGCTGAAAGAAATGAAAAAAACAGATACTCTAAAGACCAGCACAAATGGAAGACACAAGTCCAAATGTTGGCACAAATAGAAGGAATTTGAAGACTCTGGTGCCATTATCAATAATAAATATTCACTCTGGTTACTAGAGCAACAAAAAATATGTTCAAACACAGGTCTAAACTGGTCTATATTAACACAAATCTACACGTTAAAGGCCTTAAAGGAAACAAGTTTATCTCCAAGAATCCTACATTTACCACAGTATCTTCAATCCTGTGCAATATGTCCAGCTTTTGGTAAAAAGCTACTAGGCATACCAAAGGGAAAGAAAACTTACATTCTTGAAAGAGAAAGAAATCATCAGAACAAGACACAGTTATCACACAGGTGTTGAAATTATCAGAGAGGAAATATAAAGTAATGATTAATATGTAAAAGGAAGTAATGGAAAAGGTGGACAAAATGCAAGATCAGATAGGTACTTTCAGTATGGAAATAGAAAATATAAGAATCAAATGGAAATGCTAGAAATAAAAAATATACAGCAGAAATGAAGACTACCTTTGACATACTTGTTAGCAGACTCAACACAGCTGAGGAAAGAATCAATGAGCTAGAAGAGAATGTAACCAAATCTAAAAATACTGAACTGCACATAGAAAAAAGGTAAAAAAGAAAAAAAGAATAGAGACTCTAAGACCTGTGGGACAATATTAAATGGCGTAACATGCACATAACTGGAAACCCAGAAGAAGACAGAATGAGGCAGAAGAAATATTTGATAAAATAATGGATGAGACATTTTCAAAGTTAGTGACAGACACTGAACCTCAGATCCAAGAAGCTTAAAGAATAGAATGCCAAGCAAAATAAATACTAAACCAAACTAAACCAAACAAAACCCCCAGTGTATCAAGGCATAGCATACTCAAACAGATGAAAAGTAGAGAGAGAAAGAGAGAGACAGAAAGAGAGACAAACTATACCTTAGAAGCACCCTGGGAGAGGGGTGGTTATTTACACAGCAATAGGATAAGAATTACAGCTTATTTCTCATCAGTAACCACACAAGCAAGAAAATTAATTGAAATATTTAAAATGTTGAAAGTAAAATAAAACTATCAACCCAGAAATGTATGTCTAGCAAAAATATACTTTAAAAATGAAGGAGAAATAAAGATGTTCTAAAAATCAGACAAACAAAAACAAAACTAAAATAACAACAACAAAAACAAACTGAGGAAAGTCAAGAATTTTTCAAAGAAGATTTCCGTGCAGAAGGAATATGAGTTAGGTGAGAAACTTGGATCCACACACAAAAAAACTAACAGCGTAAAAATGTAACAAATAAAGGTAAAAAAGTATTTAAAATTTTTTTCTTATTTTTATTTTCTATTAAAGATAACTGACTAAAGCAAAGATGATAACAATGCATTGTATATTTATAGCTTTTGTAAAAGTAAGATATATGACAATGACATGAAGATGGAAGGGAGGAATTGGGAGTATCTGTTGTAGGGACTTATACATTATATGTGAAGCAGTATATATTATTTGAATGTGGATTCAGATTACTGACACATGAATATTGTAAACTCTAGAAAAATTAATAAGTAGACTTTTCAAAAAGCACAAATTACAAATCAATAGATGAGATAAAACTTACTCAAAAATAATACTCAATAAAAACCAGAGAGAACAGAATAAGAGGAAACAAGTAACAAAGAAAAAAAAATGCAATCACCATAAAATAGGTAAAAAATTGGCAGATTGAGATCAAACTATATTAAAAGTTCTTTAAATAAGAATTGTCTAATCATACCAGTTTACAAACAGAGATTGTCACAGTAGATGAAAAAAGCAAGATCTTACCATGTACTGTGAACAAAAAGCCCAATTTAAATATGGAGAATAACATAAGTTAAAAATAAAGTTGTTGAGAAAGCACAGCAAATTTATCAGAGATGAAGAAGAACATTACATAATGAAGAATGGGTCACTTCAAAATTAGAAACAGACAAATGCATAATTTTAGCTGGAGGCTTCAACATTCCTGTCTCCATAATTGACAGATCACATAAGCAGAAAATCAGTAAGGATATAGAGATATCCACTACCAACCAACTTGACCTAATATTTATATAACACTATACCCAATTTCTTCATATGTGCATGGTATGTTCACCAACAAAAAAATGTGTTAGGCCATGAAACAAACCTTAAGACATTTAAAAGAATATAAATCATATAAAATATGTTCTCAAACCCTAAGATAATCAAGCAGAAACCAAAACAAAGAAATAACTAGAAAATCAACAAATACTTTTAAATTAAACAATACACTTCTAAATAACCCATGGGTTAGAGAGGAAGTCTCAAAGTAAATTAAACATATTTTGAAATAAACAAAAGTGGAAATACAATATACCAAAATTTTGGAACACAGGTATTGTAATACTTAGAGGGCATTTTTTACCATTAAATTAATATTTTAGAAATGAAGAAAGCTCTAAAATGAGAAATCAATGTTTTCACTTTAGGAAACTATAGAAAAATGGGAAATTTACCCCAAACAGGCAGAAGGAAGGAAGTGATAAAAATCTGAGCAGAAATCTGTGAAATTGAAAACAGAAATACAATAGAGAAAATCAATGAAACAAAAATCTGGTACACTGAAAACATAAAGTAAACTGATAAATATCTAGGCATGCTAAACAAGGGAGGAGAAAGAGGGAGAGACACAAATACAAAAATGAGAAATGAAAGATGAGAAATCACTACTGATCTCACAGATATTAAAAGGGAAGGAGGACAGAGCACATTCCAACTCATTTTATAAGGCCAGCATTTCCCTGATGTCAAAACTGAAGAGAGAGTACAATACAAGAAAACTAAATAACAATTCACATAAAACTAGATGAAAAAATCCTCAACAAATTTTAGCAATCCATCAGTCTATAAAAATAATAATATCCCAGGGCTTTCCTCGTGGCACAGTGGTTGAGAATCTGCCTGCTAATGCAGGGGACATGGGTTTGAGCCCTGGTCTGGGAGGATCCCACATGCCACGGAGTAACTAGGCCCATGAGCCACAACTACTAAGCTTGCGCGTCTAGAGCCTGTGCTCCGCAACAAGAGAGGCCGCGATAGTGAGAGGCCCGCACACTGCGGTGAAGAGTGGCCCCCGCTTGCTACAACTTGAGAAAGCCCTCGCACAGAAACGAAGACCCAACACAACAAAAATAAATAAATAAATTACTAAATAACAATAATAATGATATCCCATGACAAATCCCAGGAATGCAAAGCTGGTTCAATATTTATAAGTTAATGAAAGCAATATTAGCAGGCAAAAGAAGGGGGAAAAACCCTCATGATCATTTTTATTGATACAGAAAATATTTTGACAAAATTCTGCATACATTAATAAAAAAGACTCAGTGAATTAGGAAGGAGACAGTTTCACCTTGAAAAATGTATCTATAAAAATCTTGATTAAAATCATACTTGATGGTGAAAGACTGAATGTTTTCTTCCTAAGATTAAGAACAAGGAAAAATGTCCAGTTTCAGTACCCATATTAGATATCAAACAGGAAGACTTAGTAAAATATGGCAGATGAAATAAAAGTCATATATATTAGAAAAAAGTAATAAAACTGTCCCTGTTCATATATTTCATAATTGTGTATGCTGAAAATCCTAAGTATCTACAAAACAACTTCAGAATTAATAAGTGAGTGTAGAAAGATCACATAGATTTCAACGAGTGTAGAAAGATCATATAGATTGCAATGGTTAAACAAAAGCAAATAACTAAAGGAATCAAGTTATACTATAAATAAGTTATCCTATAAATAAATTAGATATTATATTTCCCCAGATGGTTTTCATCAATTGTGCAGTACATCCAATTAAAAATATACTAACATACAAAGAAGTGAATTTGTTAAAAAAAAAAGCCAAAAAACAAAAAATCTACCTAGCTCATAAACTACCTTAAACTAGGAATGAGGAAAATTTTTAGAGATGTGGCTTGAGCTTATACTTTAGTGGCTCTATGAAAGTGGATCCAATGTCTCACCTTTTTCTAATTGGCTAAATTTTGAAGGTGAGGTGAGGGCAATTGAAGTGTAGGGGACTAGCTACTTCACTTTCTACTATTTCCAATAGAGAAGAGTCTTGTGCCAGCATAGTACAACAGCAGCAAAAGTACAAAAAGAGCAGGATTATATCCCAAGGTAAGAGTAAAGAATAACCCCAGATTCCCCAAGAACCTCAGAGTAATACAGGACTCTGTCCAAAAGCTCCTGAACCTCGAGGAAAACAACAAACACAAAAACAAACAAAAACAAATTTAATTTGAAGTTCATATTACCAACGAGCTGCCATGTCAATTACCCTGGTGGCCTTGGCTATAGCCTTAATGTCTTTGGAAGCCTATGATGTAGCTGTGGTAATGACTCTGGCTATATTGACTATGGTAGATTCAGCTAGTGCTGCTATGGTCCCTCTTTTTAGAGAATATATTTGCCCTCTGGGGTCCACTAAAAAATCTTTCAATCACTAAAACATTAGATAATTTCTATCACTCTAACTGGGGAACTTCTTTTTTTTTCTTTCTGTCTTCAAAGTCAGGCACATTTTTAACCTTATTAACTGCAAAGGCTACTAATCTCACACACCATTACGGAAGGCCCTTTGAAGAAATCAGAGCAAAAAGACACTCCTCTCAGAAGAATGTCATCAAAGAAACTGGATTTCCTTTCAGAATGGCTGCACTTTGGAACTGTTGCTACTTCATTGATCTCCATGTGACAGCTCTATGCCTGTTTCACAATAAAGTTTCTTCATTGGCATTGCAATGTTGCTTTCATTTTTATTTGTTTCTGTTAAAGATTTTTATATACACACAAGTATGGGGTAAAAAAACCCTAAGCATAATTTTCTGAAACATACATTTATATGTTAATATTTATGTCTATAGATATGTTTTTTATTATTAATATCTCTCTAAAAGTTATGCTCACAGAAGTGTTTAAAATGAACATTTATTCTATAATATCTTGTTCAGAATGATGCTCTCTATCTGATTTGACATCCAAGAGAATCGACAAACAAATATTCCTCATATCCTCTGAAATTTTGCCCTCTCATCCCACAACTATAAAGTTTAATTTATCATTTTCCAGTCTTAGTATAATTATAGTATTACTATTAATCTTCATTGCTATATAGGAAAGGGGTCTTCCTTTGTGAAACATTTTCTTCTTGACTTACCTACATCTCCTAAAGGGAGACATCTTCTTTGTGTTCTGTGGTTTTGAGTGGTATTTGTCTTTCTAGGAGTTGAAGGTAGTTTCACTTGTTGACCTGCCTAAGGTCCTATTTCTATGTCACCACAATAAGTAGAGAGCTATTTTGTCTTTATTGAAACTTTTTCTTATTCATACATTTGGATTTAGATGCTGAATCAATTTTCTGCTTATTTTTTACCCCTGGTATTTACCTCTCAATATATCCTTGACAGATTTCTGATATGCTCTGGTCCCTATATTCAACTTTCAATTGCTTTTGTTTTCTATTTCCCACTTTAGGGATTTATGTAACTAACCTCATTTTTTAAACAATTCTTTTCCCCTATTACAACCATAAACTATGAACCACATCAAATTTCTACTGTACATCATCCTTGTTCTCACTTCTACTTTTACCACAAGAGTATCCACTTACCTACATCCTTATATCCCTTGCCTTACTTTCCCAGTGGTATCAGTTTTTTGAAACTCCAACCCTTGCTGAAATCCAACTCTTTGCCTACTCTGCTTGCTCATATTCAGGGGATTTGGGCTAGAGAAATACAGCCTTATTGAATTGTCTTATGTTAAATTGATTATATTAAATCTTATTTAGGCATTCTGCCTTCCCCAGAAATTCTTCCCTATTTTCCTATTAAATTCACTCTCCCACTCTCTAAAATAATTATTTCATTCCTTATCTTTTTTCAAACTTCTGACACAACCTGCCTTACTCCTCATCCAATTATGGCTTGTTTCAAATGTCACAAAAAATTAGGAACAATAGAGATTTAAACATCTACCTATCATCATTGCATTTGTTTCTTATTTCTGCTGTAACAGATTCTCACAAATTTGGTGGTTTAAAACAATGCAAATTATTATCTTGCAGTTTCTGTAGGTCAAAAGTGCAGGTACAGAGTAGCTCAGGTGTCTATCTGTATAGAGTCTTACAAGGCAGAAATGCATTCATTTCTGGAAATTCTGGGGATAAATTTGCTTCAAAACTCCTGGTTGTTGGCAGAATTCAGTTCCATGTGGTTATAGGGTTTAAATCCCCATTTCACTTCTCAGCCTCTAGAAGCTACAAGTATTCCTTAGCTCACAGATTCCATTCCTCCATCTGAAAAACTAGAAATGGCAGATCAAATCCTCTTCAGAAGTCTAATACTTGAGCTCCATTTCTGACCTGCCTCTTCGGCCTTTCTCTTTTGACATATCTCTCTGATTTCTCTACCTTTCTCTCCTGCTTTTAAAAGTTCATGTGGCAGAGTAATATTCCATTGTATATATATACCACATCTTCTTTATCCATTCATCTGTTGATAGACATTTAAGTTGCTTCCATGTCCTGGCTATTGTAAATAGTGCTGCAATGAACATTGGTATTGCTCAGCCATAACAAAGAATGAAATAATGCCATTTGTAGCAACATGGATGGACCTAGAGATTATCATACTAAGTGAAGTAAGCCAGACAGAGAAAAACAAATATCATATGATATCACATATGTGGAATCTAAAAAAAAATGATACAAATGAACTTATTTACAAAACAGAAACAGACTCGCAGACATCAAAAACAAACTTATGGTTACAGAAGGGGAAAGAGGGTTGGCGAGGGACAAATTAAGAAGTTGGGATTAACATATACACACTACTTTATATAAAATAGATAACCAACAAAGACCCACTGTATAGCACAGGGAACTGTACTCAATACTTTGTAATAACCTATGAGGGAAAAGAATCTGAATTACTCTGCTGTAACACCTGAAACTAACACAATATTATAAATCAACTATACTTCAATTAAAAAAATACTGTCTCAGTGCTGAAAAAAATTTGTTTCCATAAAAAAAATAGTTCATGTGATTACATTGGGCTCACCCAGATAATCCAGCATAATATCCTTATTCTAAGGTCAGTTGATTAATAACTAATTATATCTGCAAAGGGAATTCCCCGGTGGTCCAGTAGTTTGGATTCCGCTTCCACTGTCGGAGCAGGGTTTGACCCCTGGTCAGGGAACTAAGATCCTGCAAGCCACGGTGTGGCCATAAAAAAACAAAACATTATATCTGCAAAGTCCTTTCACAGCAGTACCTAGAATCATCTTCAATTAAATAACCAGGAGAGAGAAAACGCTTATGGTATGTCTTTAGAATTCTGTCCTCTACAATCATTTCTCAACATATAATCTACCTTCTACATATTACAGTGCATGGACAAGCTTAACCTGTCTAAAAGCTATTCTTCCACTTGCGCAGTGGATGCCAAGTCTCCTTTGCTGGATTCTTTTTCTGTTTCCTACCTTTACATGAGGTAAGTCCCCAGGGCTGAACTCTTAACTACTCTCTCTCCAATTATCCCATGCAGTATCATGCTGTAAACACCGTTTTAATAATTGTCTCTCCAGTTTATATCTTCTCTCCTAACCTCTTCCTTGTAGCTTGATGTTACATATCCTACTATCTATTCAACATTTTAAAGACATCTCATACATGCACATCATAGCTCTTGATATTTTAACATTCTTCCCCCATCTAGGCTTCCCTTTAAATATAATGTCACAGACATCCAAAAAATTCTTAAGTCTCAAACCAAGAATGTTACCCTTTATTCCTTTTTTATTTCTACTCATCATCTAAATCCTACCCGCCAGCAAGCCCTTATAGAGTCTACTACTATCTCTTGCCTGAATTACTGCAATAACCTTGGACTCTTAGCTTCCACTCTTGAGCTCTTACAATTCATGCACCACACAGTAAGTAGCAAGATGTCAATCGAATCACCTTCTGCTCTTAATTAAACATCTTCGATAGCTTTCCATTACACCTAAAATTCCATTAAAAATCATTATCAAGCCCCAGAATGCCCTGGATAATCTAACCCCTGCCTAACTTTCTGACTTTATCTCCCCACACCTTCTCTTTTATTAGCTGTAATCTAGCCACAATAACTTTCTCACTGCTTCATTATGCAAAAATAATTCCCACCTTAGAACATTTAGATGGGAATTTCCTTCAGCCTAGCTTGTTCTTTGACTTATACACTTAACAAATGTATCTCCTTTACTTCATCCTTGTGTCCAAATATCTCTTCAAAGGGACTTTTCTTGATCATCTCATGTTAGTGGCATTTCCCCCTATGCTGCCACTCTGTATATAATTACTTTCTTTATACACATTATCTCTATTACATAATGTATTTTTTTTTGCCTTCTCCCTGGAATGTAATCCTAATGAGGACAGGAATTTTTTTTTTTTTTTATTTTAAGCTTTGCCTTTTAACATAGAACATTGGCATAAAGGGAGCTTTAAATAAATAATTATTGGAAAACTGATGGAATCCAGTTGGGATCCTGTCATGTTACTAAGTTGTTAATTCTTAACTCTTGTTACATTCTAGAATCTTCTGGGAGCTTTTAAAAATATTGATGCTTTGACCTTATTCCAATTCAATAAGAATTTCTGGATATGGGATTGGCCACTCCCATTCATGAGAGAATATAAAAAGCACCGTGTAGACGGTGGAATTATGAGCTTCTATAAATCTACTATGATAGCCTGAGCCCTGTCTCTCTCTGTCTCTGCCCCTAACTATGGATTGATGGCCATCGTGGATATGGCTTCAGCTTCCACTGTTCCTCTTTCTTTGAAAGATATTTTTCCTTTCTATTCTGCTGAAAAAATTATATTAAGAAGATCAGATCTTTTATATCATTAGCACAATATTATTTATTCTACTGAGTTCTTCAATCTTTTCAATGTTATTTTCATTTTGGACTTATTTAATTTTAACTATTTTATTTGGAGCCCACGTTTGGCCACAAAAGGTAAAAACTCAACAAAAAAAATACCTTGGAAATAGCTTCCATATAAAGGACTGATTTCTCTCATTATTGTGGCTCACTAACATGGTACTAACTTCCTTATTTCCTATAAGCTTATTTTGTTACCATTGCAAATTTGATTTCTTGTCCATGCATTAAGATGAACATGTTTTATGTAAGTTTTGAAACATCTAAGCAACATATTTTCATATTGAGCAATTATTTTTCCTCCAGGATTAATTTTTTTAGGAAGAATTCTTTAGAAATTTTTCTCAGAATAAGTTAGCTGAGACACTTTCTTGAAAGAGAGCTTGTGCTCCTCACACCCTTGACAGGTATTCTAATTTTAGGTATGTGGCTTGGAAAATGCCTTAAAACTTGAATTTAGTTACTTTCCTTGACTTTCACTACCGGGACTTAGATCTTCATAATTTCTCCTTCCTTTCCATAAATTACACAGAACTGCAGACTCTGGTACTAACGCTAAGAAAACATTGTTATATAATTTGTTATTTTGGCCACTTAAACTAACACAGATTTTTCACTGGTCTTATCACTTTATGAAGAGTCCTGCCCTCACTATCTTGCCATATTTTTTGAAATTTTGTTGGGAATAATTGTCATCAAGTAAGGTCAAATTCATTGCAGCTGTATATAACTAGAGAAAATCCATATAAATGTTGCTTTCCCCCTTAGCTTCTAATTATTGAAAATTCATTTATTTAATTAAATCATTAACAACTTAGTCTTTCAGAAAAAAATATTATCAACTAGAGATAAGAAAACAGAAATAAGGTAAGTATTTTCTAAAACTCAGCTAACAAAGGTACAGCAGTAGCAAGAATTAGAAAGAATATGGAATGAGGAATATCAATTATGAAAAGCATTAAATAAAATAAATTGTAATAAAATTTAAACCAAGCTTAAAGTCATAAAGCAGCTAAATATTTTTGTTCATTTTTCTTGGGAAATTAATAAAAAATAACAGGGTAGTGCTGGCTACTCTTTTCAAGATTGAATTGTAGACATCCCTCTGTAGATGGTGTCCTTTGAACTCAGAAGGTGCATCTTTTTTTTTTTTTAACATCTTTATTGGAGTATAATTGCTTTACAATGGTGTGTTAGTTTCTGCTTTATAACAAAGTGAATCAGCTATACATATACATATATCCCCATATCTCTTCCCTCTTGTGTCTCCCTCCCACCCTCCCTATCTCACCCCTCTGGCTTGTCACAAAGCACCGAGCTGACCTCCCTGTGCTATGTGGCTCCTTCCCACTAGCTAGTTATTTTACATTTGGTAGTGTATATATGTTCATGCCACTCTCTCACTTCATCCCAGCTTACCCTTCCCCCTCCCCGTGTCCTTACCCTTCCCCCTCCCCGTGTCCTCAAGTCAATTCTCTATGTCTGCATCTTTATTCCTGTCCTGCCCCTAGGTTCTTCAGAACCATTTTTTTTTTTTTTTTTAGATTCCATATATATGTGTTAGCATACAGTATTTGTTTTTCTCTTTCTGAATTACTTCACTCTGTATGACAGGTCCTAGGTCAATCCATCTCACTGCAAATGACTCAATTTCATTTCTTTTTATGGCTGAGTGATATTCCATTGTATATATGTGCCAAATCTTCTTTATTCATTCATCTGTCGATGGACACTTAGGTTGCTTCCATGTCCTGGCTATTGTAAATAGAGCTGCAGTGAACATTGGGGTGCATGTGTCTTTTAGAATTATGGTTTTCTCAGGGTATATGCCCAGTAGTGGGATTGCTGGATCATATAGTAATTCTATTTTTCATTTTTTAAGGAGCCTCCATACTGTTCTCCACAGCTCATGCAGCTCAATATCAAAAAAGCAAATAACCCAATCCAAAAATGGGCAGAAGACCTAAATAGATGTTTCTCCAAAGAAGATATCAGACTGCCAACAAACACATGAAAGGATGCTCAACATCACTAATCATTAGAGAAATGCAAATCAAAACTACCATGAGGTATCACCTCACAGCAGTCAGAATGGCCATCATCAAAAAATCTACAAACAGTAAATGCTGGAGTGGGTGTGGAGAAAAGGGAACCCACTTGCACTGTTGGTGGGAATGTAAATTGATACAGAAGGTACATCTTCATCATCAAAACTGAGCTCTAACCTCTGTGATCTACTGTGGTAAACAACTATGGAAGGCTAGACTATAATTGTTCTTGATGTATTGCTGGCCTGGATTTAAAATGGGCAGTTTACTGATTTAGGCTATGGTCACTAACTACTTTCTTTCTATGGAGCAAATAGTTTCTTTACATTGCATTCAAAATTTGTTGATCTCTCAGTGTTTTGGACCTTTATTATTGTAGTCTATTTCTTCCTTTGTTTCTTTAGTGTCAGGCAAATCATGAATAGTCTTAACCTCTTTATTGCAATTGCTCTCCTGATAGTTTACCATGGACCACTAATGAAGCAATCACACTGCATTCTCAGGACATGTGAAATAGGAGACCCTATTTCTCTTATTTAGAATTCTACTCCCTAGAGAGAATTTCTTATATCATTGCCACATTAATAACGTTGTTCTAACTTTCTTATTCCATGGAGAAAATATCTGTGTGTGCTTCTATTAAAATTGTTTTATTGACACAGCAAAAGTGGCTTAAATTTTATTTATTTCTCTAAACAGAGTTTTTTCACTTAAGTTTTGCCAGTATTTTTACAGTAAACAATATATTTCCTTTTGAATTATATTTCCTAGTAATGATTCCTTATAAAAGACTTAAATAAAGCTTCCTTATAATATGTCTTTCCTTCTTAAAATGATACAATCTTGTCATAATTCAAATATTTCAGAACTAATTAAGTATAGATTTTCCCCAAAATGACAAAGGTATTGCCCTTTCATTTTACAGATAAGAACTCTCACATGTCTTCTTTTTCTTGTTGTTTCAGTTTGATTGTTCACCTTTAAGCATCTTTGAAGGTATCTAAGAAGGGAATCTTCCATGGTTCTGTTTTTATTCCTTTGACATAATTACTTTTGTGATCTGAGAGAGGAGTAAAACACACAGGGATTGTTACTCAATGCTAAGGGAACTTTGCTGCAAAGGTCAAAACAGAGATGGAAATTATTATTCTCTTTGTGAAAATTAATATTTTTAAGAGAGTGAGAAATTCAAGTCCACACAATGTCTAATGGACAGAACCAAGATTTGAACCAAAGGCCTGTGTGGCTCCATATACTGGGCTCTCAACTAATGTGTTCCAACACCTTAAAACACATTCCAAGAAGTAAATAAAAAAACATAAATTTCTGGCTTAGGAGGAGAGCTCTGGCTCTTTCTAAAGGAAGAAAATAAAAGCCAAAGACTAGAAAAATTAGATGTGATGCAAGAAGAGGGTAGATCGCACCGAGTGGTCTAGGTAGGTTATGTTAAGCACAGTCATAGGCTTTGAAGACTTGATAGTAATTGCCTTTTATTAAAAGATTTCAGGTGTAAGATGCATAGATGAAGCAAATATGTAATTGAAATTATTCATGAGTAGCATTAAACCTTTTAAAATCAAAAGGCAAAGGTATAATTGGGCTGTTTTGCCCATTTATGAAAACAAATAGGAATGAGAAATATCTATGGAGGGGACACCACCCACACTGAAGGAGTATAAAAATTCAGGTACAGGTGGTAATATTCATTCTCAGGAACATTGTTTAGTTGCCATGAATTTACTCAGACCAGGTTTTCATTATCATATAACACTCATTGGAAGTAAAAAATTTAGACATTCCTAATTACATATACACTTGACATCTCCAGTATATACAGTTTTTTGTTGGTGGGCTGGAGCTGGCTCATACTAGCTCACAAGAGCCAATTTTGAGCATCTCTTTTCAAATTCATGTTTAGTGGTTTCACTTTGGTTGGTTGAAAGAGACCATGGTGAGAATACTGACACCACAGAAATCAGCAAAAATTACAAATTAGGCTTCTTCCTCTTCTTTTTCAGGAAGACTTTCTTTTTCCTTTTCATTCTTTTTTCTCTTCCTTCCTCCCTCCCTCCCTCTTCCTTTTTTCTTTCTTTCTTTCCCACTGGTGACATTCATTCTGAATTAGGTACAACACTGAGTTTTAAAAAATCTCCAGTATGTAAGAAGCAAAAGAAGAGTTTTATTTTTATGTGTGTGTTATATCCCAAAGTGGTTGTTGTTATATTTCTTAGTTGTATAAAAAAAATGCAGTTCTGCATCTTTCCCTGTCTTTAGAATATCTCAGTGCCCCTGTGTCTTTAGAAGTCAAAGTTGTTAGACTCCTGTTGTGTCTTCTCCTACGAAAGAGGAGAAAGCCTGAAGGTTCTCCGTGCTCTCTCTTCCTCGGTTATTTCAGCCCTGTAATTTATATGTTTACTTTTTGATATTTGATTCTTCATTTTCTTCACTTACAGACATGGATTTAGAATGAATGCTCTTGGTCTGGATGGCTGCTGGCATTTGTCACTCATTTAAACCTTGCTAGGAATTCTATTCTAATCCCTGTCCTTGACATCCTGCAATCAATCTTGAGATTGGTTATTGCCTCCTGCCTCAACTATCAGCTTTCTCATATCTCTATTATCACCTCTGAATTCCTCATACCTCTGTTATCACCTCTGAATACCCCTACTATCACAAGTACAAGCACTGATGGAAGCCTCATTCAACTGGATGAGCTATACAGGTCTTTGTGGTACTCAAGTGATTCTTACACGCACTCCTAACACTGGATTCAAAGATAACCAAAAAATGGGTATTAAAGTAACAGTTTTTGATAATCACTTTTGATGATTCCATGTAATTAGGAAAGCTAAGGTAGTTCCCTCTTGCTGTTTTCACCCAAAACTTAAGCTTTTCAATCAACACTGAAGCAAGTATTTCACTACCAAATGGCTTTAATGAATGGTATTTATGCCTTAGTTCATATGTAGAATATATACTTAAATATTTCTGGATGAAACTATATAATGCTTGAGACTTACTTCAAAATAATACAGGAGTAGAGGGTAGTAAAGGGTTTAAAGGAGACACAATAGGCAATGAGATGTCAGTTGTTTAAGACAAGACATTTAGATAACATATACTATTCTATTTTTTACATATATATTTTTTTCCATAGCAAAATAGTTACACAATACAGACACAAGCAACTCTCTTTTGTGTCATTTTATGTGTCTGTAGGACTTAAAGAACAGAGACAATTGAATTAAAAGGAAAGAATGAAGTAATATTAAAAATTATTATTTCATGTGGACCTTGAAAAAGGTTAAAATTTGAACTAGCAGCCTAAGGCACAATGGGTAAAAGGATCAATAGGTGCATTTCCTGGGGACAAGGAGTATACTGTAATAATGTAAAGTGAAGCTTGATGTTCAATGTTAACTTATTAGAGTGAAAACAGCTTTTGGTAAACCTCAGACATTATGTAAAGGGATATTTTCCCTTCATATTGTGTGGATTTTTTGGAAGAAGGAGTAACAAGAACATGACTGTGTTTACAAAATAACTTTTAACCAACAAAGCTGCTGTGCAGAGTTCAAGACATGTGGCAATCAGGTCCCACCTCATTCCTTCTAGTGAGGTTTGATGGTTGGAAGAAAAAAGAAGGTGGTTTTAAAGAGAAACAGTCCAAAATTGTTAATCAGTCTGATCGTAAAAGTGATGTGAAAGTAGCATGAAGGTGCTGGGGCTCAGTGACTTTCCAGAAAGTTAGTATGACTGGTAATGAAAAGACTATTGGAAGAAGAAACACATTTACATAGAAAGAAAATAAATTCATTTTCAGATAATTTGGATTTTTATTGTACATTAGATTGCCAAATGAAATATTTTAAGCTGATATTGTTAATGTTTCAGTCAAATTATTTTATATCTATTCATTGTAAACATTTCAGAATATATTCAGAAAGCCTCTCAAACACTGCCTCATGAGCAGCTCAGAGCTTGTGAACTTGGGGGGTAATAAAGACTTTCCAAAACTGGATTTGGGGCCAACATATTTATTTACCAGTTATTTAAAGTAGTCTTTTGTTGCCTTCTATTATGAAATACTGTTAAACCCCAAACCTATTTTTCTAACTCTTTCAAATATTTTTTCCTCCAAGTGATTATGAACTGAGTAAATGTCAAATGCAATGGAGTTAAGCATATATATTAAATTATTTTTGAAGGTCTTAAACATTTCAAACAAAATTCAAGAGAAAGCATATGGTGTGATGTTGTTTACCTATGATATATCATAATTTTATAATGGGTAAAATACATTATATTTGGACAGCAAAGATTATACAACTAGGTGACTTTTTCTTTTCTTTTTCTAATGCTATTTCCCCCTAATATCTGTTCTTGAATGTTTTTAGTATACTTTCTGTCCATTATGTCCTGGCATTCACTTCACTAAAAAGCTATTCCCATCCCTTTTTATCAAATGCAGGACAATGTTATAGCCACTGAACTGATCTCCTTGCTCCCAAGCTCTGCCCACATAATCTATTCTGAACACCAGAAAGTAATTCTGAAATATTACTTCTGTCATGTCATTGTCTTTGAATAAAAACAGGACATAACTAAATATAAAATCCTCATCCTAATAATGAATGAAGCCCCCTCCTGATGGGATCCAATCTCTTTACAACCTTCAATTACTGTTTTTTGCAAACCTTCTGCTATATCCATACTGCTCCGCGCATGGAAGACACACCTTGCTTGGTCTCACTTCTGTTCACTGCATCAGGATGCTGTCTCCTCTTTTCTTCTCTTTCTGTTGAATAACTTCTGTCCCTCAAGAGCCTACCTCAAATCCACCTTTTTAAGAAATTATTTGCAGATCAATATAACCCACTCTAACGTTTTACTGCTTTTGTAATAAATCTCACTACCTCTTATTTTACTGTTGCTTAGTTGCTTTACATTATCCATATACACAAATATAAATGATGCATTTGCCACAGAGGAACATACCCTCCCACAGACAAACCACAAACACACACACACAACTATGACTTAAATTAAAAGGTACATTTCTAAGGATAGGGATTAGATTCTTATATATCTCCAACGCATCATCTCTCTGGTCAAATGCATAGCAAAATATTTTCATATAACAGGCATTCGGTAAGAATTTGTTTAAAGAAAATGATATAAATCATCATCCCATTCCTTTGAAAAATAAAGTTTGAGGTATCCTATATGACATACCTGTTATTTTTTAATATAACATTTTAAGGTCTTAAAATAGTATTTCTAAAACAAATATATTAAATATATATATATATATATATACACACATTATTTTATAAGATATTACATCACTTTAAGCCTCAGTCATACTAAGTCATGGTCCATGCTTTCAAATTGTTTATAATCAAACTGGAGGATGTGGCAAACATGGATATCGATCTCTGAAATCTTTCTTCCAGAAAGGAGTCTCTACCCAGAGTACAACAAGATGTCAGTGTTGTCAGGGTCTACCTCAGCCCTTGAGCCAGAGTTGCACTATTCTTAGGGCAGCCAATAACTAGGCACAGCGTTTCTGCTTAACATAGGCCTCCTCTGAAAGCAATCTTTTCTGCAGAGTTCCAGCTGGGCCGTCAGAGAATTTGTAGGGTCTGTATTATGGTCTCACAGCTCCCCTGCTCAGTCCTACTTATTCTCTTTTCCTGCTCCTCCTCGATATTCCTAACTCCGTCATAGAGTTTGATTCTCAAAGAACAGAAATGCTGACAAGGGAGTAGGGTGTAAAATAAATTAATAGTGGAGAACAGTATGGAGGTTCCTTAAAAAGCTACAAATAGAACTACCATATGACCCAGCAATCCCACTACTGAGCATATACCCTGAGAAAACCATAATTCAAAAAGAGTCATGCACCAAAGTGTTCATTGCAGCTCTATTTACAATAGCCCGGAGATGGAAACAACCTAAGTTTCCATCATCAGATGAATGGATAAAGAAGATGTGGCACATATATACAATGGAATATTACTCAGTCATAAAAAGAAACAAAATTGAGCTATTTGTAATGAGGTGGATAGACCTAGAGTCTGTCATACAGAGTGAAGGAAGTCAGAAAGAGAAAGACAAATACCGTATGCTAACACATATATATGGAATTTAAGAAAAAAAAATGTCATGAAGAACCTTGGGGTAAGACAGGAATAAAGACACAGACCTACTAGAGAATGGACTTGAGGATATGGGGAGGGGGAAGGGTAAGCTGTGACAAAGCGAGAGAGAGGCATGGACATATATACACTACCAAATGTAAGGTAGATAGCTACTGGGAAGCAGCCACATAGCACAGGGAGATCAGGTCGGTGCTTTGTGACCACCTGGAGGGGTGGGATAGGGAGGGTGGGAGAGAGGGAGTCGCAAGAGGGAAGAGATATGGGAACATATGTATATGTATAACTGATTCACTTTGTTATAAAGCAGAAACTAACACACCATTGTAAAGCAATTATACTCCAATAAAGATGTTAAAAATAAATAAATAAATCCCTGGGAACAATAGGGTAAAAGGGAAAAAATAATAAATTAATAAAACGTAAAAATAAAGAAATCAGGCCACTAGGTGGCAGAGTGGAAGGGGGAAGGACTACGTTGGCTAGTAGGATTGTGGACTAGAATGGGTAAAAATGGCATAAGAACAAGACATTTTTTTTTTTCTCCAAGAGAATAAGTATTCAATACATGTGAGGAAAAAGTATATGACAAAGATGTCAACTGCCAGTTTCAGGAAACATTCGTATATCACATGTGGTCAGGAGAGATTTTCTTTGTAAGGGTACAGAAGAAAATCGTGCATTTTGTGTTAGGACATGTCACTCCTCGTACAGAATTTGTTACTTTCAAGTATAAAGGTGGTTAAAATGTTGTGACACAGAATATCCAATAAGGAAGATAATCAAAAATTGTCCAAATTTTTCTAAATAAATGACATCCTTTTATCTAATTGATGACAAACATATGTTTTATTTTTCATAATTAAATTTAACAATTATGTGATTCAATTATTGAATAAGTAAAGAAAACAGATTTTTGGAAAAGATTAAAAAAGGTCTGAGGTAGAAAAAAGAAATAACACTTGGCAATATTAAAAATTTCAGAAAATGCCAAGAATTGTCTATCTCATAGAAGAAAGCTTGGAGATTCAATTTTAATGTAGAAATACACGAAAAAAAATCAGTTTTGATGATGAACATAATAAAAGCAAATATTAATTCTGAGTTATGAAAAATTATATTACATTCAAAGGAAAAATGTCTTCATGCATCTTTGGAACTATGTTTAATAAGAAAGGTATGACTTAATAGTACTATCTTTCACCAAGGATAAATCTTCAAAGAGAAAGACACTTGTGTGTTGTGCTTTACCACACCCACACTGAGGGGGTATAAAAGTCTGGATGCAGTTGGTGATATTCATTCTCAGGAAACTTACCTTCAACATCCAACCAAATCTTCAACCCCTGACACATTGAGCTACCATTACAGCAACTACTATGGTGGCCTTGGCTATGGCCTTGGTGGTTTTCGTGGCCTGGGCTATGGCTATTGTTCTAGCTATGGCCTTGGAGGCTATGATGGTTATGGTTGTGGCTACTTCTGTCCCTCTTTCTATGGATGATACTGGTCATCTGGATTCTTCTGAAAGACCTGGTCACTATTTTGGGATTCAGAATGTTTGTCTAATTTTTATTATCTATTACTTTTCTTCAAAGACATTATCACCCTGCACTTGGAACTTTTTGGATCAGCAGACACTCATGTTTCTGATGAATGATTTGAATGCTCTACCAAGATATAGTCAACTCTGCTGGAAAATGACCTATATTTTGTTCTTTTTCACTTCTGTGATATTTCTGGACTTACTTTTGAATAAATATTTTTTGGTGAACATTAAATATCAAACTTTATTTCTTTCAACCATTTCAAAACACTAGATGTTTTACAAAATTTTAGTAGTATTTTTGCATTGAAAAATATTTTCCAATGGAACATATTTACTTTGTATTCATGTTTCCTTAGAAATAACCCTTACTGTTCAACGAAGTATATGACTCATTTAGATTATTTATTTTGCTAAATTGATGCCTCTTTTTTAAAATATGGAATCCCATGGAACCAAATATATACAGACATTTCTAATACTTATGAAGATATGTCCTTCATTAACAATATGTAAATATGTGAAGCTTGATGGACCATCTATTCTCTCTTTCATTTAATGAAAAGTCAGGAGACTTTCAGCACTGTATGAAGAGGCTCTTTTTGGTGCTATACTCACCCAATAGGTATTCCTATTTTTCTGAGCTCATCAAGAAAGTAGTGTCCTTGATTTGTAGCTCACTATTCCAACTGTTTCTGTCAGTTTCCTCCTTGTATAATTTTATTATTTTTAAATTTATTTTTTTTAAAAATTATTGGGGTATAGTTGGTTTATGATTTAGTGTTAGTTTCAGGTATACAGCAAAGTGAATCTGTTATACATATACATATATCTACTCTTTTTTAGATTCTTTTCCCATATAGGCCATTACAGAGTATTGAGTAGAGTTCCCTGTGCTGTATACTAGGTCCTTATTAGTTATCTATTTTATATATAGTAGTGTGCCTCCTTGTACAATTTAAATGTGGGAAAACATGTAACTTGATAGCCTTCATTTACTTTATGAAAGAGAGAAAAACCTGAGAATTCACCATAGTCAGCATTCTTGGTTATCCCAGTATTATAGCATATACAAATCAATTTTTAAGATAAACTCTCTTTAAACTCACTTAAAACTTAAAAATTGACTCTAAATTAATGTTCCTACTCCTTTTTCCAACTCTAGTTTGGGATTGGATTTTGTTTTTCATTTATATCTTGATCAGAATTCTATTCCAGAGATGGGTCATTGACTTTTGTGTGGAGTCTTGTTTTCCTTGGATACTAGGCTTCACCTTTGAGTCCTACATAAAGATGTTCACTGGTGTCACTTCCAATAAACTTGGTGAATCCCATGGGCCTTCATGAGTCTCCAGTGAGTCCCACAGGTATTTCCAGCACTGTGCTTAAGAGAAAAATCTTTCTAGTGTAAAGTTTGTTTTCATTTCTTTTAATGATCTTATGAAATTAGGAATGCTGAGAATGCTGAATCACACAGATTCTGAATAAAGGTTTAACTTTTCAATCAATCTCAAAATAAATCTAATTTGCAACCTTACTTGAAAAATCTATTTCAGTTCAAAAATAAGATTAAAAAAAATTACTGACAGTGCTTTTTAAAAGTCTCTATCATTTAGAGAGTCATATGACAATATTTATAGATAAAATGGTATGATTCCTGGGATTTGTTTAAAAATTTCACAGCTGGTAAGAAGGAAAAAGACAGAAGTACAGAGGAAATATGATTGGTCACAAGGTGATAATTTATGAAGATGAGTTATGTATATAATGATTCCTTTTACCATATTATTCTTATATATTTTTTTTTTTTGCTGTATGCGGGCGTCTCACTGCTGAGGCCTCTCCCGTTGCGGAGCACAGGCTCCGGATGCGCAGGCTCAGCGGCCATGGCTCACGGGCCCAGCCGCACTGCGGCATGTGGGATCTTCCCGGACCGGGGCACGAACCTGTGTCCCCTGCATTGGCAGGCGGACTCTCAACCACTGCGCCACCGGGGAAGCCCTTTTATTCTTATATTTTACTTCACTGTTTATATAATAAAATTCATTAGAAAATATGACATTGTCACGGGCATGAAGAAGAGAACATAGTATCCATGAAATAATGGAGAGATTGTCATTTGAGGAGAAATATTGGCTTATTAAAAAGAATACAGCTTATAGGGAGCTTTAACTGACTGACAGAGATATTTGACTTCTTCATATTCTGTTGACTTTGAGCGAAAGATAGGAAAGAAAAACTAAATTTAGAAAATCACATTGTTATCCAGACAAATTGCTTCTCCAGTAAAAAAGAAAACAGAGAGAGACAGAGAGGAGAGAAAGAAAGATAGAAAATGAAAGAAAGAAAGGAAGAAAGAGAGGAAAATAAAGCAAGAGAGAAAGAAGGAAGGAAGGAAGGAAGGAAGGAAAGAAAGAAAGAAAGAAAGAAAGAAAGAAAGAAAGAAAGAAAGAAAGAGGAAGGAAGAAAGAAAGGAAGAAAAGAAAGAAAGAGGGAGGGAGGAATAAAGAGAGAGAAAGAAAGTCTGTAGTAACATGGCTCAGTTAGAGCCGTGTGTATGTATATGTGTATGTGAGTGTGTGTGTGTTTCAAATTCAAAACAATGAAACACTGTGAAACTATACAATATAAGATTTTTGTTTGGTAAAAGCAAATTTTTTACAGGTATTTTATTTTTGTTTAAATTCACTGATTACTTAATGGACAATAATTTATAAAATTTACAGATGTATTTTAATAAAACAATATTTGTCATGTGTGTTTTGTTTCTGGCCATTATAATTGTTTATTTTATGATTATTACTGAATATAATTTTGTTATATTGAGGAATGATCTGATGCTATCAAATATGCTAGTTATATCACTCAAATTTCAAAGGTAAGATGTCATATAGGAATATATTACTTGCTTTATGGTTTATAATTATTACCTTAACATTCATTTTGTTCACTAGCAAACATCTCAAAATTTCCCTTCATAATTTGAGAAGAGTATTGGTAATTAGAGTCATGGTAAAGTTCCAAAAATTGACTTGAGATGAAATATTTATTTATCTCTAAATAACTGAACTTTTAAAATTTTTTTTATTTTTATTTTTTATTTTTGCGGTACGCGGGCCTCTCAGTATTGTGGCCTCTCCCGTTGCGGAGCACAGGCTCCGCACGCGCAAGCTCAGCGGCCATGGATCACAGGCCCAGCCGCTCCACGGCATGTGGGATCTTCCCAGACCGGAGCAAGAACCCGTGTCACCTGCATCGGCAGGCGGACTCTCAACCACTACGCCACCAGGGAAGCCCTAAATAACTGAACTTTTAAAGTTGCCTTTCGGTGACTTCCACTGTGAAATATAGATTGGTATCAAAAACATGTTTTTTTTTTTTATTATTGTTCTCAAATGCTTTTATCTCAAAAATTATGGGCTACTGAATAAATAAAATGCAGTGGACTTCTGCATATGTATTAAAACACACATGAAGTATTTCACTCATTTTATTAAAAAACAAACATTGGTCATAATGCTCTTTACTCTTGACAGGAAATCCATTTTTATCAGCTTATATTCATTTAAAAGTTAAAAATAAAATGATATAAAGAATACAAACTTAGGGACTTCCCTGGTGGTCCAGTGGTAAAGAATCTGCCTTACAATGCAGGGGACGCGGGTTCGATCCCTGGTCAGGGAACTAAGGTCCCACGTGTCGCAGGCAAATATAAATAAATAAATAATAAATCTTAAGAATACAAACTTGTAGCTTGGTAATGTTTCTACTTTCAGTCAATGAAGCATGTGAGTGCTATTCCTTTAACATTATGCATCTTATATCCATCCTTTCCCAGCCATCCCTGTTACAAAAACCTTAATTCCAGCTCTTACCATACTATACTATAATTATTGATGTATTATCTAGCTCATCTCCTTACTTTCCACATCTCCCCACACCACCCAGCTTGCACCAAAAACCAAGTATTTTAAAATTTCACTTTTCCTATAGTACTTCCCTGGCCCCAAATTAGAAGATTACTCCATAAATGACAAACATTTCAATCCCAAATCCCAAGCCTTTCTTTTCTTTTACTTAAACTTCTTCCAGCTTTACTGAGATATGATCAAAATAGAATGTATACATTTAAGGAATACAACATGATGATTTAATGCACATATATACTGTGAAATGATTACCACAATAGGGTTAGTTTAACACTTCCATAACCTCATATAATTATCACTTTTGTGTGTGGTGAGATCATTTAAGATTTACCCTTATAGCAACTCTCAAGTATGTGACAATATTGTTAACTATACCCACATTTTACATTAGATCCCCAGAACTTATTCATCTTATAAGTGGAGGCTTGTACCCTTTGAACAACATTTCCCCATTTTTTTCTAGCCCCCAGTCTCTGGTAACCACCATTCTATTCTGTTTCTATGAATTCTGCTCTTTTAGATTCCACATATAAGTGAGATCATACAGTATTTATCTTTCTCTGTCCAGACCCTTCTTGCACTGTAATCTGTGTATCTCCCAAATTTAATTAGTCTGTATGTAAACTCTGCTCCAGATACACTGATCTACACATGCACATCGAGGATACATGTGGTTAAGTCTTGCCTCAGAGCATTAGCTAAAGTCATTGCCTCTTTCTAGTTTCTGTCTCTCTCTTTGATGTTCAATGAATCTTACACATCCTTCACATCCAGTGTGCCCCACCTTTTCCAGAATTCTTTGATGAATGAACCTAGCCCATGGAAATCTTAAGCTCTTTTAAGTTGCTTTAGAAATAGGAGTCGCTACCTTTCATTTTACATTTCTCTATACTCCCTCATGTGGCTCAATCTATTCCTCACCCTCAGCCCTGCCTCCAGGCTACAATACTCAGAAAATCATAGACACACAAGACATAGATATTTTTAGACCACAGCTAAAGGGCAGGCTTTCTAAGACCATGAGTGGCCATTTATATCTTTCCCTTTTATCATATACTTTGTTCAAAGCAAAGTGAAATAACTTTAATATTCCAGGTATTCAATCAAACTTATCGTTTGATTGAATGAATCTTCATTTCACCTGTACTCCTTTCTGTGTGCAACCTAAACTTTAAAGTCTTCCATTCTTTAAATAATGAAATAACTGCTCTATTTTCCATTAAATAAAAATTTTGGACTTCTTGTTTTAGCTCTGACATGACAAGAGCTTGGAAATTGTCACTCTGGTCTTTACAACAAGATAAAGCTGCACAAACTAAAGATCAATGACTTTTCTAGAATTTAGCAGAAAACTGAGTTTTCAGGACAAACCACTCCTAAAATCTGGAGAAATGGGGGAATCTGTAGTCACAGCTGAGATTTGCTTACCAACAGAAGAAGCCTCTGGAGTCATAAACTGTTACAAATATTCAAACTCTCATTGTGACAAGTTACTAGAGGCTGAGTATGGATTCGTGCAAAAGTGAGAAACTCTAAGGGGCTTTTGTCTTAGAGGCGCCCACACTTTTATGGGCTTTATCTACAGGAACTCTACCAGGTTCACACCGTGAAAATTTGAGAAAGATCCCTTCTTTGCTCTGGCAGTGGGAGAAGAAGAGCAAGCTTTGTGAAAGATACCCAGAGTCTTTCCCATAACTGGAAAGGTCTCAACTCAAGGGGAATGAGCAGAGCCTTGTCTCCGAGCCCTGGGAAAAGGGCATCCCTCTCACTCAACTCCCCTGTAGTTTTCCTGTCTCACAAAAGGGAGGGCTGAGAGATTAAGCTTTAGTTTAATTTCCTGCCTTCCAAATCTCATGCAAAATGTTTCTTTCCACCCTAACTAACCTATAACTATATAGGAAGGTGATTTTCTGAAAACTCATCTCAATTTAGCTTAATTTTCAAAATACAATCTGACAAAAGATGTATGTTTCATCAAAAAGGCAGTGTTAAGGAGCTGAATTATGTCTCCTAAAAAGAAATCGTAAAGTTCTAACCTGTGAATGTGAGCTTATTTGGAAAGAGGGTCTTCACAGATGTAATCAGGTTAAGATGAGTTTATACCAGATTAGGATGGGCCTCAGATCTAATTTCTGGTGTTCTTATAAGAAGACAGAGATTTAGACACACACACATGCACACACATGAACACACACACACACGCAAGACGGGATGAAGGCCCTGTGATGATTGAGGCAGAGATTGGAATGATGTAGCAGCAAGACAAGAGATGCTAAGAATTACCAGGGACCACCAGAGGCTAGGAAGAAGCAAAGAATAATTTTTCCTTAGAGCCTTCATAGGGAGTATGGCCCTGTAAATATCTTGGTTTTAGACTTCCAGCTTTTAGAACTATGAGAACTTAAATTTCTCCTGTTTTGGGAAAAAAATTACCAATGAGTGGTTATTTTTTACAGCAGTCCTAGGAAACTAATACCAGAAGTATTATCTCAATTGTGACTTGAATATCCTTCTATGGAGTTTGTCTTTACAAATTAGAGTCACTGAAATGTAGTTTTTATTCTGAATAATTTGTCTTCCATTTTTGGATTAGTTTCAACCATTCATGGTTATTTAATACTTGGTACCCTGATTTATTGAAAACCAAAGAGAAAAAGAGATAGAAAATATGATATTTAAAATAGACAAAAATTGAGTGTAAGAAAACATGAAGAAGATATTGTCTGGTAATGACAAAGATCTCAGGAAATACCAGAAATGATCTATCTATTGTGAAGGAGGCTGATATTTTAACTGTAGGAATATATGTAATTTAAGTTATGACAAAAGGAAAATAAAAATGTTTCAAAGGAAAAATAAAACATTTCATGCATCTTTGAAACTCCCCTTCATAAGAAAGTTATGACTTAATAGTACTGTTTTTCACCAAAGATAGATTTTCAAAGAGAATGACACTTGTGTGTTGTGGTTGACCACACCCACATGGAGGGAGTACAAAAGTCTGGGGGCAACAGGTGATATTCATTCTTAAGAAAGTCATCTTTAACATCCAACCTAATACTCGAGCCCTGTCACAATGAGCTACTACTACGGCAACTAGTATGGTGGCTTTGGTTATGGCCTTGGTGGTTTTGGTGGCCTGGGTTATGGCTATAGTTCCAGCTATGGTCGTGGAAGCTATGGTGGTTATGGCTGTGGCTACTTCCGTCCTTCTTTCTATGGAAGATACTGGTCATCTGGATTTTACTGAAAGCATTCTACATCTACAATGGTCTGTTTCCCCCATCCAGAATCCACCACACAGGCTGCCTATCTTCACTCCTGCTATGTTACTGACATGAAGCTTCCTCCTTCATCCCTCCTGTGATATTTCTGGAAGTATTTTCCAATAAAATTTGTCAACATTCAGGACCTTGTTTCATTATTTTTGCCTACCTAAATGCGCTATTTATTCATAAGTTTTGCATATTTGATTAATATATTTGGTTGAAACTTATTTTTTCCATACAATTATTTACTTCCTTAGAAGTGATCTTATTAACTTTTAGCCTGTAACTTCTACATCTCATGTGATAACTTGCTCATATATTGTTCTTTTTTAGATTTGACATCCTATAAAAACAGAATATTTAGGCATAAACTAATTCTTATGAATATAATAACACTTCCTTTGTAAAGTTATTAGTTTAATATAATAACTACTTTATTCTCAGTGTATCAGGGAAAGAATATTTTTAAACCTATATAATCTTTAGAAACTGTTATGTTTATGAGCTTGTAAGGAAGAGCTGTCTGTACCTCTTTGCTCAGTCTTTGTTCAATGTGCCCTCTACTAGGAGCCTCCTTAGAAAACAATGACAGGGATACATGTTGTTTGAATCGTTTCTCCCTCCCCATCCTCTGCTGCCAAACACATACACACTGCCCACTCCAGCAGCTTCAATCTTTTTTTTTTAAGTATGCCTTTTTTTTTTTTAATATATATTTATTTATTTATTTTTGGCTACGTTGGTTGGGTCTTCGTTGCTGCACGCGGGCTTTCTCCAGTTGCAGCAAGCAGAGCTACTCTTTGTTTCTGTGTGCAGGCTTCTCATTGCGGTGGCTTCTCTTGTTGTGGAGCACGGGCTCTAGGCGCGTGGGCTTCAGTAGTTGTGGCCCATGGGCTCAGTAGTTGTGGTTCGCGGGCTCTAGAGCACAGGCTCAGTAATTGTGGCACATGGGCTTCGTTGCTCCGCAGCATGTGGGATCTTCCCGGACCAGGGCTCAAACCGGTGTTCCCTGCCTTGGCAGGCAGATTCTTAACTACTGTGCCACCAGGGAAGTCCCAGCAGCTTCAATTTTTATAAAAAATTGGAAAACCTGGGTTTTCTTTTTCTATGTTCAGACTTTCCTTATTATTTTAACATTTTAATATGTAACTTTTCAGGTTTTACCTTACTTTATTCATAAGTTAAAAAAAAATTGAGGCTTGAATCAATGTTTCTATAATTTTTCCAACTCAGATTGAGTAGTATTTGTTCCTCATTTAAGTTTTGAGAGGGATTTTATTGCAGGTTATTTTTTTGGGGGCGGTGGCTTCCTTCAAACCTGAGACTGTTATGGATTTTTATTTCATATTCTCATAATTAGGGTCTTAAGATCCCTAACTTTCATCTTTAAATTATACATGATGGGACTCCCAATATAACTCTCATTTAATTAGGTAAGTTGCACAAGTTTTCATGGATCTCCAGTGATTCTTACTAATACTTCAGTAATGTGTTAATAAACTAATAGTTGTGCTGACTTTTTTGTGATTTAGTGAATGGAGAAATGATTTGGAGGATGAGTTTCATTGATTCAAGCTAGAAATCAGAAACTTCAATTCAGTTATTAGCAGTTACCTACATAGCACTAAATCCAACCTGACAGGACATTTTAAATAATGGGGCTTAAATTCCAGGAAATAAATAATAATTTAAAAAATTACACACCCAATACCTTTTTTTAAAGAAAGAATCTTTATATCTATCAGGTATATACTGAAATATTTATGGACCTAAAAAGCAGGGCATCTCAAAGTGATGCAACAGTGAAGGAAGCATGTGAGGCTATGTTTGAAATACAATTGACCCTGACTTGGTAATTCATTAAAATGAATGAATGATTGGTGGGAGTTTTTAATATTGTATTACTATATTTCTGTATTTAATTTTTTTTTCCATAATCATATTTTCAGAAACAATTAAATGTTTTATTTTGTGAGAAGGACTCTAGGACTTAAGGAATGTGGAGAGATGTATTGAATAGAACCTTACTTCGCGTACCCCCTGCCAAAATGGTATTTTAAACAAATTAGAGAAGGGCAGAGTTGAAGAAGAGAACAGCATGTGCATTGTCATGGGGAGGGAGAAGAAAAATATGTTCCATAAGATAAAGAAGGAATTGGAGCTTTAGGGTCATTGTTGGATTATTAGAGTGAATATAGTATATGGACATCTTTAAATAATGAAAATGGTTTTCATTTCATAATGCCATAAATTAAAAAAAACAGTGTCACAGAAAAAAATGTTTAAAAGAAAATAATTGAAATGCAGATATAAATACTGTAATCTTGGCACATGCCCAAGAAGTCCCAGCTCAAACACTGTGCCCATATATGGGTTCTGGACTAGAAAGGAAAGCAGTTTGAGATTTATTTCAAGAACGTCATGCAGAATACAGTAAACAGGAAATCAAATTCTAGAGAGACAAAGGGGATTCCTAAGGTGATAAAGACAGTTCCCTTAACGCTGATTATCAGATGAAAGAGCAGTAAGTATGGATTTGAACAGTGCAGAAGCTGCTGAAAAATGGCAGAAGAAGTGGTGGTAGTAGCCAAATTTGATTATGTGGCCCAACAAGAACAAGAGCTGGACATCAAGAAGAATGAGAGATTGTGGCTTCTGGATGATTCTAAGTCCTGGTGGCGAGTTCAAAATTCCATGGATAAAATGGGTTTTGTGCCTTCTAACTACGTGGAAAGGAAAAACAGTGCTCGGAAAGCATCGATTGTAAAAAATCTAAAGGATACGTTAGGCATTGGAAGAGTGAAAAGAAAACCTCGTGTGCCAGATTCTGCATCTCCTGCTGATGATAGCTCTTTTGACCCAGGGGAACGTCTGTATGACCTCAATGTGCCTGCTTATGTAAAATTTAACGACATGGCAGAGAGAGAGGATGAATTGTCACTGATAAAAGGGACAAAGATGATCGTCATGGAGAAATGCAGTGATGGGTGGTGGTGGGGTAGCTATAATGGACATGTTGGATGGTTCCCTTCAAACTACATGACTGAGGAAGGCGACAGTCCTTTGGGTGACCATGTGGGTTCTTTGTCAGAGAAATTAGCAGCAGTTGTCAGTAACCTAAATACTGGGCAAGTGTTACATCTGGTACAGGCTCTTTACCCATTCAGGTCGTCCAATGATGAAGAACTTAATTTTGAGAAAGGTGATGTAATGAATGTTATTGAAAAACTTGAAAATGACCCTGAGTGGTGGAAATGCAGGAAGATCAATGGAATGGTTGTTCTGGTGCTGAAAAACTATGTTACCATTAGGCAGAATAATCCATTAACCTCAGGTTTGGAACCATCGCCTCCACAGTGTGATTACATTAGGCTTTCACTCACTGGAAAGTTTGCTGGCAATCCATGGTATTATGGGAAAGTCACCAGGCACCAAGCAGAAATGGCATTAAATGAAAGAGGGCATGAAGTTGATTTCCTCATTCATGATAGTGAATCTCCGTCAAATGATTTTTCAGTATCACTAAAAGCACAAGGGAAAAATAAACATTTTAAAGTCCAACTAAAAGAAACTGTCTACTGCATTGGGCAGCGTAAATTCAGCCCATGGAAGAACTTGTAGAACATTATAAAAAGGCACTAATTTTTACAAGTGAACAAGGAGAAAAATTATATCTTATCAAGATTTATCATGATACTGCTGACCAGAAGTGACCGCTATACAGTTGTAATTCGTCATGTAATTGAAGACTGAGAAAATATCAGTCCAATCACACTTGATTGGAAATTGCTGTTTCTAACTCTATATGAAAATTGACTATAATACGTAAGTATTTTTATTATAACTCAGTCCATACATATATACTACAGATGCCAAACATCTGCATAGAGCAATTCCTTATCCTTGGTCTTCTGTTTTATTGTTTTTTTGCTCTTTTTCTCTTTGCTTCTAATATTAAGGTTTTATATTTTGAAAAAAATGATGCAGATCGAAAGTCTTTATATGGAAGAATTTCTTTATTGCCTTTCTTTTATTTCCTTGTAAGGGCACCACCTTAGTTACTTCTGCAATGGTTCTCTTCATATAAAGTTATTATATCAATTATATCAATATATGCATATGCTAAAATAAATTTCTTGGAGAGTTGTTAAAAAAAAAGAATGTCATGCATACTGATCATATGAATGATGACAAAGAAGAAGAATGTGAGTTGTGTTCACATTTTCGGGCTTGAGGCCGAATAAAGTTCCTGCTCATGATCTTATGAGCAGAGAAATAGACATATGTATGAGTAAAAGACAAGAAGCTTTGACCTCAGAATATTTGCATCTACACTGCCACTTTGATTGCCAAATGAAGATACCTTGTTGACAGAATATTATGATTGATGTTTTCATCATGTAATTTCCACTTATAAATTATTTGTAATTATGAAGAAATGCCTCAAAATTTACTTTCTGCACAGCAGATAATTGCATCTTAAATACAGAGTAAAGGAATCAAAGTGACTTTCCAAAGTTGGTCTTGGCACCAAAATATTTATTTTTTTAGAGTTTTCTTTTTATTGTTATAATTAGGTTGCATTCGTGTGTTCTCATTCCCAGGTATTTACAAATATATTTCCCCTCCAATTGGCTGTTGACTGACTAGAATTCCAAGGAAATGGATTTTGTCATAATTATTTGGTACTGAGAAATTTGGGGCCTGATACTGTTTATTTATTTAATTTTTAATAAAGTTAACTTAAAGGAGGATAGCACATTACATTTAAACAAGGAAAAATAATAACTATGTCCTGTAAGTTTCATATTTGTTTCTAAAATCTGCACAAATACTACTGATATTTAATAATATACCTTACGTTCATCCTTTCTAGTCCATTTTTCTTATTTCATACTATGACGGGATATTATAAGAGCTTCTCAAGTGGTCCTCTTGCTTTCAAGAATTCACCATAAAATCCACATTTCAAAGAAAATATATATTCCTAAAACATCACTTCTCTGAACCCATAGCCCAAAACAAAACTATAGAATATAATGTATGGCCCACCTTGCAGGTAAGTTAAAATGCTTCCCAACCATCAATTATTCTTTATTTAAACTCTGTGCTCCAACCACAATGCTTTGCTCATTGAGGACACACCTTGCTGACCTTTGTATCTGATCATAAGCTAAAACCAGTTTCTGTGTTGGAAACTCCTCTTCTTACTTTGTAAAATTCTTATACACATCCTCTAGATGCAGCTCATTATACATTTCTACAGAATTCTTACTTGCAAGACATTGCAGCCACCATAATAGTTAATTCCTCTAAATTACCCTTGAAATCAGTGTAACTATCCATCATTTTACTCCTCCATTATACTACTTTATGGTATTTATAAGAAAACACACATATGTCTTCATTCACATACACCAAATAACACACACATACATACAACATAAAGAGACAAGCACACAAGCACACATACAATTGAGAATACAATTAAGTTGTGGGATTTAAAGTAAATAGAGTCATCATTTATATATTTATCATCTATCATCTCCCTTCCTAAAGGCTTATCATTGTTTCTTTCTCATAATATAATGTAAATATGAATATTTTATTGAGTATATTTGTTTTAATTGATTTTTTTACAATTTGAAGTATATAAATATAAATATTTATATCCCTTCATATAAATACTTCTCTATTTACAAAAAACTCATACAATATGAATTTGCATTTCAGGAAAAAATAAAATTAAAAAAATCAGCAAATACGTATGTTGTTTCCTTTTACAAGGTATTGTGTTAGGTGTCAACTTCATGCCTTCGAAGTACTTTTAGACCAGTTCCAGTAACCAGTCAAAAAATGAAAAATTTTGTAAGAGGCAGTGTCAACTTAAAAGAGTAGATGTATGTTTGTAGGTGTTTTTGGACTAGAATTGTTGAAGAAAGCTATGAGGAGAGGGAGTTATTTTAGAGTGAGGAAGGATGTCTGATACAAAGCTTAGAGTGAGAAAGGCAACTGAGGTTTCAAGAAACAATTGGAGAGGGCTCACCTAGGTAGAGTGGAGGTTTATTGCCACTTGTAGTGGCAAGAAACTGGAGGAAGTAGGCTTAGATTATTTTATGACAAGACTTGAATGTTATCTTTACACGTATGAAGGTGCTTAGAAGGTTATCATACAAATATGCAACAAGAAAGAAAAGCCACATACTTGTGCATATTTCCTTTCTAAAAATATGTGTTCTCAATCATTTATGGATTATTTAATAATTTTACCCTAGTTTATTTCATCATAAATAATAAGGAACAATCATCATTGAAGAGAACCCTATCTGAGGCAAAATGGAGATATCATTGACAAAGATCAAAATCTCAAATTATCTAAAATAAGGGAGCCTGATCATTATGATGTAGGTATAGCAATATGTAAAAACATAAACTTTGAAGACATGAAAATAATTATTAACACAAAGCCTGTTTTTGAAGAATGAAAATTCAATTCAATTCAAAGAAAAAACATATTTGTGCATCTCTGGAACTACCCTTCTTAAAGAAAGGTATGGCTTAATAGTACTGTGTTTCACCAAAGATGGATTTTCAGAGAGAATGACACTTGTGTGTTGTGGTTTACCACACCCACACAGAGGGAGTATAAAAGGCGGGGTACAGCTGGTGATATTCATTCTCAGGAAAGTCACCTTCAACATCCAACCAAAGCTTCAACCCCTGACACAATGAGCTACCACTGCAGCAACTACTATGGGGGCCTTGTCTATGGCTTTGGTGGTTTTGGAGGCCTGGGCTATTATGGTCTTGGAGGGTATGGTGGTTATGGCTGTGGCTACTTTGATCCTACTTTCTATAGAAGATACTGGTTCTCTGGATTTTTCTGAAATTTTTTTTTCTGTTACTCATGCATTATTTTTAAATATTTTTTTTTCTTTTTTTTTGTGGTATGCGGGCCTCTCACTGTTGTGGCCTCTCCCATTGCAGAGCACAGGATCCGGCCGCTCAGGCTCATGGACCCAGTCGCTCCGCGGCATGTGGGATCTTCCCGGACTGGGGCACAAACCCGTGTCCCCTGCATTGGCAGGCAGACTCTCAACCACTGCGCCACCAGGGAAGCCCTTTAAATAATTTTTAAATAAATTACTTGTTTTGTTTCCTTCAGAGCAAGCAATGAAATTTTTGAAAGGCTATTGAAGATATTGCAATAAAGATTGACACTTTAAATCAATGGGGATATATGAATCTAAACCAGAGTTTCATCACTCATGCTGGATGTTCTCATTCCTGCAACATTACTGACATGTAGCTTCTTTCATAATCTATTCTGTGATAATTCTGGGCATAGTTTCGAATAAACATTTTTCACAAGCATAAAAACTTGGGTTTGTTTTCTTTCATTCATTTTGACATAATTGATTTTCAAGCTTTGTAATAATAATGTTTTTTTATCGAATTTTTTTTCCAAGTGGAATTATTTACTTCCTACTATGTTCCCTTATACATGATACTCACTGATGTTTAAGATTATAACTCCTTCCAGTGATACATGTTTTGCTTAGTTCATGTTTCCATTTGATTGGAAATCCCACAGAACAAAATAGTTTTAGACCTTCTGAAGTCCAATGAAGATACTTTTCCTCTACAAAATTCAGCGGTCCATGGAACACCTGTTTTATTTTCAATATTGTTATATGCATTACTAAGAATCTTCAGTGCTGTAACATGTGGGATGCCTTTCTTGGTGACATCAGATTTTGTTGAATTACTAAGTGGTGCAAAAAACAGGTAGCTGTGAACAATTGCTGTGTCTTCAGGTACTTTGATGCAATGTGTCTTCTTAGAAGCCAAAGGCATTATGATGTATTGATTAAACCCCATCACCTCTAAGTCAGATTAATTCTCTTAGTGACTTTCAGCTGTTCAATTACTATTTTCTCGTTGTCTAAAACTTGACAGGAATTACTTCCGAGATCTTGTCCTTGGTTTTTGGCTTCATCTGTGAGAGGGGCTGTGAACTTCTGCTTCATATTTGGCTTCCTCAGATCTCTCTTCTTATCCCTCGATCTCACACAATGTTCCTCCTGACCTACCATTCACTCGATTGTGAGCCTATTGTGTTTTCATATGTCGTAATCTATTCTCACAATAATTCAGCAATGAATTCAAGAAAGAAGAGTGTCAGTAGTGATTCCTTTTGATAACTTAGAGAAATTATGCATGATTACAGGAGGGATACTCACCAATTCCACAGAGAATTGAAGTTTTTCACCCAATTCAGTAGCAAGTATTTATGCAGCACTGCAGCAGAATTTAAAAAGTGACCCTATTAATGAAAGCCTGTTTTACCAGGAAATAAGAAAGATCAAAGTACAACTGTAATTGGTTCCATTATTTTTAATTTGTCCTTATGTTCTGTATATTATGTTTCCATGTTCCATATATATTATATACACACATACCTTTAGATAAAATGGTATGATGTCTGGATTTTTTTCAGAATTATAAAAACAGGGCATTAGTATAGGTATAAATGAAAGATAATTGGCAATGAATTGATTATAGCTGAGGATGAATGGCATTCATTTATGGGTTTATTACATAATCCATGTTTGTACTTTTCCATGAAAAGTATATGAAAACTGTACCCCAATTAAAATTTCTATCATGGAAAAATATGCACTACAGGACTTAAAGAACCTGGATAGATAGATCATACTGAACTAAGTAATCAGAGGAGAATATAGTTTATCTGAACCTTACAAAATTGTTGAGACATGAACTAGTCGATCAAAGGCATAACAAATGACACAACAGCTGATGCTTTCTGAATATGAAATGGATATATTTAAAAAAATTTTAATTTAAAATAAAAAAGCAAACTAAATTTCAACATTTGATATTGGATAATTAGGCTGAATATAGCATTTGGAAAGCTTCAACTTGATAAGTAAGTTTTCCCTAATTAGGTATATTTGAAGATTTCTAGAAGTGTAGTTTAGTAACTGAAATGTAAAGAAATGGGTTTTAATGGTACAAAAATTATTTAAGAATAAACTTAACCAAGAAGGTGAAAGACAAAGGCATATACTGAAAACTACAAAACACTGATGAAAGGAATTAAAGGAGACACAAACAAATGGGTTGATATCTTGTGTTAATGGATTGGAAAAAGTAATATTGTTAAAATATCCATACTACCCAACGTGATCTACAGATTAAATGCAATGCTTATTAAAAACCAATGTCGTTTTTACAGAAATAGAAAAAAAAAACTTGTGCAATTCATGTGGAAGCACAAAAGACAACACAAATATCTGAATTATTCTGGGCTTTACAAGCAATTAATCCTGACATCAAATAATTATTCCTAAAATGTCATATCTTTGTGGCAGTACCCTGGATATAACCATAGAATGATTGACTCTCCATATTCAGCAGGGAATATGCAAAGATCCCCATGGATCTGGAAACAACGTACTTCTTAATCTTCAGTTATTCTTTGCAGAAGTTTTCTGTCCTGTCTACATGCACATCTTGCTTAGTGTTCCTCCTCAGCATTTGTTAAAACCATGGCCTCTTGAGGAAGTCTCCTCTTCTCTTCCTTATTGAATTCTTATAATTTATTTTTGATTCAGCCTAATTTAAACCTTCTCCAGAATTTCTTTTACAGGACAATCCAGCCCATTACAGATTTTCTTTCTCTAAAAAAACTTAAATAATTTTAGCTTCCTTTAATTTTCTACTTCCATATATTTAGCTTTGTACCTGCATACAACACATACACATGTAGAATACACACACACACACACACACACACACACAAGCACCCCTTGGGTCTATAATGAAAGGATAAGCTTTCTAAGATCATGAAGTAATCATTTATTTTTTTCTCACTTATCATCTTCCTGTCTAAAAGTATGATAAATTACCTTTTATATGATAGGGACTCAGTAATACAAAAAGAGAGCAATTCAATAGATGACTGTGGTCTGGAATATTAAAAGAGACTATACGGAGAATATATTCCACAGGTGTAGGAAGTGTAGGAACATTTAGTTGAAAGGTGTAAGAACAAGCTTCGACTATAGATACAAATTGCAGTTTTAGAAACAATAGGATAATCCTTCTATATAGGATGGATGCTTCATGAAAGGTAGCAGTGAGAAGAAAGTTAGGCTTGAATATAATCTAATAGAATTTGACCAACACAATATGCAGGAAGTTAGAATGTTGTCTTGCAGAAAAGGCAAACAGAAGGATGGTCAAATATTGGATAAATTCTCTCTCCTGTTTTAAAATTATATAATTATACATGGTAGTTTTATAATTGTTATGCTAGTTTATTCAATTTTTAAAAGAAAGAAAACATGATATTTGGTACAAATTGAAACTCTGTTGTAGGCAAAGTGAAGGAAATATCTTTTGACAAATCCAAACTCTCAGAAAACGACAGAAACAAGCTGCCTGATGTAAGGGATTTGATGATTACATTTTAAATGTAGAAATAGGTGTAGTCGTTAGCTTTGAACATAAAACCTGTTCTTCTATATAAAGACTGGTTCTTAGACACACTATTTAAATAAATTCAAAGGAAAAATTGACTTCATCCATGTTTGAAACTACCCTTAGTAATAAAGTTATGTCCAAGTGGTATTATTTTTTAATCAGATATTCATTTTCAAAGACAACGAAGCTCATGTTGTGGTTTGCCACACGTTTCACTGAGAATGTCAAAATGAACTGGTTTCTTTCCAGTCTTCATTCTCAGGACATTTATTTCACTATCAAACCAAATCTTCAACCCCTGATATGATGAGTTACTATGGAAACACCTACAGTGGCCTTATTTAGTGTTGGTGGCCTGTTTTATGTCTCTAGCTCCAGCAATGGATTTGGAGGCTATAGTGGTTCTGGCTGCACTACTACTACTACCTTTCCTCTATTGATGGAAATTACTGGTCCTTTGGGTTCTCCTTTTTCTGTAGAACTTGGTGATCTCTTAGGCCCTTAGAAGCTACACACAGTCATGTGTTACCTCTACTTGCATGTTCTTCTGTATCATAAACCTCATATTTGTTTTATCTTCTTTGGCTTGTAGCTATTTATTTGGCATCCAGTGGCAAAACAAACAAACAAAAATAAACAAAACAAAACAAACAAACAAAAAAACAAATCTGGGCACTGATTAAAGGTAGTAAGAAAGATTTTATTCACTACTACTGAGGTAGGGGAAAAAGTTTCATAGAACCGAGCTGAATTCCAATCTATGCAGAAATGACAGGGTGCTTTAGAAAGCGAATAAGGGAATAGGGTGGAGGAACAAACATGGCCTTGAGCAGAGTCAGAGCAATTGAAAATTACAAAAAAACAGGAAGAGAGGTTCACTAATGTGATTAGGCCATCTGGGTTTGTTCATTGGGCTATCTGAAGGAAAAACAACTTTTCAAATCTTCATGGCAAGAGGTAGTTTTGCAAATTGTATCAGGGCACCCAGTGAAGTTAAGCCCTTACCCTCTTATAGGACTAGAGACAACGGAAAACCTTGGAGGTTTCCATTTCAAAGAGATGACTCCCAGGTCCAGGAGGAGACAGTCCTGTGTTGTAGAAGATACATCTAAAAGGGACAGAGAAGGGATTTACAGTCACAACTTGTTAAAGTAAATGCTTCTAAGAAAAGGGTGGTCAGGGGCCTATGGTCAACTTTTGTCTGGAACAACCAACTTCTTTGGGCACTGCTGAGTTTAGGAAGGCTGAGAGTTGCAGTTCTTATAAGTCAAGTCTAAGGCTTAGCTCTGAAGGGAGCTCAGAGGAACCGGGATAAATTTTGGTCAAGAAAAGAATCTTTGTCACATGCAAGCCTAATGATGAAGAATGTGTACTCTTGAATAAATGCTAGTACAAATTGTGTTAGCAGGATCTCACACCTCGAACACCTTCATAGATTGCGCTATTGGGAAAATGTTCTACCATGCTATCATTGTCAAACTGTTCTTAAACACAGGGGTCTCCTGTGTGAATTTTCTGCTGATTAATAAAAAAAAATATCCTTAGCTCACATAGCAAAAAAAAATGCTCCATTTTTATTAGTCTTCTAGGTAAAATTCTTGCATATAATAATTTTTCAATTACAATACCATTTAAAAAGTTTTTATTATTTGATTCCCATTTTATATAGTATTTTTATTAGTATTGACTTCTAGAACTACTTGGTCTAAATAATTAAAGGTAAAATTTAGTGGAAAAAATGTATTTTGTCTTACATATACATTCTTTGAGTGTCTCAGTACTTTCTTTATTACTATTTTCTCTCTTTTAAATGACTTTTCTTCTCAGTGTCTATACGTCTCAAAACAGGTCAATGTCTGCTCCCTCAATGGACTCTAATTAATTTTTTTTTTTTTCAGTACGTGGGCCTCTCAGTGTTGTGACCTCTCCCATTGCGTAGCACAGGCTCCGGACACGCAGGCTCAGCAGTCATGGCTCATGGGCCTAGCTGTTCAACAGCATGTGGGATCTTCCCAGACTGGGGCACGAACCCGTGTCCCCTGCATCGGCAGGTGAACTCTCAACCACTGCGCCACCAGGGAAGCCCTAAGTATTTTCTTTGTTATAAGTTATACCTTCCTCTACACTTGAGTATATTTTTATCTATGCTTATATCATTAAACATATACATACTGACATCTATCAAAACAAATTTTATTCTTCATTTATCTATCCATTTGGAATGAAACATGCTGAGGCAGGACCATCATTCTGTTATTTTTGTATTCCATTCAATTTATTGGACGCTTTACGTTTTTTCTACTGCATTCTAAAAACAATGGTAACTACTGGGACTCCTAAGATGAACAAGCTAAAATCTATTATTTCAAGAAAGTTTAAATATTATGCAATTTTTGAGGAGAGAAAATACATAACAGAAAAGTCTGTTTTAATGCAATAATTTTTAACCTTAACGTTGGATGAAAACTCTTCACATATATGTATAACTGAATCACTGTGCTGTACACCTGAAACTAACACAATATTATGAATCAACTATACTTCAATAAAAAAAAGAAGATATATGCATTAAAAAAAGAAGATGTGAGGCCTCAGTTAAGTACTGAAAAATGTATTTCATCCTTGGCAAATAAGAAGGTTGAAAGAAATAAGACGTGCTTATTAGCATGAGAAATGATGTCCAGACAGGCATAAGCCATGCAAATTATTATGTATAATTATGGTATAGTATAACTTTCTTCATCAATAAGTACACCATAAAATTTGTAATCCTTTGGATCATATTATAAAGCCTTCCACAATCTGACACCAAGGTACCATCAAAGCATAGGTTCTATAATGGTTAAAGACTGTAATTTTTATAAAAAGAGACAGTAAGCATACACAAAATTTTCCTATATGCATTAATCAGGGAACCAACAGAATGGCAAAACTGCTTCAAAAGAATATGTGAAAAACCAAGATATTCATTAGCAGTGAACAAAAGAAATACTGAGATAGCTAAGTTAGATAAAAAAATGATTAATTTGCAAGTGGGCAATAAACAGTAATCTTTGTAGTTCTCTACGCTCATGAAAACAGCCTCATCACACTTCCTCAGTTTTATAGCTGGAAAATGCTGGGCCTTAATGCATTATTCAAATAAAGTTTTATTCCACTAAAGAGTCAGATGACCTTCAGGTGAGTTATTTGGAAAATTCCTGTGATATACAGGACACCTAGTTTCAGTTCTGGCATGTAAAGAGCTTGGAAGTCTTCAGACAAACTGAGACTCAATTAATTTTCTTAGATTCTTCAGAGAACTAAAGTTACTGGGAAAACTACCACCCCAAAACTAGAAAGACATGTACCTTCAGAAAAACACAGCTACCAAAATCTGCTTACATGGAGCAGAAGTTGAGCAAGTCATAAACTGATGGGAACAGTTAAATGGCGATATTTTTGTGAATTTCTATACAAACATAAATGAGAAACTGCTGGGGGAACAGTGTGTGGAAGTCCTCATACTATTTTTGGGTTTCCCTCCAAGAACCTCACCAGGTTTTCACTGTGGAAACGGGAAAGAACTCTTTTTGATTCTGGAAGGGAGAGGGAAGAGTAACCATAGTAATATATGCCCAATATATGCCCAAAGTCTTCTGGATAAAAAAGACCTAATCTCCAGGAGAAAAATAAACAAAAACTCAAAACCAAAAACTTTGCCAGAGTGCAATTCTGAAACTTTACCCCAGATGAGGGAAAGAAATTCTCATGACTACAGCTTCCTCCAACCTTCTTGCCTTACCTAAAGCAGACTGAGGAGAATAAATAATAAGAAATAGATGAAGGAAATAGATCTAATTCCAAGGATGCAGCAGTCAAGGAAGAGAGTAAGGAGAAGTGGTAGGGAAACTATATACCTGAAGAAAAATTTAAGAAGGTCATACCATTAAGACCAGTCCCTGTAAAAAAAAATGATACTTAATCAGAAGATTGTAGAATGATCCTTTTCCCCACATCTTATCACCAAACTATTATTGGGTTGACCAAAAAGGTTTGTTCGGGTTTTTCTGTAAGATGTTACAGAAAACAAACAAAACTTTTGGCCAATGCAATACATTGAAGTGCTTCAGTGTAATAAATTAAAATGGATTCAAACTGAAAGGGGTGTAATACACAGATTCTCTCTGAGGAGGGGTACATAGGGAAAACCAAGGTCTAGAAGGATGACAGTACTTTTAATGTGAATGATATAAATGCACCAATGAAAAGACAAAAATTGTCAACACAGATTAAAAGCAAACAAAAAAATAGAAAACACCACCCAAGACTCAACTACATGTTATCTGCAAAGAAAAACCCACTTTCAGTATCAAGACTCAGATATAGTAAAAGTATGGAGAAAATACAGTATGCAAACACAAATCTAAAGAATATTGGGGTTCCTGTATTAATTTCAGGCAAAAATACTTCAGAACAAGGAAAATGATCAAGAACAAAGAAGGCATAATTCTCAACTGTATGCACTTAACAAAAGAATGTGAAAATATATGAGGCAAAAACCAATAAAACTTAAAAGGGAAATAGACAAATTAAGTAATGTAGCTGAGAACTTAACACCCTTCTGTCAATAACTGATAGATAAACAAAAAAAATCAATAAGGATATAGATGACATATGTTCATATCTTTTCATAATCAGTTTGATACAATTCATATTCACAAAATATTCCATCCATTAAAAGCAGAATATATATTCTTTTAAAGCTTGCTAGGTGCATTCATCAAGATAGACCATATTATGGGCCATTAAACACACTTTAATACATTTAAAAGGATAGAAATCATAAAAAATTACGTTCTTAGACCACAAAGGAATTAAACTAAAAATCAATAACAGAAAGATACCTGGAAAATCCCACATGTTTGGAAAGTAAACAGCATACTTCTAAATACACATAAATTAAAAATATGTCTCAAGAGAAGTTGAAAAGATATTTTAACTTAATGAAAATGAAAATGCAACTTATTAAAAGGTGCAAAATCAGCAAAAGCAGTACTTAGAGGGAAATTTATAGCATTAAATGTATATGACAGAGGACAAGAAAGGTCTAAATCAATAACTTTACTTCTACCTTAGGAAACTAGGGAAAGAAGAGCAATTTAAGGCCAAAGTAAGCAAAAGAAAATATAGAATAACATTAGAGCAGAAATCAATAAACTTGAAAATGGAGATCAACAAATCCAAAAGCTAATTTTTTGAAAAATTCAATAATTAATAGATTTCTAGCCAAGACAAAAAAAGATAAGACACACATTGCTAACATTAGAAATGAAATAGGGGTCATGACCACAGATCCAATGGATATTAAAATGATAATAAGGTTTCTACAAACAATTCTACACCCATAAATTTAGATAAAATGGACAAATTACTTTAAGACACAAGCTATCAAAACTCACACAAGGAGAAATAGATAATTAAATAGCCTTATCTATCTATCTAAATTAATTAAAGCAATAATTAAAGACCTTCCAAAAGGGAAAACACCTGGCCCAGTGCTTTTCCAGTTTCACTAGGGTATTCTAACAAACACATAAGGAAAAAAATATTACAAATTCTCCACAATCACTTCCAGAAAATAGTATCTGAGAAAACATTTACAAACTCATTCTGCTGGGACATTATCCTAATATCAAAATCAGAGAATATTAGCAGAAAAGAAAATTATAAAACAATGTCTCATGGAATTTGTTGCAAGACTCCTCAAGCAAATCTAATCTAACAATTTATTTTAAAAAAATGAATGAGGTAGAATTCATTCTCAGTATGTAAGGCTGGTTTAACATTTGAAAATCAGTTTATGTAGTCCACCATATCAATGAACTGTTAAACAAAATTTAAGAAAAAAAGACTTGATTGAAATAAAGAGACATTTATTTGGGGTTTGTTAAGACTGCAGCCCGGTAGCATAGGTTCAAGAAGCACTTGAATTGTGGTTCACTGGACTACAAAATAGAGGAAGCTTATAAGGGCAAAGACTGCAAGGCTCCGGTTACATGTTATTTGTCCAGAATTATGATTGGAGAGGCAAGAAGTAAGAGTGCTTGTTAAGCAAGGATTAGTTGCGGTCTGAAATGGTTGCATATTTGCAACAAGGTTATAACTAACAGATGTTGTACTAAAAATGGCTGGTGGTTGCCTTGGGTTTGGTATAGTTCAGAAAGTTCAAGTTCTCAGTGGTGCAGAAATGTATCTGAGACCAGAAACTCAGTGGCTGCCCGACTCCATTTTGTATGCCTGAACTATGATTATCCCATTATGATTTCAATCTGTCATCAAGGCGAAAACAAATAAACAAAGAAGCAAAACCACATGGTCATGTAAATGGATGTGGGGCATGCAATTCTCTATTATGTTTAAAAACTCACCTCCAACTAGGAACAGAGTAGAACTTCTTCAACTTGATAAATAACAGGTAAGAAAAAAATCCTCTATTGCTAACTTAATCATTAGAAACTGGAGACTGTCAACTAAAAAATTATTCACAACCTAGAAACTGAGTTATGCTTTATTCAGCGGGAATTTTTAAGGCTTCAAGCCCGAAGCGCAACATCTCAAGTAAGCCTGAGAGAACTGCTCTGAGGAGACGGAGGGGAGAGCCAGGATATATAGGAGTTTTGCAACAAAGGGCAGGTAGTCTGAACATCAAAATATTGTTGTTAATTAAAGAAAACCAGATGCGTCAAGTTAAGGAATTTAACACTTTGTATGGAAAGATTCAAGAGTCTGGGCTCACTGAAATCATTCGTTTGATATGTACCTCAGCTATCTGGGACCAGTATCCTGTGTTTTCACATCCTGTGTTCCCTCAGGCTCACCAGCTCACCTTTGGCAGGTGGCTGTAATCTCTAATGACTGTGACATCCTTTGTTTACTGATATTGAAATGGTTAGGTGTCGCTTGGAGGAGCTTGGTCCTTTATGCCTCAGTGCAGAAAGAATTCAGTGAGTGGCAAAATGATAGATAAGTGATTTATTAGAATAGGATGCTTGTGAGTCTCACAAGTGGGCGGGCGAGAATGTGCTGCCCCCGGAAAACTTAGTGGGCTACAATTTTATAATCAAAGGAAGAGAGGGAAGGGGGCAAAGACCATTTTCTTCTTCACTCTTGAGTAGACATCATGCTTTCATCATTAGCTCCTCCTCTAGATTGGGTTTCTTGTCCCTACATGGTCATGCCAGTACTGTCATGGCACTATGGAAATTATTATTTTTTTTATGTGTGCAGACAGTATGTCCTAGGGGTCATTAAATTACTGAGCTTACTGGGCAGGATGTGGGTCTCATGCTACCATTGTTTTATTGCTTGGGAGCATGTCTCGTGTCTCTGTCACATGATTTTTGTTGCTAAGCAAGCTTTCTTTGTTTTGTGGTTAAGTAAACCTGTTTTCTTGAGTAATCATCAATTACAGGGGTCTCCTACATGTTTTTCTTTACTTACAATCCCCTAGTGGGATTAACTATTTAAATACCTACTTTATTCCTTTACTCTGTACCTATCATATGGCAGGCGATATTCCATTTCTCAATATATTAATTCTAAGATTGGGTTATTTTATACAGGTTGACTCAGTTGTTTTCCCTTTAGGAGATCAAATGGATCCCACATTAGGTATGAATATTCACATGCTTTTTTCCTACAGCAATTAACTTTGATAAAAGTTTTGAGATACTTTCAAAATTGCCTTTGTTCAAATGAGTTATCCTCATTCATGTTGGTTCTAAATTACAGACTTGAAGTATGTTATTAAACTACTGCTATTTCCCCTAAGCTTAAACAAACAAACAGACTTTGGTAAATTTCTTGTGATATCTCAAAAAGACATGTTTCTCCCATTACCCACCAATTCTGATCTTACTTTCATTCATTTCACAGGAGTATGGAATAAGTTACAAAATGGAATAGTAATTTAGAGGGAATAAGTTATTACTAAGATGACTCTCACTTCAAGGATTAAAAGGACAAATAATCCATATTCTCCTTAAATATCTCATTGGGAGATAACCTCCTGGTGTATTGGCAGTATCTTTACTTAAATACAAAGATTGGGTAAGGCTGATCACATCCCTTCTTCTTGGATACCTCTGTGGGCTTTCCCATACCTACAGCAGGACTCAGTGACAAACTTTTTCTGTAAAGGGCCAGACAGTAAATATTTTAGGCTTTCTGGTCAAATATTCTCTAACACAACTACACAATTCTGTTGTTGTAGTAGGAAAGTAGTCACAAAAAATATACAAATGAAGAGTGTACTTGTTCGATAAAACTTTATTTACAAACACTGGCAGGATTTAGCCCATGGGCTATAGTTTTTATATTATCAGACCTAAAAGATAAAATAAAAATACTTTATTGGGCATGTAAAGTTTTTAGAAATAAAGGTTTTCTTTTTTTTACCTTATGTTATATCAATACCTCCCCACCCCCTGCCGCTTTTTATTCCAACATCATTAAACTTTATTCTACATACAAATTATGAAGTATTGTGGTTCTATAGCATGCTACTTAAAGTTCCTTCAGTATAAAAGGTTATATTTCCTTTTTTCTTCTACCTGTTAAATTCTTAGTTTCTCTTTCTGAAAAAACTTATACATATGCAATTATGTTTATAGGAGGTTTGCTGGTTTGAGCTTCTTTAGATATGAATTACTTCTGGGGTGACCAACCATCCCAATTTACTTGGGACTGAGGGTTTTCAGTGCCCAAACTGGCACAGTCCCAGGAAAACAAGGACAACTGGTCACCCCAGCTGTTTCCATGTTCTGCTCTCTTAAATATTTACATTTAATACTCTTATTAAATTTAAGAGATTTTATATTCTACCACAACTATGACAATATTGAATTATAAAACATATATTTCATTTTCTATTTATTTTCCATAATAGTGAATTTTATAACTACAGTAAAAACTAGGTACTATTCATCATTTATTGTCCAAAAATATCATATAGTTCTTAAATATTGCATGACTATATATATATATATATATATATATATATTAGAATGAGGTTAATAGAAAGTGGAAAGAAGAAAAGAGGAAGGAAAAAGAAAAAAGGAAGGAAGGAAGGGATAGCTCTGTGTAAATAAAGTATACATTAAAAAGTAACTTTTTCTTTAATAACCAAGAAACCACAATACAATTATAAAATTATTTAGCCTTACAAATGTAAAGATAGATTTTGGTAGAAATCTTTAATTACTTGTAATTATTTGTAATTACGATTACAAGTAATCTTTAATTACTTGTTATTACTTTTTGATATAAGAAATTGAAGTAGTATTAACAGAAGAATATGAAAATATACTATTTCTTGCTATTACCAGAACATAATTGTAAATATTAAATGCTGGTCTTGTTGATTGTCTACTAAAATGCCAAGATCAAAATTCTCACCCATGAAATACTTTTGTGTTATCAAAAGATTAAAACATGATGCAGAATATAAATGGTAAAATGTAGCATCAGATAGTTTACAAAATTTGAATGAAATAAATATTAAAAAAGCATATGTATTACTAAATAATTGCCCTCTTGTCATGTTAAATTAATTATAATTTTATTAGCATTGCAACTTCAGTGACTAACAGGTCTAAGAGATATCTTGAACATTGAAGAGATAGAAATCATTTGCATCATTTAATATGATGAAAAATTAATGGCCAATAAAATAGATTGGGCTGTGGCTTCTGTGACCAGGGGTGTTGCTAATCTGTGGATGTGGCAGCTTTTGAGAATAGGTGGTGGTGGATATGAATGCTTCCATCCAGCTTGTCATGGAAGACACCTCTGGTTTCTACTAAGTTTTAGGACCTAAGATTCTTGGGGGAATGATCCAACAACAACATCAAACTTTTCAAGTGTTTCATCCTATCAATTCTATTTCCAGCTTGTAACAAGCGAGAAGATGAATTGCAAGCTTACAACTTGTTGGCATAAGATTTAAGAGCTGTCTGTATATGTACAGCTGTTCAATAGCAATTTGGACTTATTCTATAAATATTGGATATTTTACCACAACAGTTATCTCTCCTTGCACTCTCAAGATAATGATTTTTCATCTGAAATTTCTTTTGTGTATTTTACACTGGGAGAGATCTCTATAATCACTTTTCAATACATGTGTTTAAGATGGCATTATAGTATGGTTTTAACTTTAGTCATTTATCTTAATAAGTTTCCTTTGTTTTATGGTATTTGAAATGAAAGCAACTGTTTCTCTTCCTGAAGACAACATTTATTCCTATTATTAAGTCAGTGGAAAACAAATAGCACAAATTAAGTTTGAGAGGGAGAGATTGCTGATCTTTCCTGGTTTGCTTTTTTTCTTCTTTATTCTGTTTGTGGATGAGAATCCAGACTTCCAGTCCTAAGTAGTGTCATCAGTCATCACTGAAGTACTTATTGGACAGTAAATATGGCCTCAATGGCTTTTTGAATTTTTAATCAAAATTCATATTGGTGTTAACTGCAATTTATGGCAATGATCTTGTGTGCTAAAATCCCTGGGTTGAGATTCTGGTTATAAACATTCTTGATTTTAATTTCTTTAGCCACCTAGACTCTGGTTATATCTACAGATAGTATTCTGAATCACCAAAGGGAAATTGATATCAATGAGCTGTGTGAAAACTTTATACTGAACCACTGAATCAAAGAGTCTACCCATCCTATCACACAGACCCTGTTATTTGTCTTTTAATTAGCTGACTCACGACTTATTTATAGGGTGAGGACTACTTAAGCTGCTCATCAGCTAGAAAGTTTGATTGATTTTCTTTCTCCAAATCTTTATTTCCACCTTTTAAAAGCATGTTCACAGAGTCTTTTTGGTACTCTGCACCAAAACCTTAATTGGGAAATTAATTGAAAGTCACCCTAATTTAAATTAGAAACATTTAAAAATTAACCTGATAGGAAATTTTCTGTAAATCACAATTAATCTAAATCATAGTCCATTGAGTAAAAAGAACATAATTTTTTTTTCATTTTAGCACTTCTAGTGGATGAGTATATAATTGTGGTTTTTAATTTGCATTTTCCTGATAACTCTGATAGCTGATGATGTCAAACATTTCATTTACTTATTGGACATTTGTATGTCTTTGTTTCAGTGTGCCTAGGTTTTTAGTGATGTTTTATCTTTGGACATTCGAGTTGTAGGAGATCTTTTGATGAATATATCGATCTCTATCTGTATCTCTATTCCCTGTGTCTAATCTATATCTATATCATTTATATCTATATGTATATCTATCTATATTTATACCTTATTTCTTCCAGGCTGTGGATTGCTGTTGATGATGTAGATTTCACAATTTTTATTTTATAGTCAGTGTTTTCTCCATCTAAAAAAAATCAAAACAAAAATGTCTACAGGCTTTAGAATTTTAGCTCTTATGCTCGGGTCTATAATACATTTTGAATTAATTTGTATGTATACTATGAATAAATTAAGCCATTTTTTCTGTTTTCATATGAGTATTTCATTGTTTCAGTACTATTTAATGAAAAGTCTTTTGTTCTGGAATCTTTGTAGAAGAAAAAGTCGAATTCTAGACTTCTTAATATTTTCCATTCTTTTATTTGTGTATCCTCACTTGAATATCACACATTCTTGATTATACTAGTTTAATGTCTTAAAATCAGTTAAGGCAATTTTTTTAAGATTGTGTTGGATATTCTAGGTCCCTAGGATTTCCTTATACATTTTAGAATACTTTGTAAATTCATATTTTGTACAGGCTTTTTGATTAAGATTTTATTTAATATATAATTTTGAGGTATTCAATCTATTGTCAATACACAAACATTATATATAAACATATATATATTTATTAACTTATTCCAGCATTAATTTGTAACTATCAAGGACTAGGTCTTGCACATCTCTCTTTAAAATAATCTCTAACTATTTTATGTGTTCTGATAATATTTTAAATGATATTTTTGCATTTTATTTTCTAATTTTTAATGTATAATTTCATACTGGATTTGTAGATTGAGTTTACTTTTTCAAAGATATTTTTACATTTTATTTTCCAATTTTTCATGTATAATTGTATTATTAATTTGTATATAATTAAACTTGGGCTTATTTTATAAAATAATTAGTGTAAAATTAATATTATTTATTGCACTAATTAGAATTATTTAGATAGTTGCTAACATTCATCATTAAAGCAATATGGGCTTAGTGTTTTCTTATTAGAAGTCTATTTTTTTTTCCTACAAATTTATTTTCTTAAGAAATATAATCTTTAAAGTCTTTATTTTTTCTTGTTTCAGTTTTAGGAAACTTTTTATTTTGAAGAATGTTTTAACTTCTTCCAAGCAGTATGCAGTTTAGAAATCAGTACAGAGTGCTTGATTTTTATCTTATTTGGTATTAAGAAAACCTTTGGATGACTTCCCTGGTGGCACAGTGGTTGAGAATCTGCCTGCCTATGCAGGGGACTTGGGTTTGAACCCTAGTCCAGGAAGATCCCACATGCCATGGAGCAACTAAGCCCATGAGTCACAACTACAGAACTTGTGCTCTAGAGCACATGAGCCACAACTACTGAGGCCGTGTGCCACAACTACTGAAGCCCATGCACCTAGAGCCCATGCTCTGCAACAAGAGAAGCCACTGCAATGAGAAGCCCACACACCACAACAAAGAGTAGCCCTGCTTGCCGCAACTAGAGAAAGCCCGTGCACAGCAATGAAGAACCAACACAGTCAAAAATAAATAAATTAATTAAAAAAAAAGAAAGCCTTTGGAAAATCAGGTTAGTTTGTTTTCTATTGTATTAGTCCTGTCCTGGGTGGAACCAGTTTTGAGCAATTGGTCATTATATATATAATCATAATATTGATATAGCTCAATAAAATCCAAAATTGAGACAGTAGAATAAAGCAATGGCATGAAGTATTTTGTGACTTTTTAAGTCACCATAATTATCTTGAAGCTCTGTGGTAATCTCACCTCAGAGAACTTCAAATATGTTTCTAGTCTTTTAGTAGCAGGTTCTCAAAAATGAATCACATGGATATCAGGCAGTGGAATATCAAATATCCCATTAACATTATGTGTAAACTCTTAACAAATATTTCCTTCATTTGTTCATCCTTTGATGGTGATGAATTTTTAAAATGTGTCCAAATTTTTAAAAGATCTGTAATGTTAAAGATATCCATAATTAATCTCTGAAAGAAATCACTATTGTAGGCTCACATTGTCTACTACTCTGTTCCTCTTCCCAGTTTCTGCACAAGATGAATAGAGCCATTTACCTATTTTCAGCATGTTATCATAATCCTGGATTCCAGGAACCAGTCCTAAATTTCCAGAATGCCCTCTTGAGTTTTTTGAGGTAATTATTGCAAAGGATTGTCAACATTTATTTAACTGGGGCACTATCGGTTTTGACTAGGCTTAAATATAGGGGAAAAGGAACATTTATTTGCTTTGTTTTCTCTCTCTTCTTTCTATCTCTTCTCAGGTTTGGAAATGCCTTCTTTAAGGAGGCATCAAGGTTTTAAATATTGTCTATTAAAAATTAAGAAATAGGTCTATGCTGGACACTTTAAACAAGATTGGTTCTAAGTTGGCTTCAAACTGCACACAATCAAGTAGAACTTGTTTGTATATCAGTATTTTTAGATATTTGACATCTAAGTGATTTTAATTTCAAATGAGACATGGATTTAGGAGTATAATTAGTGCCTTGATTACCTCAACTGATAAGAACTAGTCATTATTATGGAAAAATAAAGACAGAGAGCCTTCACAGCAAAGGAGAGTCATCTTCACGGTGTTGTCAGCCACTAAACTGGACTGGAGAGATTCTCAAAAGTCTAAATGAGGTGGAGGTTATGCCAGTCCTTATGTTAGAACAGTCTTGAAGTTGCAAATATTAATTCTTATTATAGACACAATTTAATCAGAGGAATCCTAATTGAGCTAAAGAGTTAATTTAAAAGTTTTACTATGATGGGTGATGACTCCGTGCATATTAAACAAAACAAATAGCCAATAACATTAGTTTCATAAAATTTCTTCTGAGGAATGAAAATGAGGTAGTTCTGAATGATTTACTACACCTGTAACTTAGGGTATAAGAACTTCAGCGCAGGTGTTGAGATCCATACACAGGAAACACACCTTCAATAGCAAACCAAGACTTCAGCCCCTGACACCATGAGCTACTACTGCAACTACTACAGAGGCCTGGGCTATGGCTATGGATAGGGTTGTGGATGTGGCAGCTTCCGCAGACTGGGCTATGGCTTCAGAGTCTATGGATATGACTCTGGTTATGAAAGCTTCAGATGTGGCTGCCATCACTACCCATTTTTCTGTGGAACATATGGATTCTCTAGCTTGTATTAAAATTCTTCTTTATGAATCTATTATCTGGCTCCATAAGTAGACTTGCTTAATCTGATTTCAATCATGGGCCAATCAAGATTATGCTCGGTCCATTTGTTCAATATAATTAGTGCCAAAGACTTTTAGTACATTTATAATTACATCAGGTCTCCTCAATTTACTTAATAAGCACTCTTAATTTGAAACAGCAAATATAGCTTTGGTTTAATTCATTTATTCTCAATTATATATACATATAACTGAGTATAAATATTAGTCAACATTGAAGGAATATTTTAATGTACTTTCTTGAATTTTTATTTCCTTGACTTTAATCAGATAATACTTAGAGTTTATTTCAACAATAATAAAAAATTCAACTTTAACAAATTTGAGTAACATATCTATGGTAACAAATAAAAATGATTTATATGTTTTACATTTGATGCAATTTTATTTATCAATGCAGTCCAAAATATGTAAATAATCCATCCCTTCTTTCAAAATATGTCCTTTTGTGGTAATTAAAGAACAGTGGTAGACTCCAAACTTCTAGGAAAGAAAAATATTTGTTAAATGAATTTCTTGATTATATATATCACTTTTCTCTATTTGCTGTTATTTCACTTGGTATTCTCATGAAAATAGTTATTTTATAATCTTACTAAAAGTGTTACAAGCTAATTAATTAAAATATATGTAGTATTAAAAATATAAATTGGTTTAGATTTTTATTGTTACTGTTTTTCTGTGGCATGCAACAATATTCTTTTTCACTATCATCACCATCATCATGACATTAAATTCTTTTGCAACTGTAAATGAATGCAAACACCTAGTTATAACCAATAAATATATTATTCTGCAGCTTTACTTGAAGAGAATCATCGAAAGAGTTTTTTTTTTTTTTAAGTGGAATTTCAACCAATTAACACACACCAAAAAGCAAACATTTTATTGCTGGTGTTTCACATAATTGGGTATATAAATGATACAATATAAATATATTGTTTCAAATTTGAATGGCATTTTCAGGTAATATGAATAATATGAATATGAATAATTCATGTACAGTGAAGTTTGTTTTTGTTGTTTAAGTTGGTGAAATCTAACAAGGACAACAACAGAAATAGGAACTGGACCTAGCATTAAGGTTGTACAGTGCTGCTCCCTATAGTGCAACTAGGGAAACTGCAAATGGTTAAATGGCTTGCCTAGAGTCACAAACCCAAGCGTCAGAACCAAGATCAGAAAACAGTTCGCCTGAATTCTGGTGTTCTGCTCCATCATGCTGATTCTTTTTCATTGTATATTTTAAAAATTTGAATACCATCTAGAAAGTTCTCATCATGTTTTCATGAAGAGCTATAATTTTATAGCTAAATTTATGGGGATTAATTTCCTCTTAGATTAACTACCTCTTATTGTGTTTCCTTTTACATTTTTATTGTTACAATTTTATTTTATTGTATGTAATCTCCTGCTTCTCAATTTCTAATTTAGTTTTGCTTCGAGGCAAATGAAGAATGAATAATTTTAAAGCTCAGTTCTCAAGATCATGACTTTTTATTAGATTTAAATTTGTTTAAACTATATGAAGATAGAAAAAAATAAAACTCAGCCGGTTCTGGTCACTTGTCCAATCATATGTTATGCTTTCATAGGAGAGGTTATGTTAGTTAAATTTTGGTCATTCCATTAAAGGAACTTTGACCCATATAACCAAATTTCATTTGAAACTATTCTATTCTCACACAGGTCAGTATCTTCACAGCCTGAGGAAGCTGTTGCAAAGTTGCAAAGAGAAATAATTATTAAAAAAAATTAGAATGAGAAATATGCATGTGTGGCACTCCTAGTATAATATAATATTTTTGTAACCTACATTTTCATACTTTATTGATTTGTGTCTGAATTTTAAGGAAAACTATGGAATGTATAACAGAAGTTTCCATTACATATAAGTAAAGACCATTACTTACCCCAAAAGCAAACACATTTTCTTCTTTACCATCCATTATCATAGAATTGTTTAACATAAATTTCAAAGGAAACTTCCTAAAAGTGAAATGAAGGAAAAAAAAAAAAGATCATCATTCAGTCTATTTAGGGCCTAACAACGAAGCATAAAACAATATTTCTCTAAAGAAATATATATCACTCATTTTCCAATGGATACTTTCATTTTGATCATTTTTTTCACTTAGGAAAAAAACAAGGCAAATATTTGTTCCATAGAGTCTATAATATTTTAGTGTTGATATTTTATTGCCAATGATCATGAATCAAATTGGTTTTGGGCAAAACTCTCACATTTTATTCCTTGAAACTATTTTGATTTTTATTTGACTGTTGAAGTTTTCCATTTATGTTTTGTTTAGTGTTTTATCTCAGGACGATGCATCCTTTTTATTCCAAACAAACAAGACTCTCCATTAATCACTCTCACACAATATGGCTGAGTTATATGGGCAAAATGTGATATCCTTAACTCAGTCTGAATTAGTTGTGATTCTATGTCTTCAAAAGGACTCACTGAGAATGAAAATTGAGCTTATCAACTCTTTCTAGTTCAGAATGAGAAGTCATGAAACAGTATTTGGATAAAAGACACATGGCAAATGGATTATGGCATACTGAGTCATATTGTGGCTTCAAAAGGTAGCTTGCTAAGGTGCAGTCAGAGAGTTGCACAGATTGTGGTAGCCATGATAGTAAATGTAATTTACCTATACTTTATTTATTAGTTCTATAAACAATTCTTAATTCCCTACTCTGTTGTTTAGAATTGAAAACATCCATTTGAAGAAATTAATCTTCGATAAAATACTTGGAAATCTTACAAAAGTTCAACTACATGTTCAAGACCATGTAAATTAAATAACTTTTTACTGACCCAAGTCAAGAGTCAGGTGCTACATGGAGATTAATCCAGTGTAGGGTCAACCTTGGACCTCATTGACTAACTCAGTGAAATTAGCAGAGGAACTCCATGAAGTCCAAGGCGAAAGTCCTCACATATATTTCTTGTTTCTTGGTTCTGTGTTATTTTGACATTGTGTTCTCATTTTCAAAAATTTGAAGATATTTTCAATATTAAGATACTATTTTAACATTCAGAAGGACCTAGGAGTTTGTTGTCTGTTTTAAAAGATAAGACCCTAATGAACAATTAACAGATTAGTAGTGAGTGGTAAGAAATCGCCTGAAGATGAATGGGTACAGGACACACATATAAACAAACAGAAAGATATTACGGTAAATACAAAGAAGAGATAGAAAGAAAGACATTTATTGGAATAGCAAGTGGAAGACTGGGGTAGGGGGAAATATTGTCAACTTTGAAAATTTACCTGGTTGTTCCTCGTGAGTATTGAGAGGAAGGGAAGAAGAATGAGAGCTGTAGTGAGAATAAAAATAGAGATCATATATGGATAACTGAAGAAGGGTAAAGAAAGGAGAAATAAGCTAGCTTGTGCAAAAACATAGACGCAGATGCAATCTGCAATTTTAGTAGGACTTTGAATAGAACCAATTATGGAGGAAGGTTTTAGGATTTGAAATGAAAATTGAACTGCTACTCCGATAAGCCAGCTAAAAGCTGGATTTTGTGCCCTCAATTTCTGAAATTAATTGTTCCATGTTTTACAACCAAAAGGTTCTGAAGATGGTGTGTAAAGCCAAAAATTATAAAGGTTATTATGAGTTAAATGTTAAAAATCAACATATGGCTTTTTTAAAAAAAATAAAATGTTTTCATATATTCTAAATAGAGGCACTTTCTTCAGTCCTCACCCCATATGTTTGCTTTCTAAAAAATATAGATTTAACGTCTGTAAATTGAACAAATATCTGTCAATTTAGTTGGAGATGGAGTTATTCATTCAGGAGATGACACAACAGAGGAAATGTTTAATTATAAAAGAAATGCCATCAAATGTAAATGGTGTGGTATACCTGAAAATAAACAATTCAGCTTAGAGTTTGGAATGTACAAATTTTGAAGAGTCAGACATTTCTTCCCATAAAATCAAAGCAACAGGCTCAAGGACATCTTAAATAAGAAGCTAAGTAACCTGAAATATTTTAATGAGAATGAGGACCTCTCTCTGTGTCAGGAGACAGCAGATTAATGAGTTATAACATTACAGGTAATATGCAGAATGACATATAGGAAGGCTATACAGGTAATATGTAGAATGACACATGATTTATCACATGCTCTAACCAGGGTATATAAGCTTCCCTCTACACATGTTGAGATCCACACTCAGGATCTTGTCTTGAACAGCAAACAAACCTCACCACCCCTGACACCATGATCTACTACAGCAAATACTATAGCCATAGCCTGAGCTATGGCTATAGTGGCTTTGGCGGGCTGGGGTATGGCTATGGTTGTGGATGTGGCAGCTTCTGCAGACTGGGCTATGTCTGTGGCTTCAGAGGCTATGGCTATGACTCTGGTTATGGAAGCTTTGGATATGGCTGCCATCGCTACCCATTCTTCTTTGGGTGATATGGATTTTCTAGCTTCTGTTGAAATCGTACCCCAGGAGCCCAATATTTGAGGCCATAAAAGAGTTATCTAAGTCTGACTAAAATAACTATACCAAACAAGATCACCCAGGACCAAGCCAAGATCAAAAGTATTTAGTGTCTAAGATTTTAGGAATATCTATCATTTCATAATTGTCTGCTTCATGTTTCTTGTTGTCTCTTATTCATGCTTTCTTAACTGTGGGATTTATCTAATCCTTTTGCAATAAATTTTCCTAAGTTAAGACAGCATACATGGCTGTTATTTTTTTATTTAACTCACAATATCAATGTGATTATTTGTAATTGCACCTAATTGACAATGAAAAAAATAAACTACTCCATGAAGAGCTAAGGTAATAGGAGATCTTACACTCACCCATATGGCTAGATAGATACACATAAACCATAACCCTCAGTTGAAATAAAGATCTTTTTCTCTGAATGCTAAACCAGATCTTATTCAATGCTTTTATTTAGATAACATTGGTATTTAAAACCAGCACTGAAATATCAACTTATATATTTTCATATTTAAAGTGAAGGTAACATGAAGAATAAGTGTTCTTCTGTTTTGTCCAAAATTGATATTTATTTAGCTCTTTCAGTGATAAGAAAACATGATGATAGAATAAAACTTCTCTCTAAATGTACATTGAAAAATGAACTTCTTTTTGTGAATCTCTATCATGTTTTCCTCATGGTCTGCCATTGTGTGACATGACATTGTTCTTCAGTATTATCAGCACATTGAAATATTTTGCACTTCATCAGGGAAGCTTAAAAATCACTGTCATTCCTTGGGAATGACATTTGATCAGGACACATTTTACATTTGGTAGTGTAGATAGGTCCTTTTTTTTAAATCTATATTGAGGTTATGGCTGATCTGAAGCTTTATACATTCTAGCAAGTGTCTTAAAATGCTGACCTTCAAAAAGTGGGTCACTTCTTGTTAGTACTTCAAATAAATATTTGACCATGAAAAACACATAACAAAATGTCAGCATTTTGCCAAAAAAATGTTATATATTTAGGTAGTGAAACAAAAGTGAATATCTTTTGTTTGAGTTATTAAATTCAATAAAACCAAGGCAATAATATAATGACAGAATTGTGAAGCTGGCTGGGGCACTGTAAAACTTAACAAAACAGCATCTTAGATGGGAAAGTACCTCCAAAAAGTAAAATGAATTGCTAATGATCAAAAATGGCATGAGCAGGACAGACTAAGACGAGAACCAGTTTTACTGAATACTAGACAGTCTGCTGCACCATGCTTCCTATCCCATTCCTTGAGCACTTCCCTTTTAAGTGCTATCAAATAAAACATCTTGAAAGTTGTGGCCATGTGTCTTTGAAGAGATAAATTATCACAGCTGGTGGACCACCTCTATTTATTTTGATTTGCAAATATTCCGACACAGAATGTTGAACTACCAATTTCTTTTTTTTTTAAACATCTTTATTGGAATATAATTGTTTTACAATGGTGTGTTAGTTTCTGCTTTACAACAAAGTGGATCAGTTATACATATACATGTCCCCATACCTCTTCCCTCTTGCATCTCTCTCCCTCCCACCCTCCTTATCCCACCCCTCTAGGTGGTCACAAAGCATGGAGCTTATCTCCCTGTGCTATGCGTCTGCTTCCCACTAGCTATCTATTTTACATTTGGTAGTGTATATATGTCCTTGACACTCTCTCAATTTGTCCCAGCTTACACTTCACCCTCTCCCTTCCCCCTCTCTGTAACCTCAAATCCACTCTCTAGTAGGTCTGCGTCTTTATTCCTGTCTTGCCAATAGGTCCTTCATGACCATTTTTTATTTTTTTTTTAGATTCCATATATATGTGTTAGCATACAGTATTTGTTTTTCTCTTTCTGACTTACTTCACTCTGTATGACAGTCTCTAGGTCCAACAACCTCACTACAAGTAACTCAATTTCATTCTTTTTATGGCTGGCTAATATTCCACTGTATATATATATGCCACATCTTCTTTATCCATTCATCTGTCGATGGACAATTAGGTAGCTTCCATGTCCTGGCTATTGTAAATAGAGCTGCAATGAACATTTTGGTACATGACTCTTTTTGAATTATGGTTTTCTCAGGGTATATGCCCAGTAGTGGGATTGCTGGGTCGTATGATAGTTCTATTTTAGATTTTTAAGGAACCTCCATACTGTTCTCCATAGTGGCTTTATCAACTTACATTCCCACCAACAGTGCAAGAGGGTACCCTTTTCTCCACACCCTCTCCAGCATTTATAGTCTGTAGATTTTTTGATGATGGCCATTCTGACTGGTGTGAGATGATATCTCACTGTAGTTTTGATTTGCATTTCTCTAATGATTAATGATGTTGAGCATTCTTTCATGTGTTTGTTGGCAGTCTGTATATCTTCTTTGGAGAAATGTCTATTTAGGTCTTCTGTCCATTTTTGGATTGGGTTGTTTGCTTTTTTGTTATTGAGTTGCATGAGCTGCTTGTAAATTTTGGAGCTTAATCCTTTGTCTGTTGCTTCATTTGAAAATATTTTCTCCCATTCTGAGGGTTGTCTTTTGGTCTTGTTTATGGTTTCCTTTGCTGTGCAAAAGCTTTGAAGTTTCATTAGGTCTAATTTGTTTATTTTTTTTCCATTTCTCTACAAGGTGGATCAAAAAGGATCTTGTTGTGATTTATGTCATAGAGTGTTCTGCCTATGTTTTCCTCCAAGAGTTTGATGGTGTCTGGTCTTACATTTAGGTCTTTAATCCATTTTGAGTTTACTTTTGTGTATGGTGTTAGGGAGTGCTCTAATTTCATTATTTTACATGTAGCTGTCCAGTTTTCCCAGCACCACTTATTGAAGAGGCTGTCTTTTCTCCATTGTATATTCTTGCCTCCTTTATCAAAGATAAGGTGACCATATGTACATGGGTTTATCTCTGGGCTTTCTATCCTGTTCCATTGATCTAAATTTCTGTTTTTGTGCCAGTACCATACTGTCTTGATTACCGTAGCTTTGTAGTATTGTCTGAAGTCAGGGAGCATGATTCCTCCAGCTCCATTTTTCTTTCTCAGGATTGCTTTGGCTATTCAGGGTCTTTTGTGTTTCCATGCATATTTTGAAAATTTTTGTTCTAGTTCTGTGAAAAATGCCAGTGGTAGTTTTATACGGATTGCATTGAATCTGTAGATTGCTTTGGGTAGTAGAGTCATTTTCACAATGTTGATTCTTCCAAATCAAGAACATGGTATATCTCTCCATCTATTTGTATCATCTTTAATTTATTTCATCAGTATCTTATAATTTTCTGCATACAGGTGTTTTGTCTCCTTAGGTAGGTTTTATTTCTAGATATTTTATTCTTTTTGTTGCAATGGTTAATCGAGTGTTTTCTTAATTTCACTTTCAGATTTTTCATCATTAGTGCATAGTAATGCAAGAGATTTCTGGGCATTAATTTTGTATCCTGCTACTTTACCAAATTCTCTGTTTAGCTCTAGTAGTTTTCTGGTAGCATCTTTAGGATTCTCTATGTATAGTATCATGTCATCTGCAAACAGGGACAGCTTTACTTCTTCTTTTCCAATTTGTTTTCCTTTTATTTCTTTTTCTTCTCTGATTGCTGTGGCTAAAACTTCCAAAACTATGTTGAATAAGAGTGGTGAGAGTGGGCAACCTGGTCTTGTTCCTAACCTTAGTGGAAATAGTTTCAGTTTTTCACCATTGAGGATGATGTTGGCTGTGGTTTTGTCATATATGGCCTTTATTATGTTGAGGAAAGTTCCCTCTATGCCTACTTTCTGGAGGAATTTTATCATAAATGAGTGTTGAATTTTGTCGAACACTTTCTCTGCATCTATTGAGATGACCATATGGTTTTCCTCCTTCAATTTGTTAATATGGTGTATCAAATTTATTGATTTGCCTATATTGAAGAATCCTTGCATTCCTGGGATAAAACCCACTTGATCATAGCGTATGATCCTTTTAATGTGCTGTTGGATTCTGTTTGCTAGTATTTTGTTGAGGATTTTTGCATCTATGTTCATCAGTGATATTGGCCTGTAGTCTTCTTTCTTTGTAACATCTTTGTCTGGTTTTGGTATCAGGGTGATGGTGGCCTCGTAGAATGAGTTTCAGAGTGTTCCTCCTTCTGCTATTGTTTGGAGGAGTTGAGAAAGATAGGTGTTAGTTCTTCTCTAAATGTTTGATGGAATTCACCTGTGAGGCCATCTGGTCCTGGGCTTTTGTTTGTTGGAAGATTTTTAATCTCAGTTTCAATTTCATTGCTTGTGATTGGTCTGTTCATATTTTCTATTTCTTCCTGGTTTAGTCTCAGAAGGTTGTGCATTTCTAAGAATTTATCCATTTCTTCCAGGCTGTCCATTTTATTGGCATAGAGTTTCTTGTAGTAATCTCTCATGATCCTTTGTATTTCTGCAGTGTCAGTTGTTACTTCTCCTTTTTCATTTCTAATTCTATTGAATTGAGTCTTCTCCCTTTTTTTCTTGATAAGTCTGGCTAATGGTTTATCAATTTTGTTTATCTTCTTAAAGAACCAGCTTTTGGTTTTATTGATCTTTGCTATTCTTTCCTTCATTTCTTTTTCATTTATTTCTGATATGGTCTTTATGATTTCTTTTGTTCTGCTAACTTTGGGGTTCTTTTGCTCTTCTTTCTCTAATTGATTTAGGTGTAAGATTAGGTTGTTTATTTGAGATGTTTCTTGTTTCTTAAGGTAGGATTGCATTGCTGTAAACTTCCTTCTTAGAACTGCTTTTGCCACATCCCATAGGTTTTGGGTTGTTTGGTTTTCATTGCCATTTTTTTCTAAGTATTTTTTGATTTCCTCTTTGATTTCTTCAGTTATCTCTCGGTTATTAAGTAGTGTGTTGTTTAGCCTCCATGTGTTTGTATTTCTTACATATTTTTTTTACTGTAATTGATATCTAGTCTCATAACATTGCAGTCAGAAATGATACTTGATACAATTTCAATTTTCTTAAATTTACCAAGGCTTGATTTGTGACCCAAGATATGACCTATCCTGGAGAATGTTCCATGAGCACTTGAGAGGAATGTGTATTCTGTTGTTTTTGGATGGCATGTCCTATAAATATCAATTAAGTCCATCTTGTTTACTGTATCATTTAAAGCTTGTGTTTCCTTATTTATTTTCATTTTGGATGATCTGTCCATTGGTGAAAGTGGGGTGTTAAACTCCCCTATAATGATTGTGTTACTGTCGATTTCTCCTTTTATGGCTGTTAGTATTTGCCTTATGTATTGAGGTGCTCCTATATTGGCTTCATAAATATTTACAATTGTTATATCTTCTTCTTGGATTGATTCCTTGATCATTATGTAGTGTCCTTCTTTGACTCTTGTAATAGTTTTTGTTTTAACGTCTATTTTGTCTGATATGAGAATTGCTACTCCAGCTTTCTTTTGATTTCCATTTGCATGGAATATCTTTTTCCATCCCCTCACTTTCAGTCTGTATGTGTCCCTAGGTCTGTAGTGGGTCTCTTGTAGACAGCATATATATGGGTCTTGTTTTTGTATCCACTCAGCTAGTCTATGTCTTTTGGTTGGAGCCTTTTATCCATTTACATTTAAGGTAATTATCTATATGTATATCCCTATTACCAGTTTCTTAACTGTTTTGGTATTATTATTGTAGGTCTTTTCCTTCTCTTGTGTTTCTTGCCTAGAGAAATTCCCTTAACATTTGCTGTAAAGCTGGTTTGGTGGTGCTGAATTCTCTTAGCTTTTGCATGTCTGTAAAGCTTTTAATTTCTCTGTCAAATCTGAATGAGATCTTGCTGGGTAGAGTAATCTTGGTTGCAGGTTTTTCTCCTTCATCATCTTAAATATGTCCTGCCAGTCCCTTCTGGCTTGCAGAGTTTCTGCCAAAAGATCAGCTGTTAACTTTATGGAGATTTCTTTATGTGTTATTTGTTGTTTTTCCCTTGTTGCTTTTAATATTTTTTCTTTGTATATAATTTTTGATACTGTGATTAATATGTGTCTTGGCATGTTTATCCTTGGATTTATCCTGTATGGGACTCTCTGTGCTTCCTGGACTTGATTAACTATTTCCTTTCCCATATTAGGGAAGTTTTCAACTATAATCTCTTCAAATATTTACTCAGTCCCTTTCTTTTTCTCTTCTTCTTCTGGGACCCCTATAATTCGAATGTTGGTGTGTTTAATATTGTCCCAGAGGTCTCTGAGACTGTCCTCAATTCTTTTCATTCTTTATTCTGCTCTGCAGTAGTTATTTCCACTATTTTACCTTCCAGGTCACTTATCCATTCTTCTGCCTCAGCTATTCTGCTATTGATTCCTTCTAGAGAATTTTAAATTTCATTTAATGTGTTGTTCATCACTGTTTGTTTGCTCTTTAGTTCTTCTAGGTCCTTGTTAAACTGTTCTTCTATGTTCTGCATTCTATTTCCAAGATATTGGATCATCTTTACTATCATTATTCTGAATTCTTTTTCAGGTAGACTGACTATTTCTTCTTCATTTTTTAGGTCTGGTGGGTTTTTGCCTTCCTCCTTCATTTGCCATTTGATTTTCTGTCTTCTCATTTTGCTTAACTTACTGTGTTTGGGGTCTCCTTTTCGCAGGCTGCAGGTTCGTAGTTTCCATTATTTTTGGTGTCTGTTCCTAGTGGCTAAGGTTGGTTCAGTGGTTTGTGTAGGCTTCCTGGTCGAGGGGACTAGTGCCTGTGTTCTGGTGGATGAGGTTGGATCTTGTCTTTCTGGTGGGCAGGTCCACATCTGGTGGTATATTTTGGGGTGTCTGTGGCCTTATTGTGATTTTAGGCAGCCTCTGTGCTAATGGATGAGGTTGTGTTCCTGTCTTGCTAGTTGTTTGGCATATGGTGTCCAGCACTGTAACTTGCTGGTGGTTGAGTGGAGTTGGGTCTTGGCAACTCCAACTCTCAACTCCAAGGTCATTGAGATGGAGATGTCTGGGAGAGTTTTGCCATTTGATATTACATGGATCTGGTAGGTTTCTTGTGGATCAGTTTCCTGAACTTGGCTCTCCCACCTCAGTGGCACAGCCCTGATGCCTGGCTGGAGCACCAAGAGCCTGTCCTCCACATGGCTCAGAATAAAAGGGAGGAAAAGGGCTTCCCTGGTGGTGCAGTGGTTGAGAGTCCACCAGCCAATAGAGGGGACACAGGTTCGTGCCCCAGTCCGGGAAGATCCCACATGCCGTGGAGTGGCTGGGCCCATGAGCCATGGCCACTGAGCCTGTGTGTCCGGAGCCTGTGCTCCACAACAGGAGAGGCCACAACAGTGAGAGACCCACGTACCACACACACAAAAAACAAAACAAAACAAAACAAAAAACATGGAGAAAAAAAGAAATAAGATAAAATAAAATAAGTTATTAAAATAAAAAAATAATTTTTAAGAAAAAATATTTTGTAAGTAATAAAAAACAAAAACAAACAAAAAGAAACAGACAGACAGAACCCTAGCACAAATGTTAAAAGCAAAGCTATACAGACAAAATCACACAACAAAGCATACACATACATACTCACAAAAAGAGTAAAAGGAAGAAAAAATATATATCATTGCGCCCAAAGTCCACCTCCTCGATTTGGGATGTTTCATTGTGTATTCAGGTATTCCACAGATGCAGGGCACATCAGGTTGATTGTGGAGATTTAATCCACTGCTCCTGAGGCTGCTGGGAGAGTTTCCCTTTCTCTTCTTTGTTCCCACAGCTCCTGGGATTCAGCTTTGGATTTGGTCCTCGTCTCTGCATGTAGGTCGCCTGAGGGCGTCTGTTCTTTGCTCAGACAGGACGGGGTTAAAGGAGCAGCTGATTCGGGGGCTCTGGCTCACTCAAGCCGGGGGGAGGGAGGGGTATTGATGCCGGGTGAGCCTGCGGCGGCCGGCAAAGGCCAGCGTGACGTTGCACCAGCCTGAGGCGTGCCGTGCGTTCTCCTGGGGAAGTTGTCCCTGGATTCCGGGACCCTGGCAGTGGTGGGCTGCACAGGCTCCCTGGAAGGGAGGTGTGGACAGTGACCTGTGCTCGCACACAGGCGTCTTGGTGGCTGCAACAGCAGCCTTAGTGTCTCATGCCCATCTCTGTGGTCCGTGCTGTTAGCCGCGGCTCGTGCCCTTATCTGGAGCTCCTTTAAGCAGCGGTCTTAATCCCCTCTCCTCGTGCACCAGGAAACAAAGAGGGAAGTAAACGTCTCTTACCTCTTTGGCAGTTCCAGACCTTTTCCTGGACTCCCTGCCGGCTAGCTGTGGCACACTTACCCTTTCAGGCTGTGTTCACACCGCCAGTCCTCTCCCTGGGATCCGACCTCTGAAGCCCAAGCCTCAGCTCCCAGGACCCTCCCGCCCCGGCAGGTGAGCAGACAAGCCTCTCGGGCTGGTGGATGTTGGTCGGTACCCATCCTCTGTGCAGAAATCTCTCTGCTTTGCCCTCTGCACCCCTGCTGCTGTGTTCTCCTTCACGGCTCCGAAGCTTTCCCCCTCTGCCACCCACAGTCTTCACCCACAAAGGGGCTTCCTAGTGTGTGGAAACCTTTCCTTCTTCATGGCTCCCTCCCCGAGGTGCAGGTCCCATCCCTATTCTTTTGTCTCTGTTTATTCTTTTTTCTTTTTCCCTACCCAGGTATGTGGGGAGTTTCTTGCCTTTTGGGAGGTCTGAGGTCTTCTGCCTGCGTTCAGTAGGTGTTCTGTAGGAGTTGTTCCACATGTAGATGTATTTCTGGTGTATCTGTGGGGAGGAAGGTGATCTCCGCATCTTACTCTTCCGCCATCTTGAAGCTCCTCCTCCGAACTATCAATTTCTAATTGAGCTTCTTTGTAAAAATAGGTTCTAGTAAATAGTGTTAAAGCCAACTCTACTTTTAAAAAAATTATTATAATGCGTTTGAAAAGCTTAGACTTGTTTACTGCACATATGGATGGATTTACTCAGCCAGATCATATCCTTTTATTCAACTCAGGAGAGGAATCGTAGCTTCATAGTAAATAGGTCAGGGTAGATATATTTCAGTGTCACCATTGGAGGATGGTAATCTTCAGTTTGACTGAATAAAACATAATTTCATATGAAAATACTTTACCCCCTAACTGGACAATAGAATCATAGTCTAAAGAAAGACTTTATGTAGCTAAAGAAAAACTATAATCAGTATAACTATTTGGAGAAACTGCTTAGCATTCTTAGTATAATGCAGCTTTATTATTATACCTCTTACTGGTACATTATATTGATTTGTGTTGGAATTAACAGAAGAGCTCCAAAATCTTCTTTTAGGGAAAAGCTGTTACTGGTCCGGAGAAAATGCATCACAGGATCATCAGCACCACAACTGAGGGAAGATATGGCAGAATTAAATGGTCAGTGTGTGACATCATTAAACCTGTTTGAGTTATTTCTGATTTTATGGCTTCCTGTTGACTTAATGAGAATGAAATATTGAAATTAACAACTGTCTTTTAATGTAGGATGAACAATAAAAAATGGAACAAGTTCTGAAGAGAGAAGACAAAGGAATTAAAAAATAAGAGGTGAGGTAGCCAAGAGTTTTTTAAGACAAAAAAGCATTAAACATAAAATTTAAAAATTAATAAACTGGACTCATTCTATTAAGAAATTCTGTCCATACATAGACATCACTTTAAAGTGCAAAAACAAGCCACATATAGAGAGAAAATACTTTTAAAACAGATTTGACAAAATACTTTTACCCAAGTACTCTACAAATCAATACTAAAATATTACAAACTCAATTAAAAATAAACAAAATAATTGAACAGCCACTTCCAAAAGGTTATCTAGCTGATCAATAAATGTACATAATGGTCCCTAGTGTTATTACTCATCAGGTAAAAGCCAAATTAAAACAATGCTCAGCTACTACTACTTTCCCACAAGAATGATCAAAATTAAATAGTCTGAAAATAGCAAGTGTTCTCAAAGACTTAGAGCAAGTGGAGCTCTCTTACATTGTTGGTGGGACTGTAAACCTGAAAATCATTTTGGAAAACTATTGATAAGATCTAAAAAAACTGCTGTCAAAATCTAGAATGATGGTTATCTCTAGACAGTGAGGACAAAAAAAAAGGAGCATAGAGACACTTTAGGCATTAAGGCATGCTTAGTATGGGTAGTATATGCCTATTTATAAGAATTCATCAAATTTTACACTGAAATTTATATATAATATATAATTCATTATTATGCTTTAAAAAAAACCCAGTGCAAATAAAATGATGGTTATATGTTCCTCTAAATTCAGAAAGCCATTTGAGCTTATTCCTCCTTTAAATCTTTATTGTTTAGATGCCATCACAGAGTTACCCATGCCTGTCAGAAGCGTGATGCTTAATTTTAAAGACCTTAGAATTCATTCATCCTTTCAACACATATTTGTTGTGTTCTTATTACATGGTAGCTATTAAGAGAGGTAAATAAATCTAGTTGGGAGAATTCATCATTTGAAAATTACTTAAAAGACTAAAAGAACCTGAACAATACATTTGATGTTATATAAAGTTCACACGAACTTAAGGACTAGAGCCAAATGTTAAACGCAAAACTAGATAAATTTAACCAGGTTTGGGATAAGCTTCAGCTATAAGTGACTAACTTCTTAGAGTCAGCTGAGGGACTTTTGCTCTCAATTGTCTTTTTCCACCCCTTATCTTTTAACATAACATCTACAATTTGGAGATGCTGAAGACATTTCCAATGTTAATGGTATCTTATTGAATTTGATAGAACCCTTGGATTTGTATTATTTTTTTAACATCAGAAACCTTAACAAACATTTACTATCTTAGTGAGACTAGTATGGTGTTTCCTGAGAATAAGGGGACCAAAAAAATAAATAAAGCACAGAAAAAGCAAAGGGAATAAAAGGGAAAACAGTTTTCATAAAAGTAAAGATACAAGAAGAAGGAAAAGGAAGAGATTAACTAAGTAACTATAGACTGAGTGAAAATTGATGGGTGCCAGAGAGAAATTTTATGTGCACCACAATTTTACCTAGCCACCATAGCCTAATGGCTAATTGGAGGACAGAGGCTAGATGATATGTAAAAAGAGATAGTAACATATATGTTAGAATGGCTAAAATTTAAAGCACTAAAAACAATTAATGCTGGCTTGATTGTGGAGCAACAGAAACTATCATTCATTGCTGATGGGAATGAAAAATGGTACAGCAACTTTGGAAGACAGTCTGGCAGTTTTTCACAAAGCTAAAAATGATCTTATGGAAAAGATTCGGTAATCATTTTCCCTGGTATTTACTCAAATGGCTTGAAAATTTATGTCCACACAAAAACCTGAACAAAGATGTTTATAGAAGTTTTATTCTTATTTGCCAAAGCTTGGAAGTAATCAAAATGTCCTTCAAGAGGTGAATGGATAAATAAATTGTGGTACATCCAGACAATGGAATATTATTCAGGTATAAAAAGAAATGAGCTACCAAGCCACAGAAGGATAAGGAGGAATCATAAAGGCTTATTGCCTTTATGAAAGAAGTCAATGTGAAAAGGCAAAATACTGTATGATTCCACTATGACATTCTGGAAAAGAAAAAACTATGAAGACAGTCAGAAGATTAGTATTTGCAGGAGTTTGGAAAGAGGAAGGGAAGAATAGAGGGGGCAAAGGGGATTTTTAGGGCAGTGAAACTATTCTGTATGGTACTGTAATAGAGGTTAACGACATTATGCATTTGTCAAAACCCACAGAACAGTACAACACAGAGTGAACGCTAATCTAAACTACAGATTTTAATTATTAATGTATTAATATTGGTGTGTATGTGTGTGTATGGGGGTGGCATATAGGAATTCTGTATTCCCTGCTCAATTAATCTGAAAACTTAAAACTATTCTTCAAATAAAATTTATTAATTAAAAAAAGGATATTGTATAAGATAGATATATGGGTGAATAAACAGGAGGAAATGGTGAATGTAAAGACAGGGAGGAATATGTACACTTTGGAGGCAACTTGGATAGACGACATGCCAGAGAATAGGGTCAGGATTTGAGAAGATAACTTTTAATATGATTTTAAAGCTACTTTTGAAATAAATTTTTGATTACTGTGATTTGCCATCAGTTTCTGAACAATTTTATCCCATGGTTGTCAAAGCCCATAGAAGGGTACAACACAAAGAATGAAGAGTAAACTATGGATTTTAATTAATAATTATGTCATTATTGGCTCATCAACATAAAAAGCAAAAATGTTTTTTTATTTTTTAAAGTAGCATGAAAAGTAAAAAGTATGTCAGTTATGATGGTCAATGTTCTAAAACTAAATAAAAAGTAGATTTATTTTTCTAAAGTTCCTTACTAGTGTTCACAACAGTCAAACTGGTTCTTTCCAGCTCTCAAATGTTTCTGTTTTCTTATTTCTGAAATAAATAAATAATTCAGTTTTGGGACAGAGGAAAATATGCTTTAAAAGGATATTATTGATTACAGAACTTTGACCAATTTCTTTGGTTTAATTTTCTTAAGTGAAGTATCTAAAGAAAACCAGAGATGATGAAATATTTAATTGAAAACCACAACACAATCAAACCTGATTGGTATGCCTGGCTATGAAGAATAGTATTTGGGGTCTGATATGTCTAGACTTTGAAGATACAGCGTTCCTTCTTATAAAGTGGTTCAATAATTTTTCACCTGCTTTCTTGAGGTATAATTGACAAATATAATTGTGTATATTTAAAGTGTGCCAAGTGATGATTTAATAAAGTGATGCAATAACTTTTAAGAGACACCCTAACTAGGTAACAAAGTGATACCAAATATTTTAATGAGTGTGAGGCCTTCTGCCTGTGTCAGGGGACAAAGAATTAATGAGTTATTCCAAGTATATATATAATGTAAACATGACATAAAAGGAGGGTATACACATGATTTATCACATGCTCTGACCAGGGTATATAAGCATCCTTCTACACATGCTGACATTCATACTCAGGTTCTTGCTTTGAATAGCAAACCAAACTCACCACCCCTGACACCAAGAGCCATTACAGCAACTATTACGGAGGCCTGGGCTATGGCTATGGAGGCTTTGGTGGTCTGGGCTATGGCTATGGTTGTGGATGTGGCAGCTTCCACAGACTGGGCTATGGCTGTGGCTTCAGAGGCTATGGATATGGCTCTGGTTATGGAAACTTTGGATATGGCTGCCATCACTACCCATCATTCTGTGGAAGATAGATATGGATTTTCTAGCTTCCATTGAAATCTTACCCTAGGAGCCCTATATCTGAAATTACAGGGGGATTTCTAAATTTGATCTCAAAAATTGGACCACAAAGATCATACTGGAGTTATCTGCACAGAAGTATCTAGCTTCTCAGAATTTTGGACAATTTTTCAATACACTTCTATACCTCCATCATAATCCTAGACTCCTCTAATATTTTTTTTAAAGCTAACTGGATTATCTGTTTACCTTTCAGTAAAACATTAAATTTGAAAACAAAATATGTTTTTTGTCTTGTTCATGAAACTCAATTATATGGAAGTGATGATGGTTCCATTCTACTCAATTGTCAGTAAGGGATGGTATCTCCTTGGCTTAGAATCATTTTTTTTTTCCATATACCTCACAAATATCCATACAGATAGAAAGACTGATATAAAGACTAATTCTAGACTAATATGAAAAGATTTTTTCAAAACTGTTAGTGATTTAATATTTTTACATCTCTTGCTTTTGTTTAGATAGTATTCAGATTTAAGTCAACAACAAAAAGCAATGCCGATTTAACATATCTATATATTTATTTATCAAATACATGTGTTTTATTTAACTTAACTCACATTTCTCAATTCAGTCCAAATGCGTAATGAATCCTTCCATTTATTCAAAATCTATTTGGCTTTTTATTGTAAATGCAAATACATGGTAATAGATCAAACCATCACTAGGCTATGAAAGTAAGCCACCTTTCCAAATTTTTTATATTTAGTATAATCCACCTTGTGTATCATAGTCTTCTACACATTATTTTCTTTGATATTTTCATCAAGCAGCTGATCTATAAGTAAATAATGAATGAGGGTAACGTTTTTCATATGAGGTCATTTAACTGAAAACGTTTTAACTAAGACTTTTCTGTTAGCTTTCCTATACTCTTACTGAATCTTCATGACTTGACATGGTATTCTTCTTTACTACCATCATTATATTGGCCATTTTTTCAACCTAAGAAGGGAAAAAAACAACAAGACATAATCGTGAACTAATTTATTTTTTAGCTTAAGCTGATAACAAGCACAGCTATATCCAAAGAGCTTTCCTATAAATCTGAATTTCAGTTAAATCTGAATTTCCCCTTATAAAAATGGACAGGAGGGGACATTTCATTGGTGAAATAAGAAAAATATGTAAGGAAATACCAATTTTTTCCTAAAATAAAATGATATATTCAGGTAATAATATAAAATTAAGATTTTTTTATTGAGGTATACTTGACATATAACATTCTACCAGTTTCAGGTAAACAACATAATGATTCAATATTTGTATACAATATTTGTATACACCACAATAATTCTAGTTAGCATCCATCACCACACACAGTTTCATTTTCTTTTCCTGTGATAAGAACTTTTAACATTACTCTCTTAGTAACTTTCAAATATGCGATATAGTATTATTAACTATAATGACTATGCTGTACATTATATCACCGTGATTTACTTAGTTTGTAACTAAAAGTTTGCAGCTTTTGACCTCCTTCACTCATTTTGCCCACTCCCCACCCCCTCACTCTGGCAGCCACCAATCTATTCTCTGTATCTATGAGGGGATATTTTGTTTAAACTGGTCAAATATATTTGATTCAGTCAGATAGCAGTATCATAAGCAAACATTAAATGTCAGCAGTGCTTTGTACCGCATTTCTCAGCTTAAAAAAATCTCAGAAAAGTAATTGGCTTCTATAGAATTATATATTAGCTCTAGTGATAGCATCAGGACCAAGGCCAAGATCTTCTGAATCTAGGTGCCAGAATGCAGCTGCCTTCTTCAGTGTATTTTCCCCATTCATACAAGCAAATGGAGTATCTTGAAAGCTTTGCTCAGCTTCCACGAACTTAGCTAAATTTATGGGGGATGTGAAAGAGGATTCACCTTCTTAGATAGAATTACCATTTTTATAACATTTTATTCTTATAGAACATATAAAAAATAAAACTCAATTTCAATGTTAGCTTTATCTAGATTTCACCTATCTATATCTATTATATTTATACATGTATACCTATATTTATACAAGATCAAAGTCTTCATTTGAAAGGTACATACTTAACCTACATAAAGAGAAATTTGCTCAGGCATTAGTTATCACCTATCCTTTCAATCAATTCAGTCTGGGTGTTGTAGAGTCTCCGTGTACAGAGCAGGTGAGATAGAGTTGTGTGGCTCCATTTTGCACACTTAATGAGGTAATAGTTCCACAGTCTATGGACATGCCTTATAGGTCTAAAAATAAAAATAGCCATCAACGTCATTAGACTGGGAAACAATCTAGTGTGCATGATACTCCTAGTGAAATACATTATCATATTTTATTACATCCTATTTTATGATTTAATTAATTATGTCTAAGAAACACATTTTGAATTCATGGTAGAAGTGCCCTTAGCTTCCTAATAAAAGCTACAATTTGGCCAGTGGAAGAATATATTTTCATCATTTAGCACATCAACACAGGATCTGAGCTTCACAATCAACTGATTGTCTTTTTGTAGAAAGCTCCCCAAAAAATTAACAAAGAATTGTGCAAGTCTTTGAGTCCACTGAACTAACAACAACAACAACAAAAAACACAAAAAAATCTCAAAAGAAATAAACATTTTTCAGTTTTCAAAGATAATTAGTATCTAAAGGATATTATAATTGTTTTATTTTTTAACCCAGAAAAAAGTCAATAAAAAATATTTGGCTCATATATTTCACAGCATTGTTTCACAATTTTTTGTTCTTAATTATATATTGACATAATATTATTTTCTTTGAAAATACACAAATAAGTCATGGTATATTTCATTATTGAGATTTTTTAAAAATTTGTAAAATCTATTGGATTTTATCTCATGTGAGCATAGCTATTTTCATTGGAAATAAGAACATAAATTAGCCCTCATCACAGACAATCTAGCAAATTTACTTAATCATTCATGGAATTCTTAAACTTGTTAGATTTATTTGTGATCATTTGACTTCAAAATGACTCACTGAGGAAAAAAGATAGTTTTTGCCAACTATTTTCTTTTTCAGAATAAAAAATAAAGACGGAATAACATTTGCTAAAGGAAAAAACAGGATTTAACAGTAGGATTAATTATTCCTTTGAGTTAAATATTCCTTTAAAACCTGAAAGCCATTTGAGTCCATAATTCAACTTAGAGAATGATTACAAGTTGTGTGTCATGCAGAATTTAGTTTTTCATTAATTCAACAAATATTTTTTGTTTGGAAAAACAGTAAACAAATCCAGTTAGGGAAATGTATTATCAAAAATGTTATAAAAACACTAACTCTAAAAGATATTTGCGGTGAGTTCCCTGGTGGGCTAGTGGTTAGGATTCTGGGCTTTCACTGCTGGGGCCCGGTTTCAACCTTTAGTCGGGGAACTGAGATCCCGCAAGCTGTGCAGCAGCACTCCCATGTTCACTGCAGCATTATTTACAATAGCCCAGGTATAGAATCAACCTAAGAGAAAAGCGATGGATAAATGGATAAAGAAAATGTGTTACATATATATGTGTGTCCAAGATATGGGCACATCTAGTGGGGCTTAAACTTGGAATGGGTTTACTATCTTCACAGAGCAAACTGAGAAACAGCAGAAGACTGGCCCACTACTTCATATACCTGATTCCTGTCTCAGTCATTTCATCACTGCACATTCATTTTTGGAGATTTCAAGGCAAGAGGATTTTAAGAAGCCCTGTTAAAAAATATTGTATGATTTTAAGAGCATACAAACATATATATATATATATATATATATCTTAAATTTAAAACCTTAATGAATAAGTAACTATGAAAAAAATATTTGCTGATTACCTGAGAAAAAGTAAGGGTCTGGTATACACAGAATTGGAAAAGAAAAATTTAAGAGCAAAATTATTATGATAAAATTAGAGAAGTGAGTAGAGGGATAAAATATTGATTGGAAAAAGTGGGTAAGAACAAAAGACCTAGCTGGTTCAAGCATGTATTGGGAATGAACGTAGAATGAGATTTAAAGAGATGTTTAAGAAGAGAATGATATATGGATTATAAAGAAGCATAGAGGAGAGAAGAAAAATGGTAACTGTGTAGCATAGAGCCAAGATCATCTGCATTTTTAGATCATATTTTGGGTATTGTCCATTCTGGAAAAGTGGGTAATTGTGCAAAGGGAATATTTTTTAATGGTTTTCAGACTGGTTTTGAAAGTGAGTTTGTCTTGTGTGCGTATATATATATGATATATATGTATATGTATATATATTTTATATGTGTATACAAATGGGAAATAAATTTGATATTTATTTGGAGAATTTTATAGATTTAAAAACTTTAATCTTGGGCTTCCCTGGTGGCGCAGTGGTTGAGAGTCTGCCTGCCGATGCAGGGGACATGGGTCCGTGCCCCGGTCCGGGAAGATCCCACATGCCACGGAGCGGCTGGGCCCGTGAGCCATGGCCGCTGTGCCTGCACGTCCGGAGCCTGTGCTCCGCAACAGGAGAGGCCACAACAGTGAGAGGCCCGCGTACTGCAAAAAAACAAAAAACAAAAAACTTTAATCTTGATCAGCGTATTTAAATCTAGGTGGAATTAATACACAACAATCCAAAAAATGCTATGAAAATGAGAAAATATTTAATGAGAAAACTCCATCAAATATGAATGATGTAATATGCTTAGTAATGAAGAATTCTATTTAGGGAAGTTTTATTTTGTGACTTTGAAGACAGATTTTTTTTTTCTCATTAAAAAAGACTGTAATGAGTTCAAGGGCCTTTTGACCAGGCAGCTAACCAAGCTCAAATATTTTAATGAGTGTGTGCCTTTCCTTGTGTCAGCAAACAGATGAACAATTTGCCTCAAGTAAGTGAATAATCTGGAATGATACAAAAGAATGGCCACATGTTTTACCACATGTTCTGACCAGGGTATATAAGCATCCCTCTACACATGCTGATATTCACACTTAGGTTCTTGCTTTGAACAGCAAACCAAACTCACCACCCCTGACCGCAACTACTATGGAGGCCTGGGCTGTGGCTATGGAGGCTTCAGTGGTCTGGGCTATGGCTATGGCTGTGGATGTGGCAGCTTCTGCAGGTTGGGCTATGGTTGTGGCTTCGGAGGCTACGGACATGGCTCTGGTTATAGAAGCTTCAGATCTGGCTGCCATTGTGGTCCATTGTGCTATGGAGGTTATGGATTCTCTAGCTTCTACTGAACTATGGCCCTAGTAACCCAGTACCCGCTACCATGAGTGGATTTGACACAACATTATTCAGTCAATGAATTGAGATTACCCTAGACCTATTTAGCAAGAGAAACAAGAATTTCAGAGAATTTATTATTTATAAGCATGTCTGCCTTATGTCTTCTGGCATCTGTTAGCTTGGGCACTAACAGATGATGTATGTTGACTACCAGTAAATGACCTAATTTGAAGTAGAAAATATAGCTCTTTGGGGTTCATTTAACTCAGTTATGTGTACATACCTATATGTATTTTTGCTATTTGTCAATTATAAATACAAGGATTATCTCCTTTAATTTTTTTTTTTATAAAAACAAGTCATGTTAGACACACCTATTTATAGTTGCTAGCCATCCATATTATTAAAACTGTAGTCAGAGCATACTTGCATTTCACAAATATTATAATCCATATTTCTAAATTTTTAGAGAATGTAAGCTCTGCTTTTCTGTGAATCTTTGAATTATATGTTATCTTCCTTTATTCATAATCTGCTTTCATCTAGTTTGTTATGCATGTAAGATAAGACTGACTTAAATTACTTAAAAGTCATTGACAAATTGGATAATAAAAATGTGAACTTGGACATGCAACTCATCTCATTTATCCTTTTATGGGAACACTGTCCTTCATCTTCATCATCATTACTACACTGAAGTATTTGTAATCCAGTAAGAACAATAAATGAACGGAAATATCATCAAGGAGCAAAACATTGTTTACCTTCAACTGACCAAAATTACCATTCAATAATTTTTTTAAATTTATATAAAGATGAATTTCAGTCAAACATTATCTCTTCAAAAACATTTTATTGCAACATAAGAAATAAGGAATAGAATAGGTAAAATACAAGATTTCCTAACTAGTTTTCCTAAAACTGAATGATATCTTCAGGTAATGATATAAACCAAATAATATTTGGTATAAACTGGGCAAATATAACTTTAAAAAAGGACTAAAATTAAATCATAGAGTTAAAAAACTGAAAGGGATGATAGAACTCTATAATGCTGCCTCATAATCTTGCAGGCAGGGTATCTCAGAATAAATGATTTTCCCTTGAAAATTAGTGGTAAGACTAGGGTCTGAACCCTGTTGTCCTGAGTCCCAGGACAACTATACTATGTTGACTCTCTCTTTATGTATTTTCTCTTTGAAGGTTGTCAAATAGACCATTTAAAATGTTCTGTTCATGGTTACAAGAAGAGCTAAATTATGACAACTGATTTTTGAAGATTGGTCCCTTTACCTTGATTAACACCTGTGCTTCTTTAACATTTTTATTGTTCTGAGATAGAGATTGTACTTATAATTTTCTAGTCTATTTGCTGTTGAATGTAACTAAACAATGAGCAATGTTAAAACTCAAGTCTAAGTAAAAACAAGACACAACAAAACAAAAAACCCATGACTTCTTCTTTTAGTCATTGCTACCTAAAAGTTGTATGTAGCTTCACAGTGGGCTGAGCAGGAGAAATAAAGACAAGTTACTCTACTGAAGGATCAGACTATGTACTTTGACCCAGGAGGACAAAATTTCTATTTTCCTTTCATTTGGTTAATAACTCTAGGGACAGTATCCATGGAGCTGACAAGGAGTAAATAATCAATACAATCAAACAATATTATTATTGTTGCTGACATTCTTAGTATAATCAATATTATCATAATTCTGTGCTAAGATTGCATTGATACATGTCTTAGGCGAGAGAAAAATGTTTTGAATTTATAACAAAAGACTTCTTTACTTCCAGGGAAAGTGTGAGAACATTTTTCACTCCATGAACAGAAACTTAGGTCATGAGTTAAAACTTTAAAAAATATAATGACAATCCAAATCTGCTTTTGATCCACTGATTGGACAGAAAAATAATAACTCCCCAAAGAAATTTCCAACATGACTTTTTCTCTTGTGCATGTGGAGGAAAAAAATACAGATTTGTTCCATATTTTTCAAACTGTTTTTTCTTGCTTTTGCAACTAATGGACATTTATGAAATATGCATACCTTTGTCACATGTTTTCTTTTTTGAAAACACATTTAGCATTATTGTTATTGAAGATTTTCATTTGTATCCCATATTCTTTCCATATATAAAGTAGAGACAGTCTTATACATTTAGAAAAATAGCTCTTAATCATGGTCTCATGCTCTGACAGAGTTACTCAAGAAGAATGTGAAATCCTTAATGTTATGTAATTTATTCATATTTGTAAATTATTCATTAAAAATAAAAAGATTCTTATTTTCAATTCGCTGATTTTCTGAAATGAGGAATAAAAATGGAATAAAGTAGGGTTAGAGTAGTATGGAGTTTAAATCCTTATACTGGATTAAATGCTAGTCTGTAACCAGAAAGCCTGTTGGAACTCATGTCAAACTTAAAATATTTCTAGAATAGCCAGTGAATTGCTCAGGTTATGATATGCATGTTCCTTGTTTTAATATTAAAGTCTTATAATTCTTTAAAAAATAACTGTTGCTATGCTTTATTTAGATACTAGGGCCAGCTTAGTGAACAAACCTGTCAAAAAATATGTCATCCAAATATTACTTATAGATCTTAGCAAAAGTTTAGCAATATGGTTATAGTCATATAAGACATGTTTTGTGAGTCTCAAGTTTCAAGATATGGGCACACTTACTTAGGGCTTATTCAGGTATGGGATCAACTTTGGGTATTAGTAACTACCTCTCTGGGCTGAGGTGAGGAACTCTGTGAATATCAGGCCAAACATTTCCAAAGAGTGTCTCCTTATTCTCTGTCCATTTTTACAATTATGCTGCATATTTAGATAATTTAAGTATTCCATATTGTACAAGTCCTTTTAAAATTCAGATGATTTTAGGAGTTGAAATATGTTTTAAACAAGTATCAATATCTTATAGAAGGGTCTAGTTGATATTTTAGAAAAGACTAGTAACAAAAAATTGGCACAGACTAGGTAAAGAGAAGACAAAGGCAAATGTAATATATTGCCTACGAGATCTAGATGGAAGGAATGCAGTGTTGATTTGAGTATGTAGGTTAGAGCCCAAACCATTTTTCTCTATTCACACTTTTACCTGGATGCATAATGAATCATGGAGGGAGGAAGTTGGATGATGTTCAAAATGGAATTTGAAAAAGATGTAAAGTACATGGATAAATGATGAAGAGTAGAGAAAGAGAGAAAATGTGTGGAGGTGAGTATAATCTGCATTTGGAGCAGCAGTGAGACTAGAACTTATTCTGGGGAAACTGTTCAGGATATTAAAAAAAAATAACTGTGCATGAAGGTTTTTCACAAGATGGAGTTTTGATCACTGTGATAGTCTCTCCATTTCTGAGTCCAATTCTGCTAGTTTTTAAGCCAAAACAAGTATGCTGGTGTGTAAAACCAAAAATAAATCTATCATAGTACATGGTCAAAGTTCTAAAACTCTAGAAATCAAGTGAGCTTTTGTTGTCGCTTTCTGGTATACACAGCAAGCGAACCAAATCTTTCTGGACTTAGAATATTTTTTTATCTTCTGAAGAAAGGTGCATCCTTTGTGTCTCATGCTGCAAAATATGTGTGCCTTTTGACAAAATTGATCAATTTAAATGTCTTGATATTTCCTAGAATCAGTTATGACAACCCTCAAATGCCTGTGATGAGAAGATAACTAGAAATTCAACAACATTTAATATAACTGATGTTAAGTGACTGGTGATAAAGAATTCAATTTAAGGTTTGGTATGCCTATATTTTAAAGAAAGAGCAATTCATTTTAAGAAAATTAATGCACCTATCTCAGGAACAACCTAACTAGGGAGCCAAGCTGGTTAACACATTCTTAACGAATATGGTCAGAGCATCATAGATTTAGGAGTTTTCTTAGGCAAGTATAATTCATGAATGAAACCAAAGGATGGGCACCTGTTTTATCACATTCTCTGACCAGGGTATATAAGCCTCCCTGTAAAGATGTTGACATTCACACTCTATGTCTTGCATGGAACAGCAAACTAACTCACCACCTCTGATACCATGAGTCATTACAGCAACTATATGGAGGCTTGGGCTTCAGCTATGGAGGCTTTGTTGGCCTGGGCCATGACCATGGCTGTGGACATGGAAGCTTCCGAAGACTGGGCCATGGCTGTGGCTTCAGAGGCTATGGATATGGCTCTGGTTATGGAAGCTACAGTTACAGCTGCTGTCACCATCCATCGTGCTACGGAGGATATGGATTCCTTAGTTTTTACTAAAGAAAATGGAAATTGGATGCAGAGGGAAAACCTCCAAATTTGTTTGGTCTTATTTTGTGCTTTCATCCCCAAAACATCCACCCTATTTTATCCAGGATCAATTAATAGCATTTATCAATGGTTACAGTGCCCTTATGAATATTTGGTGACTTTTTACCTCTAAAGCTGCCATCTAAATGCATAGTCAATAGGTATCACCATTCTAGTTTGATATCCTCATTTTGGTTTACTCTTCTTGCCACCATTACCATGATGTTCTCTTTCTAGCAAGACCACAGAGAAAACTTGTATTTTGCTTTTGTCTAATAAACTGATACTTTAATAAAATATAAATGTTTCTTTCTGATGCTTTTATCTTTTTAACTCCTTCTTTTGAAACTAATCTAAAAAATTTACTTGTGAAGCAGTGAGAGCTGTGGTTACATGTTATAGTATGATGCAAATGTTTCTAGTTCACCACATTATATAAGCTTGAGAACACCTAGGGTGTCAGTTAACACTAAATGAAATTAACGTGTCCCTGTTTACTCACTTAGGATATCAGCCCCCTCAAATGTCCCTCAAATGTCCCTCAAATGTTCCTAGAATGACTAAGGATTCTGGGGTTCTCATATTTGCATTCAAGTGCATTCTTCTGTGTGACATTGCTGTTAGCTAAATATCTTCTTTTTTTAAGACTTTTTTCTTAGAGCAATTTTAGGCTCGCAGCAAAATTGAAAAGTAGGTATTATGATTTCCCACATACTCTCTGCTCCCACACACTACCAGTATCTCCCTAGAGTGGTATACTGATTACAACTGAAGAACCTGCATTGACATATCATAATCACTCAAAGTCCATAGTTTACCTTAGGGTTCATTCTTGGTGTTGTACATTCTATGGGTTTGGACAAATATACAATGGCATGTATCCATCATTATAATATCATACAAAATATTTTCACTCTCCTAAATCTCTTCTATGCTACTCTTATTCATCCTTTCTCCCACTGAATATCTTCTTGGTACCACTGGCCAGACGTGCCTTTGCTTTATTTCCAAACTTTCTCTTGGACAAGGGGAGGTGATGGGGAAGTATCACTCATTTCCTGGGAAGGAACTACATTTCTATAGTTGGCATCTACTGAAGGCCGTTGTCCCTTACAAGGCTGATCCACCTAGCACTGCCAGGATGCACTGGATCATAGAGGTACAGTGTTCTATGGAAAATAGGGGTGGGGGATCTTTTCTCATTTCTTTTTGCATTCTATTAGAGTGTTCTTAATATTCTATACATTTTCTCATGAATGGATGATGGTACAAGTCAAACCTGAGTAACACAAAAGATGCTTTGCTGATAAGAGTTTCTCATGGCTGTCAACTCTGGCTCCATTACTCTGTCAAGGTCAAGAAAATTTGTTGGCTCTTTCTTCTTTCAAGATTTATTCTCTCCCAGAAAATTCCTCAGTTTCTCTAGAGGGACTTTCTTTTTAGGTTATTTCATCATTCATCACTTGGAACAAGCTTTTTGGAACAAAAACAGTGAACACAGATTGAATCCTCCTCTAGAAGGTTTCTTAGCCAACAGGCCAGAGCAGCCTGTTTCACCAGTTTGTCCGACATGACCAGACATGTCTGAATCCACTTAAATTCATACTTGGACCACTATTGCTTACCTCTTGAGAAATTCTTTTTATCCTTTTGTAAATCTAAAGGAAGAGCATTACTATATGAAAAATTTCCCAATGAAAAAGTATTACTTTTTAACCTACACTGCAGTTTAGATTTCAAATTAAAAAAAAACAAACAAACATGAGAAGCAAAAGAAAAAAAAATAAATGAAAAAGAAGAATTCATAGATCAAGGGCTCAGTGTCTTACATAGAAGATAGCTCACATCATGGGGATGACATGAAGCTCAGAGTGAACACACACCCAGTGCTATTAGCTGGAAGGCGTCAACTCAAAGAATCTCCAGAAGATCCCTTTGTATGCATTTAACCTTGCTAGTGATATATAAGCTTTGTATTTTCATGCATAAAGCTTAGTATGTTCTAAATCCCTTGGATAAAATAGAAGAGTTCTTCAGATAATTATTTTGTCCTTTAACTAAAAAGGGCAATGGAATGATACTTGTAGATTAATAATGATGATAATTGTAGTTCTTGTTCTGTATGATTCATATCTTTGATTTTCATTTTCTATTGTCTAAAATTTAACAATATGTGAATTGATTTGCATGTACTCTGATAAACATACAAAACATATGAGCCTTCTAGAGGACTATTACTTGGAATATATAGTATGTGATTGCTCAACTTAATTTTCTCCAGACAGATAGTACCTCCTACTAAGTATGACCTTGTATACCATGTATGTTATGTTTAAATATTGGCCTTATTTGAAGGTGTTTCTGATTTTTTGAACTGTCTAGATGCTATTAAATTGGATTTGTGCCCAAACATAATTAGTGATTCTCCTGAGTGTCATATCTTTTAGAAGCATATTGCAAAAGTGATGTTTATGTCCTTGGTTTGCTTGTAAAAGAATTGGAAGCCAGGAACATGAAACATTTTAAAATTGCGATCACTAAATAGTTCTGTTGAGAGAATTTTGTTTATATCTATTATGTCAGTAATACGTTAGAAAATAAGTAGGGGAGAAATCTCTTGATTAAAAATAAGGTCCTAATTTTGAAGAAAGCATAATAGTGCTAGTTTTATCCCTGGTATGCTAGTAAATAAAGGTTGCATAATTTAGGATCCAAGATTAATGTTAAAGGATAGAGTGGAGGGAGAGTAATTTCTTGAAATGTGGATACAAAAAGTAAAATTTCTTACCCCCACTAAAAAGGGTTTTAGAGACATAACATTCATAATCACAACTCATTACAGCTTAAATTGGTCACAGGAAATCTAATGATAAAAATAAATATAAAAACTCTTTAATCAATGAAAAGTACTCTATTAATATGAAAGGGCAGTTTAGTAAATATTTTATCATATGTATGTATAGAATAAAAATTCAGTATACCTAGTCCATTTTCCAAGTCTGAATCAAAGTTTATTTTTTTTTAAATATATTTAACAAATATAATTGCTGGTCTCCAAATGAAGGGGCCTAGGCTAAGTCTATGAATCCACCTATAACTATAGCTATGAACTTGGAGATTCTGAGGCTTAATATTGGCATATATTTAGTTATGTTCTTGCCAAACACCTTGCTATGGGCTGTAGAAACCATGTGAATTCTATTGTCCAGTTTGTTGATAATGGCACAGTGATCCATACAGCCACTCTGGTCAGGATTTGGAGAGGCTTCACATGTCTTTTCTCTCATCCATATCCAATTGGTAACCATTTTGTGCTGCCTACTTAATGTATGTATTTCAGTTTACTAATTTTTTAAAGTCTATAGTTATCGTTTATCTCTTGGGCTATGGCTATACATTCTCATCTATTCATTTTTTCTTTTTCTTTTTATAAATTTAATTTTTATTGGAGTATAGTTGCTTTACAATGTTGTGTTGGTTTTTGCTGTACAGCAAAGTGAATCAGTTATACGTACATATAGCCCCTCTTTTTTAGATTTCCTATCCATTTAGGTCATCACAAAGCATTGAGTATAGTTCCCTGTGCTATATAGTAGGTTCTCTATAGATAATAGTTACCTATTTTATACATAGTAGTGTATATATGTCAATCCCAATCTCCCAGTTCATCCCACCTCCTTCCCCCCTTGGTAACCATAAGTTTGTTCTCGACATCTGTGTCTCTATTTCTGTTTTGCAAATAAGTTCATCTGTACCATTTTTCTAGATTCCACATATAAGCAATATTATATGATACTTGATTTTCTCTGACTTACTTCACTCTGTATGACTGTATGACCAGTCTCTAGGTCTGGTTTCCAGGACTCAAAGCCTCCTTTCTTTTCTTTTTTTTTTTTTAATTTAATTTAATTTATTTATTTTGGCTGCATTGAGTCTTCGTTTCTGCGTGCGGGCTTTTCTCTAGTTGTGGCGAGCAGGAGCTACTCTTCCTTGTGGTGCACAGGTTTCTCATTGTGGTGACTTCTCTTGTTGCAGAGCATGGGCTCTAGGCGCGCGGGCTTCAGTAGTTGTGGCTCACGTGCTCTAGAGCGCAGGCTCAGTAGTTGTGGCATACGGGCTTAGTTGCTCCGCGGCATGTGGGATCTTCCTGGACCAGGGCTCGAACCCGTGTCCCCTGCATCGGCAGGCAGATTCTTAACCACTGCACCACCAGGAAAGCCCTCAAAGCCTCCTTTCATCCTTTGGTCCCTTTGTTGAAAGCCCTTTGTTTAAAATGGTTTCTTATCTGTCTTGGGATGACACATTATGCTGCTATTATGAAGAGAATAATTCAGCTCCCAATGTGCTGATATGGAAAGAATTCAATTAAAAATCAATTTGCAGAAAAACATGGATCATAAATTTGGTCCACCAGATATGAAGCTCAGTAAACACTGACTGAATGAATATGTGTAATTACCTAAATAATCCATAATCTTTCTCAAATAATTGCCTTTGTCCTAGCTCCTTCCTCACCTCAGATGATATGGTCTTCTCTTTTCATGATGAGCTCCTACTCATCTTCAAATATCAATCTAATTATTATCTCTGTTGGGATGCCTTCTTGTATTCCACAAGGCACCCAACAACATCACGTACAAATGCCCGTTCCTGACTACCTTATTGGCCTCTACTCCACTATGTAGCTTTTTCCTCATAACATTTATCACCAATGGATATTATATATTTGCTTATTTATTCACATATATGGTTTGTCTTCCCCAGGAAGTGTAAACTCCATATGAGCAGAGACTTAATATGTTTTACTTACTGCTGAATCTTCAGTGTCTAGAGCAATGTTTGATCCATTTAAAGTATTTCATAAAGTATGTACTGAATAAATCTCTGCTAGCACTAATCTATTAATTATTTTTTTATGTCACATTCTTCATTAAATTAGAAGTCATTTATTATAGTAATATGATTCTATTGATGAAAATGAAAAATAAACTTTTATTTTTATTTTAAACATCATGCTTCATCATCTTTTTCACAGATATTTATTAACCGTTTACAATATGCTAAGCACTCTGCTTGGTACAAAGGCATAATCATAAGCCAACGTCAATATAACTACTAGTAATAATAACATATTTATTGTGTTCTTACTTTGCCTGTCATTGTCACACCTAAACTTCAGAATTTTAAGAGATTGTTGCTATTCTAGGGTAATAAGTGAGGGAATGATAGTTTGAGAGGCTAAATTACTTATGCCAAATCACACAATAGTAAGTTGTGAGATAATAATAATCAATGATAAATTAAAAAGTAAAAGATTTTCAACCTCAGCACAAGTTCGTATACATGTAGTAAAGATGGTCGGTTATAAGAATGTACCTTCATGCTGCCATCACATTGCTGGTTAATGACTACAAACCCCAACTGTATACAAAAATAAGTCTAACGCTCATCCGAGAGCTGGGGGAAATGAGATAGATTTTCTGGGTTCACTAATATGACTGGGGGTTGGTGTGGGTACTTGGCTCTGCACCACACATCTTTCATACTCCAATAGGCTAGACCAGATGTGTTTTCATGCAAATGTCAGGGGTATGAGAGCAAAATAAATACCTGCAAGGATATTGGATACCCAAACCCAGAACTGACACACCATTAATTCTATCTCATTTTCTTGGTCAAAGCATCTTATATGGCTGAACTAGGGGTCAGACTGGGAGAACACTAAAAAGTCATAAGGCAAAGAGAGTCGATGAGAAAAGGGGCAAAACTTTGTATTTTATCAAGGACATCATTGTCTACCCTCACCTTTGAGAATTCTTTTCTTAGGTAATGTCATTACTCAAGGCAATCAGTGATCTCTTCTCTGCAAGCTGATGACTCTCAAATCTATATCTCCAGTTTGTAGGGATGCCAAATTAAAAACAGGACAACCTGTGAAATTTAAATTTCAGATAAACAAAAAATACATTTTAAAAATAGGAATGTGCAAAATATCAAATGGAACGTACTTGTACTAAAAAAAAAATCATTTGCCTGAAATTCAAATTTAACTGGCACTATGTTGTTTTGTTTTTTTTGTGTTTTGTTTTTTTTTGCGGTACGCAGGCCTCTCATTGTTGTGGTCTTTCCCGTCACGGAGCACAGGCTCCGGACGCACAGGCTCAGCGGCCACGGCTCAGGGGTCCAGCCGCTCCGCGGCATGTGGGATCTTCCCGGACCAGGGCACGAACCCGTGTCCCCTGCATTGGCAGGCGGACTCTCAACCACTGCGCCACCAGGGAAGCCCATTACTATGTGTTTTTATTTGCACTATATTGTATCTGTCTTAATCTAGCCTTTCTTCTGATATTTTTCTGCTTGGAGAATGTTTCCAAATGTGTGTCTATGTAGGCAACTGAACCTCAACATGGTCTAATAGTTTATTCTTACACATGTACCCTTTCTGCCTCCAGACCCTTTGTTCTGGTATTTCCATCCACCTAATACTACAAGACTGAAAAATCAGTCACGAAAATAATTCTCAATTTGTCTCCTCTCCTCATTCATTGATTTATCTTTAATTCTGCCATTTAAATCTTCCTAAAAGAGATCTCATCTTCATCACCAATTCTTCTCCGTTACTTGACATCTTTTCATCTCTTCATCACAATATTCTCCATTAAGAGTCTTCTTAAATCAACTTTTACTCCATTCACATCTTAAGATGACATTCTCTTTTACATCCATTGAAGTCAGACCGCTTGGGTTACAATGTCAATGTCGAATAACTCTATTACCTTGGGCAATTTATTTTACCTCATTAAGTCTCATTTTTGTTATCTGAAAATTGAAGATGATTTCATTGTTTTCCCTGTAATGTTGTGAGGATTAAATGAGCTAATGTTTGTAAAGCCCAAAGAATGGCCAGAGTAAACAATAGACTTGAGCTATAAGTATAATTATTACTCTAATACTTTCATTGCTGTATAATACCTTTTTCCTCTATTTCATTCCATAGAAGCACCTCCTTATCCTGTAAGGCTTAGCATATAAAAACTATTCTTACATCACGGTCCTGAAAAAATAAAAAATCTGTCCTCAACTATATTCTTTTCATGTGTTTTATTTTTTCACAACAACCTTTATTTTATAATGTGATGTTTGCTTTTCTTTCTCCCCTGCTCAATAGTGAGCTTCATTGAAGTCTAGATTTACTCAAGTTTAATGCAGCTACACTGAAATTCATTACAGACTCATACAGTGAGATGTCTTTCTTTTTTCATTCATTGCTGTAATACTAGATTCCTATTAAGACTGTAATACCAGATGGTTCTTAAACTTGATATGATCTTATTATAAGTTGAATTTCTTTTATGCTATATTTTTATGCTAAAATGAGAACTGAAATAATTTGCTAAAAAGATTTAAACAGCCCATATAAAACACTGCATTGCTTCCTAGGTAGACAGTAAATGCACAGTTAAATTATCAGAACCCACATTCCAACAGTCATTTGTACCATATGAAGAGGCTCAAACCCACGTTCTCTCCACCAGTCTACTTCTTCTATCCGCCTGTCTACTCCAAGGTTCTGTTCAGAGATCTTAGGAAAGCACTATTTACTAAGCAAGGAGGTAGTTAAAAGAAAGATTACCAAGTCATTATCATTGTCTTCATCATGTACTTTTCTTCCAGAAGTAAAGAATGTAAGGAGAAATTGGATATATCTAACATAGTTCTTGATTGGAAGAGATGGAAACCACTTAAAAAATAAATTTATTGATAGTACAGGTAACTCAAAGAACCTGTTGGTAAGTTGGGAGATTAATTTAACAAACCATACAGGATCCAGGGATGTAAAGATGGCTGGAATAGCAACCAAACCAATGTTACAGCAATAGTCTTGTTACAATATCACTTTATCCATTACTGTCACAGTTGGACTGATGTGGTGGGACCTGCCCTGTGGTTTTTATAATTGTTAGAAACTATTAGCAATAATCAGGAAACTTTGGGGAAAAAAGAAAAGGTTTATTACTTACAGGACCTGGAAATTACACAACACACCTGGGGTCACACAGCGAGGTCAAGGGGAGAGAGAGGGAATGCATGGGTCTGAGGTTCTACTTTTATTGAGGTTGAGGGTGAAGACCTAAGGTTTCATTGTCTTACTCTTTATTGGTGAATTAATACATAAGAGTGAGAATTTACAGTGCAGGAAGAGAAAAAGAAACAAATGGCCCAAATGGTCAGTTATTGAAATCAACCAAGAGCTCTAAAACAAAGGTGGCTTGACTCTCTTTATCTAATCATATGGCTGGAAATGTATTTATTTGAGATACCTTCTTTGAAGTGGATGTCTCTTTGAAGTGGATGCCTGGGTAATCAAAGCTTAAGTCAGGCACTTGACTTACAAAAAGAAAAAAGCAAAACAAGACAAATGTCAAGGGTTTACACTACATGGTGAGAGTATTTCTTCTTTTTTTTTTTTTTTCCAACATCTTTATTGGAGTAGAATTGCCCTACAATGGTGCCTTAGCTTCTGCTGTATAACAAAGTGAATCAGCCATATGTATACACATATCCCCATATCCCCTCCCTTTTGCATCTCCCTCCCACCCTCTCTATCCCACCCCTCTAGGTGTCCACAGAGCACCGAGCTGATCTCCCTGTGCTATGCGGCTGCTTCCCACCAGCCATCCATTCTACATTTGGTAGTGTATATATGTCCATGCCACTCTCTCACCTCGTCCCAGCCCACCCCTCCCCCTCCTCGTGTCCTCAAGTCCATGAGTATTTTTGAGATGTGGTTAACATCTACAATTAGTCCGCTTTAAGTAAAAGAGATTACCTGTGTAATGTGGGTGGATCTAAACCAATCAATTGGAAACCTTAAAAGCAAAAACTAAGGTTTCCCAAAGAAGGACTTGGAATGCTTTTAAGACTGCAGTAGCAAGTCCTGCCTGAATTTCCAGCCTCAGTGTGTGTGTGTGTGTGTGTGTGTGTGTGTGTGTGTGTGTGTGTGTATATATACTATTGCTTCAGTTTATCTGGAGGTCCCAAAGATGCACCTTCCAAACAATTCCTCCAGTTTTCTATAGGTGGTGAAAATCTCCCTAAATCAAATCAAATCACCACTTAGCACTTAAGGTTATGACATGTGATCATGGTTAGAACTGTCAATTTATTTCCCAGTGTTTGAGTGCACAGGTGGTACATTACTCCCCACCTGTCCCTGAAACACTAGACACAAAAATATTAGGAGGAAAAGGAAAGAAGAAAACAAAGAGATAAATCTGGAGCAAGAGATATGGTGTCAAGAGGGCAGACTCATGTGGAGTGACACAGTGAGAGCCTTGGAACCTGTGAATGAAAAATGTTGCCCTCCATATTAGTAAACAAAGGAGGTTGCAGCCATCAAACCACTACAGTCATCCCCAGCAGTGAGCCCTGAGGGAACTCAGGATGGAGACAAATGGGCTGCCCACCACCAAGCTCTCAGCCACTGCAGCTCCCCAGCGGTGCACCCCAAGGGGACTCAGGATGAGAAAGCACAGGATACTGACCCTGGATAGCTAAGGTGTATATTAAAGGGATAATTTCAATGAGCCCAGACTCTTGAGTCTTCCATACATAGAAAAGTGCTAAATTCATTAACTTGAGGTATCTGGTTTTCTTTAATTAATAGTAATCTTTTGCTGTTCCGACTACCTGGCCTTTGTTGCAAAAACTCCTATACATCCTGGATCCTCCCTTACCTCTTCAGAGCAGTCCCTCAGAGGTCTTCTGAGAGGCTGTCTCCCCAGCTTGAAGTCTTCAGAAAGTCCTCCAAATAAAACATAGTTCTCAATTTTTAGGTTGTGCTTTTTTTTTCAGTCGACAAACTCAGGGAAAAGCATTTGGTGAGGGAGATCCTAAGAACAGATGTGACAGGGGTGAGAGACAGTGACCAAAAGGAGGAGAAGTCACCAAAGATCAATCACCTCTACAAAAATTATGCCCCAAGCTTTTACTTGTTCTACGTGTGTTGTAGAAACACCATCAAGAAGTGTCTATCTTATTTCTCTTCTGGGGGCTCTCTAAATCAGCAGTTCAGGCAAGTGAAAACCAGATAAGCTCTCAAGCCTCTTAGCTAAATTCAAAACCAACTTATGCAGTTAATAGCTGTGATGCCTTGGGGCATGTTATTACTTAAGTGCTCTGTGACATCTGTGGAATGGGGATAATAATAGTACCTACCTCACAGGATGATTGTCTTAAATGAATTAATACATCTAAAGTTTCTGGCACATAATAAATATGAATAGACACTATTTTTACTATTATTATTACCAAGTTGAGATTCCTTGTCTCTATTAGTTGTCTGATTGTCTAATAGGTAGCCTATAAAATCTGCAAGGAAAGTGCTACAACATTCAAGCCAAATATGTTTCCAGCTTTACCTAATGTACAAAGGCATAAAAGATAACTGCTCTTTAGTGTTTACTAAAGAATCTACTGAGAATTTAAATTCATGACTTGAAATAACTTGGGTTAACTGATTTTTATTTTCAAGATATTTTCTTACCCTTCACGAATTGATTTTTATTGCTAAAAATAAAACAAGTAAGCATATGCTTTTTGATGAGTTTGAGCTACAGTGCTTAGCAGTTAGTCTGGCTGGCCTCAAATTTAATCACCTGGGATCAATTGAATTTAATTTAATAAAAAATCAACCATTTAAAGCTGAATAATTTGCAACAACATGGATGAACCTGGAGGATATTTTGCTAAGTGAAGTAAGCCAGACACAGAAAGACAAATACTGTGTGATATTACTTACATGTGGAATCTAAAAACGTCAAACTCATAGTAACAGAGAATAGAATGGTGGTTCCAGGGTCTTCGGGCTGGGGGAAGTTAGCAGATGTTGGTCAAATGGTATAAACATTCAGTTATGAGGTGAATAAGTTCTGGAGACCTAATATATAGCATGAGGACTGTGGCTAATAATAATGTATTTTATACCTGAAATTTTTCAAGAGAGTAAATTTCAAGTGCAAAAAAGAAGTTAACTATGTGAAATGATGGATATGTTAGTTCACCTGATTATGGTAATCATTTCACAATGTATATGTATATTACAACAGCACGTTGTACACCTTAAATGTATACAGTCTTTATTTGTTAATAATACCTCTATAAAGCTAGAAAAAAGTTGCCATTTAAATGTGCCATTTCACACTAAACATTTTATCCTCCTCATATATCTATAGATGGGGAAGAGGAAGAAAGAAAACCCCTCTCTTTCATAAAATTCACTAAGGTTTTATTCCCTTCCTTACAAGGCAATAGTTGTCAAAAGTACCTTTGGACTCATCAACTTATTTTTATTTGTTCAATTTCTTCCTTTATTATATTTTCTTTAGGTCACTTTTAATCACCTTTGTCCAAATTTCCCGTTCTTTTCTCCAAACATTTCCTTTACTGCAAAAGACAAAAAATAATTCCTTTCCAACATGTTTACCTCCTTAAATTCTTCCTACATTATATCTCTAAATTAAAAGGAAATAATAGAAAAACGTACAGAATCAACTAAATCATCCCTTGACAGATTAGACAGAAACTATAAATATCAAAAACAGCTCCCTTTTTGGGGTAAATATCAAGTATGTGTTTGCATTTGAACAAATGCATATGTAGATTTTGAACTTTCTATATGTGAGGACCATCTTGAAGACTATTTAAAATGAAATTTGTATTAATCTTTATCTGCATTAATTTTAAGAGGAATACATTCAATTTTGAATATGACTGAAAGGTTTTTGAGCATCTAACCTCCAAGCAGAAAAAAAAGAGAAAGTACTTTTAATATGAGTTGATAAAATATTAAAGTTGGCTGTTTCAGTCTGAGTGTTCATCAGCTAGTGTTACTGAACTGTGAAGACATAATTTTAAACACATCACCTTCCATATCTTTTCTATGAGTCTCTTAAGGAAGAGAATTGAGTCTTCAGAAATCAAAATGAGAAGTGCAGAGAAAAGAGAAGAAATGTTTTGCTAAATTGCTTTAGTTCTTACCATACAAAGATTGAGAAACAGTATTATAGTAGTATCATTGTATGAATATACCACATTTTCTTAACCCATTCATCTGGAGATGGATGTTTAGTTTGCTTCTGTCTTGAATAATGCTCAATAAACATGGGAGTGCAGATACTGCTATTTCTATTTTGAGTGAAAGGTACTGAAGTTTCCATGGGTGACTTTATAAAGCATTGACCTTATAAAAAAATTAATATGGAGAAAAATGTAGTTGCAGAGAAGAAAAGATATAAGATTAGCTAGCATTAAAGATACTAAGAACTTTAGAAGAGACAAGTACAATAGGAGAAATATAATATACAAAAATATTATAGACATCACTTATTAATTACCTAATTTAAGTCAGGCATTTTGAATACCTTACATAAACTCTGAAAAAATTACTATCCCCATTGTAAAGATAAGGGAATTGGATCAGACAGTGGAAGTGACTTGTCCAAGACCAAGCAGCTGGTAGGTGATAAAGTTAGGATTTGAATCTGGATTCAAAACCCATGTTTTTTCTTTATGCTACACCCTGCTGTTGCCAGAGAGAGGCATCAGTGGTGATATTTGGGATAAATTGTGGACTGCGAGAGATGATATTGATTTTGTAGTCTCCACTGGTTAATTTATATTGAGCATTAATTGGTAAAACTCAATAGAGTTTTAGAAACCAGAAAAAAATAGAGAAAATGAATTTTGCTTAAGATCATAAGTTTTTCATTGGCATATACCTGGGAAAAATTTAGGAAACTTTAGTATAAGCCAACTGTGAGTAATTTTCTATAGTGTTTTGTTTTAGCATATCAAATTTTACATAAATTGAAATAGATATTAATAAATACTTTGTGTATAGCTGTTGAACAAGACCTATAATTTTAAGTAGAGGATGGACAGAAAATCACTTAAATAGAGGAAAATTCATAAGGCTCAGGATCACAACAGTGGGTCTCGGTCTAGTGGGATATGGGTGAAGGAAGAATAGTCATGTAAGCAGCAGATTCTAATCTTGCTTCATCCTCCTGTTACTCTCTCTTTTTCACCATGGGATATATAATGTCTCAAACCCTAACTTTTAAGGAAGGGAAACTTTACAAATATTCTCCCAGGTGAAATAAGACATTTTGTGGGAGGTAGCCTAGGTATTTGGAAGGAGAATTTTTGAAAGTATAATCCAAATGGAGCACAGATTCTCAAGAAAAGGGAAGATGGACTCCTCTTCATGGAACATTTTCCTAATGTGCAATGTTGCCTAACACATAAAGTCTAGCTTCTCTGTGCTAAGAGTGGTTGGATTATTATTAGATGGTTTGAACAGCAGAGGTCATATAAATGAAGCATTAATTAAATGTAGTTGTAAATAAAGTAATATTTGAAAGTAAAAAAAAAAATCATGGTTGTGGAAAGACTGTATTTGATTTTCTCAAGATTGAAGAGCCTCTAAAAATCCCTGATACAGGTAGACATCTTTTTCTTTAACCAAGGCAAACGGCTGCAGAGGTACCTCTGTCCACCAGGGGCATGTCACCGTTGTTTACTCTCCACTTTCCACTTAGGAAATTTCGGAAGTAATTTTCAGAACTTTCATTCACTCCCTCTCTTGCTCATCAGCTCATTGATCATTTGATTATCTTTCAAGACTGCCTTTGGTCTCTTCTAATTTTATCCTGGAGTCTGAAGACCTTGAAGTTGGCTGGGAGTTTCTACTGCAAGTGTCGTTTATAGGCCGACTGAGAGACATTTTAAGATTGGAATAAACCTCTTCAAACTTTCTTTATTTCAAAGCCTAAATTCTTTGTTCTATTAAGCCTGACACTTCTGTTGAGGTAGAAACTGCTGCAAATTAGGAAGAGCACGACCTAGTTTTACATGCTTTGGATGGTTGTACTCCATTGCTAGTTTGCTGAGGATCTTTCTGACCTTACTTAGAACAATTCCCATGAAAATCAATGAAAAATTAGTGATACTTAAGGACACATAGAAAAAGTCCTAGAATACTGTCTAATGCTTCTTAAAGAAAAAATATTCATTAGCAAAAATCCTTTATTTTTAGTTATTAAAGAGTATATAGATTTTTGAAACTACTGAACCATAATCCTTGGTGTACAGAAGGTACTACTGCAGCCTTTTTGCCTTTGTCGACAAAAAGAAAAGGAGATTTCCCTCTCTCTCTCTCACTTGCTCCTTCTCTGTACACACACACACACACACACACACACACACCTTTATTACAATTTCAGGACAAATTGAAATGCAAATGTAAAATAGAATATAAAAACCGAGCATTCTCAGCCAATTGATTTTTAACACTTGAACCTGAAGGAAACAGAGGCTGTGTATCAATAATAGAAAACATGATTTTCAATTTGCCTTGCAAGGCACAGTCTCTGTAAGGTGAATCCCTCATACAGATCAGAGTTAAGCAACATAATGGAGAACAGCATCTGACGTGGTTTCTGAGGCATGCCATAAATCATATTCTATTTCAATTTGGAAATGTCTCTGCTGGCAACAACCTTTGCATTCGGGGATCAAGTGGAATACTCATCTCCTATTAAATCAATGCAAAATGTGAAGCAAAGCTTAGTGGCTGTGTTGTGGTTTATTTCTCAAGGGACTCTGGTAATTACAAGTGAAAAAACCCTGGACTGTTCTCATGATAGAAGGTTGTGGAAATAAATATACCAATGCACAAGTGTTGCTTAGCAACATGGTTTTCATAAGGAAAAAACAATTGTTGAACCTTTCAGAAAGTCATCACTGTGAGTATACCATATTCCAGTGACTTTAGTGAAAAGGTGAGAAAATTGGAAAAAGGTACAAACACTTTTGACCCCACTGTTGATGCTAAACTAGTGATGTTTATGTGTAAGTTCCAATATTTATTTACTCATGCAAGAATTCACATTTTGGGGAACATCTGCTACAAGCTAAGTGTGCACTCCAAATGTGATGTCAATATCTCACCTCATCAGAACAACATCCACTATCTCTTAAAGAAGTAGCAGATTACAAATAAAATGATTACCATTTCATAGTACTTCCATATTTTTTAATGGCCATAAAATTGGAAAGAAGAGCAATATTGTAGGGGTCATTGTTTAAGACTGTTTAAAACATTGTTTGTCTAGGTAGCCTTCTCTAATTACATTAAGTCCAATGAAATAAATAAAAATGAAATTTCTAGTATATAACAATAAAAAATAGAAACCTGGGTTGGATGCTGTATTAGATTTTTAATGAAGTATGTACTCAAATGGTAGGAAATAAACATACATAAATTTCCCAATACAAAGAGAAAAATGGTTGTCATAAGTAGCAATATCATAGAACAGAGGAACACTTCTGAGAGGGTGAAAGTAAGAACAGGCTTAGAAAGAGTCGAGTATTTCAATATATAAAAAACAGAGCAAGGTCAAAAACAAAAGCAAATGTATATAAAAGCATAGTATAAGAGGAACTGATGAATAATTTGGAGTGTGGCAAGAAATAAACTGGAAACAGTAGGTTGGAACCAAATCATAGATTATTATGTGAAAGAACTGTACTGAAAAGATGAGTTTGGATTCAGAATGAGCTAAGAATCCTGGCTCCAAAAGTTATTAACCCTGTGTGCCCTGGGGCATATTATTTGTTTTCCCTGACTTCTAGTACCAACCACACAGAGTTGTGAGAATTAAGGTACCTCATGGCAAGATGAGACCTCATATTTAAACAGCAATGAGAGCCAGGCACTTTATATAAATAAGTACAAGAGAGCCACACATAAAGATTCAGTATATCGTTTTTCAAATGGTATCTTAGCTTCCTTTTTTTTTTTTCTCACAAACACACTTGGTTAGTGTGGTTAGTGTATTCAGTATGTAGAAATAATCTTTCACAAAGAAGAATGTGCTTTAATATTTTTAAAAACATAGAAACCTCTCAGTATTTTTTTCACTTTTGATAGAGACTAGGGTTCAAGAAATATTTCACCGCTTTTAAAATTTTACTGTATGATAGAAAACAGTGCAAGTACATTAAAAAATTCTAATCACATTAGTTCTCAGTTTAAAAGAAAGAGGTGAACTGCTGCAAAGTGAGGATCATATCGCAGGATAAAAGGAAATATATCTACAGTTTTAATCTATTGTCCTGTAGGAGTCAGTCTGAGACTTACCAGATTAAAAATAAAAAATCCGAGTAGCAAGATATCTTTTAATTTCTCCCTTTTAAAACCTTGAAAACCTATTCAAATTAGAAAAAAACAAAAAACACTAGGGCAATCAACATATGTCAGTTGAACAAAACTTGGAAGAATCATTGGCATACAGAGATTCTCTATAACTACTTATTGAATGAATGAATGATGACTGAATGAATGAATGATTGATTGAATAAATGAATGCAGGACCAATGTGGCCCACAGTTTTTGAACTCTGAAGTAAAGTATGTATCATATATGCCAACAGATAGTTCTCAATAAATCTTTATTCTTGTTATTATCATTGGCAAACCACTGAACATCTTTAAGGGAAGAAATGATATTATCTGAACTGATTTAAGAAGACAACTCTGTCTTATTATTCAACTCTGTTTTATCAATTAAATTCTGTTTTATTCAATGCAGAGACTAGATTTATGTGGAAAGTAACCAGACGCAGGGAAGCTCTTGCAATATTGTCTGACAAGAGGTCACACAGGTCTCCATAAGAGAGTAGGACAGAAATGAGAAGAAATGGTAGCTATTTGGAACATTTTAAAGTACAGACTAATCCAATTTGTTGTGAATGAAGGTTAAGAGAAAGATAAAAATCAAACGAATATCAAGATTTTGAGACTCGGTTACAGAAGTAATGGTTTATCTTAATAGAAATAAGATATAACAATGAGTTCAAATTTAACAAGCTGCATTTGAGATAGTGATGGTTAACATACATGGCAAGACAGAACTTCCCTGGTGGTCCAGTGGTTAAGACTTCACCTTCCAGTGCAGGAGGTGTGGGTTCCATCACTGGTCGAGGAGCTAAGATCCCACATGCCTTGGGGCCATAAAAACCAAAACATAAAACAGAAGCAATATTGTAACAAGTTCAATAAAGACTTAAAAAAAAAGGTCCACATCAAAAGATATATATATAAAAAAAACTACATGGCAAGAGGTATAAGAGATATCTAGGAATTAGTTGACATTCAAGACTTTCTTAGGAAAGTAGTTAAGATTTTGAATGCAAATTTTAAAATTATCTGCAACTTTGATAGTGGAAAACATGAAAGAAGATGCAATTGTCCTGGGAGGGAATATGGAGCTTAAAAAAAGAGAGAGCATGGTACTCCATCTTGCAAGATTCCTACATTTGAGGACTGGATAGAAGGACATGGGAATGGAGAACTTATGGTGAGGTGCATGGTGAGAGATCTGAATGACACAGAATCAAATAAATAGTTTCACGAGAAGTTCAAAGGAAGAGAGAATTTCAAGAGAATGTAGAAAAATAGTCCTATGACACAGTTTAGGAAGGGCAGGTAAGGTTAAGAATGAGAAGAAAAGTACTGAGTTTGATCACTAGCAGGGCATTGGTGACCACTAACTCAGCATTTCAGCCGAGAGGAAGTGGCGGTGGCCAACAAAGAGTGAACAGGTAAGAAAAAGAAGAGACATCAAATATGAAGTTTATTTGTAGGGACTTCCCTGGTGGTCCAGTAGTTAAGACTCTGTGCTCCCAATGCAGGGGGCCCAGGTTCGATTCCTGGTCGGGGAACTAGATCTCGCGTGCATACCACAACTAAGAGCACACATGCCGCAACTAAAGATTCCTGCACATGGTAACAAAGATTCCACGTGCCGCAACTAAGACTTGGCACAGCCAAATAAATAAGAAAATATTAAAAAATAAAATAAAAAGAAAGTTTGTTTGTAGATGTCGGTAAGGGTCATGGAGGTGAAAAATGGGGATGAGACATGTAAGTAGTATGGAGGCAGGGGAAGGGGCTGCGTCAGGCAATCAGATTTCACCAACTTGTTCATTTTTTCTCTGTTCTCATGATATGTGTATTTAACGTTACACTTTTTATTTGTTACAAGTTGATGAGTTGTATTGTGATTGTTTTGAGTCAGTCTAGATTGTAAACTCAGCATTTGCATGAGCGCCTTGAATTATTATTGTTCTAGTGACTAGACCTGGTAATGTCAGTGGAATGTAAGCTCTCCGAAGTCAGGAATCTTCCCTACCTTGTTCAACACTCTATACCCAGCATGTTTGACACATAATGGGTCAAAGGATGTTGACTGATTGACTGATTGATGTAGAAACCCTTTCTGACTCACTTGCTCTAATGTTTTACATGCATATCTACTTCCTTAATTGGATTCTAAGTATCTTAATGGCGAGAGGTGTCAGTTTTTAATTCTTTTGGTTTCCCACAGTTACTTTGAAGATATGTGATATTCTTAAATGGTTTCCAGAAGGGTGCGTGGCAATTAGATTAAATTATAAGGTGAAAAATATCTGATAAACTGTATTATCAGACTATTTTTAAAGGCCTACTTTTTAGGCATCCAGTTAGCTCAGGTTGTCCTAGATGCTTAGTCATGGCACATATTCTAATTCAGTGTTTTGAGAATTAATGTCTAAAATTATGTGAAATAATTACTTTAAAAAGATAAAAGATTTCTGAAAATGAAGTATTTTATTAGATTTATAATATATAAATAAATCTCTCTCACCACCAACTCCTAGGAAATTCAACTAAATATTAATGATCATGACATTTCTGCCTGCAGTTTCATTAAGGTGATAGATTCATCCAAATAGCATGGTTGGACATCACAACCATTAGTAAGGCACAAAGGTTAGAATACTGGGTGCAATACTTTCTCAGACCACTCCCTAAAAACGAATGCATCAGAACCATTATCAACTGACATTCTGGAAACTTCAGTCAGGTCCTTAGGGTTCCTTTTAGCATCTCTCCTTCATTCTTCCTATCCAAGTCACTTTATTCTCTTCCTCATACCTTTAGCTTGTCTCCTTCATTCTTCCTATCCAAGCTACTTAATTCTCTTCTTCATGCTTTTCAAGATGGCTCTCAAATCCATGAAGGTCGCCATGATTCTTTCTGCAATGCCATTCACTATCTGTGCTCAGCCCCTGTGTATCCAGCCAAAACTTTCTCCCTGTCTCATTCTTGACAAAGAATTTATACCAGATAGTGGGATTACAGAAATGGAGTTTACCATCTGAGCAGAGAATTCCCTGGATTTCCATCTTTAAGTTATGATCCCTTGTGATATCTCACCAGGTGGAGAAACTGGTCACCTTGCAACTGATACATCAGTGTCCAGGACCTATGGCTGAATGTGTGGGACTTACCAATCAATGTGCTGGCCCTTTTGTTGGGATTCTTCTGGTTTTGAATATTAGCAATCTGCAAATTCTCTATTATGAGGACATTGCAATGCAATACCTTTGAGAAAGTAGTAAATACCTGTATCTTCTATAGTACAATAGATGGTGTTCACAATGTAATGTATTAAAATACCATATAAACTGTAAAACACTATATGAAAATTAAGGAACATTAAAATTTGTTAAGAGTTTTACTTGAAATAATTCAAACTTGAATAGGTACTTGATTAATATGTTTTGATTACAAATATAAGCAGAGATATATGTGAGTTATTTTTTAATTGATTTAAATTTGCATCAATATACTTTCCTAATTGTTACTTATTCCTTTTAGAATAGCAACTCTGATTTTGTCCTAAATCATCTTTCCATCTAAGGTTTTGTAATTTCAACTGAAAAAACATGTCTAGAAATCTAAGATTTCTTCTGTGACCATCTAGTGACCCATGGTAGAACCTTGTTTAATAGGAATTTTGTTCCACTTACTGGGAGAGAGATAGTGGGGAGTTATATAAAATAATGGAAAATGTTCGAGATAAGGTTAAGTAGAAGGACATGGAATTAGCTGCTTCAGTAACTCCCATGTGGGTAATATCCTTAGCAAAAGTTTCTATATGTGAGTTTTGTATCATTAATGGGTCACAAAATCTATTTCTTGATGGTGACCAGTACTTCTTCTAGTGAGGAATAATAGAATAGGATAGGATGGGATGGGATGGGATGGGAAAAAATTTCAGAGTTATCTCACACATTTTTTTCTGAAAGTTTGGTTTTTAAGAGAGAGTAAGACACACACACACACACACACACACACACACACACACACATACACAGAGACACATACAGAGAGAGAGAAAGAAAGTAGGAGAAATAGGTTCTGAAGTAAAATGTGTTTCTCAGTATCGGTCAGGGTTACACATATTTGAAAGGCTCTGATATTACAAAAACTTTCCCTGTCTCCCATTGCCCTGCCTGCATAGTGAAGGCCACTGTGTCAGGGATGGTGTGGAAAATCTTCTAGTAGAAGAGCAGATACAGTTCTGGATACTGTTCTGGATACAGTTTTAAAGACTCATACATAGAAAGAGAAATAGTAAAATTCCTATGCAAAGTGTCCATTTTACTCTTCCAGCACTTGAAAACAATTTTCTTCTTGTGCTAGATGGAGTCTATTGTTTCTAATGCACTTAAATACACATGGGGATTTTCTTTCTTTCTGCTACAGTTTTTCTAACTGCCATGTAAGTTGTTTGAGGGTAAGAACCATGTTTCTTCATTTTGTAAACCCAAGGCCAGAACAGTGACTGCTACACTGTTGACATTCAGGGTTAAGTATCCACTGAAGAAATCTCCATGTTTTAGGACATATAAATTAAAACTAGTAAAAATAATACATCAAAGGACCTCACATTTGTGGCCACCTTCCATTAGATAACAAGTGTTTTTTTATATAATGTCTCCTTTAATTTCTAGTCTAAACCTGCCAAATACAAGATTTTATTCAATTATAAAAATGAAGAAATTGAGGTTAGGAGGTAAGTCACCAAGAGTCACCAGTTTGTATGTCAGGAAAAAGTCACCCCTGATAACTAAGTTTAAAGGGAAAAAAAAAATTAAGTAGATTTCTCAAGAAGAAGATGTGGAAACTGAGATGGGTCATATTTCCACCATAACTGAGCTCAGAGGATATTCAGGATCTCAGTTTCTCAATAAAAACAGCCTCTCTCTTTAACTTAGTGTTATTAGTTTCAGAAAACACTTAAAAAAAAGGAAAACACTTTTATTCTTAATAGAGCTCATTTTATATATAAATATAAAATGGTAGTATATATTAAATTGTTGTATATGCAACAGAATAAGAACCATAGACAAATAATGAATAGTTATGTGTACTCATTGAAATATAAGGCATCTTTGGGGGTTGAGGTGAAGAATCAACAAACTAAATAAATCCTAATTCCTCATAATAGAATTTGTACAAAATTGGCCTATTTCATAATTTTTAAGGGGCTAGAATGAATTTGCATTCACTTGACCACTGCTTCACAGAAGCCTGGTACTATGAACTTAAGCAATTTAGAATTTATCATTACAGACTTGCATTCCTCTGTTTCAAAAGGCAACAAAAAATATTCCATGCATGACATACAAAAGAGCAAATTAAAACGTTTCATAATTTTAATTTTCTTGTTGGTACTTTTTGTGTTCCTTCTATATTAATGTGAAATCTGATTACTTAAGTCGATCTCATAATAGTTGGAAATCTCTAATTTAGTTGTTATGAGAACGTGGTAGCCACATGTGTTTAATGAGACTGCATTGTGCAATATGTAAGAAAGCCTGCTCTTTGCTTGGGTCTTCTGCATGAACACTCTTGTCTTTGTGTAGAGGTGTCACAATTTAAGTAAAATAGAGCCTCTCTTCAATTGCAGGCAATTTTGTCCAATTCTCCACACTATTTCTTTCATGTCATCATTTCTCAATTTGTACTTCACTTGCTCAAAAAATATTCTTAGATACCCATCATGCATACGGCTATAATTATTCAGAGTGTTTTTCAGCATTCATTTTACCTTTTACTGGCCTTTACAAAATAAATTTGAAGAAATGCAATTTGTTAATGGCATAGATTCTTAATAACAAAATGCTACATTTTTCAAGGCCTTTGAAAAAGTAATGCTCAATATTTCCTTGATGTCAAAAGCTTAGAAAATATTAATAAGGAAAATAGATACTTTATTATCTAGAAGACTGTGACGGTTCACCATCATCAGGATGTGTTTTTTTAAAATTAATTAATTAATTATTACTCCTTGCATTGGGTGATATGTTAAAAAGATAAAGTTTTAAAAGTAAAACTGAGTTTATAATACATCACTAACTAGCTGTATGATCTTGGACAAATTGACTTCTTTGTACATTATTTAAAAATAAAACAAAAACAAACAGACAAACAAACAAAAAAACTGAACTAATACCCAACCCAACTCTTTGTCTTGTTTTATGGATTATAAGAGTATATTGTTATAACATATATTATTAAAAATGAAAGCCCTCAAAATTTAGACTACTGCTTTTAAAAGTAACATAAAAGTGGATGAATTAATGACTGTAATTGTGATAACTAATTTTTATTTTTGTCTACAATGAAAATTTTTAAATGTTGTGATCTTTTTTTCAGCCAGCAATAAAAGCCTAACAGTATAATTTGGTATTAATGGAGCGACATTGTTCAAAACGTCCTTACACACAAGCATGTTTGAAATTGTCATTAATAAGAAATATGTGCTGCTTCTGAGACGGAACATTCAGCTCCTTTGAGAGGATTGCTCTGTCTCCAAAATTTTCTACTGTTCATCAGGAAACATGGCCTGTCTGCAACATAATAAGATACATGTCAGAAACATCAGGAAATAACAGAGATTTTTGTCGATCAAGACAACTTCTGAGGGACAGAAGATATCAAGGTAGTTTTCTACATTTAATAAATAATTTATAACTAAAGTGCTGTGCTCCCTTAAAAGAAGAGTGACTCAATTGTTAGCATTTTATTAAATGATACTCTGAAGGTAACAAATTATGAAGAAGATACAGTTCTTGTCTTGGGGCTTCCTTTCAGGCAAGTGGGCAAGAGTTGGAAAAAAAGGATATAACCCTCTAACAACAAAATATTTCTAATACCTTTCTGGCCAGAATGATTCCAAATGATAAAACATGAAAAAAAAAGTGAATTGCAAATATATTGCAAAAAATCTATTGACTAAAATAATCAAATGAAAGTTCTCATTTAAAAATCTGCCCCCCAAAATGCACATTAAATTGAGATGACAGAATGAAATTCTAAAATTATTACTCAGAAATTTCTATTGATCTCGTTTCTTATATAATATAATCTACATTTGTAACTATGATACCCATGGCCAAATAACCTTTCTAGTTCAAGCTGAAGCTTCTTTTCCACACACAAAGGCAAGGGAGTACCCTCATAGATACTTTGCCTATTTCACTTGTCCTATTTCCTGTGACTTTAATCTGCCTGTTCAAATGTATTATCTTCTAAGTCCTACCTTGAGCTTTACTTTTTCTGGGAAATGTCTTCCAATCTTCATGTCTTGTCTTGTGAGATTAAATCAGTCTAACTAAAATTATAGTTAGTTTACAGTATTGTTGATAGCTGTGTGTCAGTTTCATTACACTATTACCTAAACTTGTATTCTCCAGGACCTAGCATAAACCCTGGCATATAGCAGGAACAAATAAATGTTTGTTTAAATAAACTTGTTTTCTTGTATTTGAAATATTAATCTCTTTGGGTAGATGAAATATTTAGCATGAAATATTTGGTAGATACAACTGAAGAAGTTCATAGTAAAGTACCCATATGATGAATTGAATTGAAATGTTGAGATACTTAGAGAGTAAAACTTGTGATGTCAGCTTCAAAGCCTCAAATTGAAGAAATGTAGTTTATGATCAACTTCATCACTGCTGGCACATACTAAAAGAGTTGAAGTCTTTTTTGTGGAGTACACAGAATGAGTCAGATAAATTGAAGAAAGCTCTCAGAATGTCCAAGAGATATTGCAGCAGAGTCTATAAACCAGAAATTGGCCTCAATTGGTCTTGACTATTTGAAACAGTGAGAAGGTAACTAAGTCTTACTATTACTTTTTGGTCTGGGATGATCAGAATAGGTGTGATCCCAACAGACAACTTAGACATTCTAGAGCTGAGAAGCTTGTCACAAACATACCATTTTCTTTTCTCTAATTGCATTTGAACAGATCATTATAATTGTGATAGTTGTAAACATAATCACAACTACTATATTTATGTGCAACAGTGGAATAATATTTGTCAAGTAAGTATTCAACATTATTTTAGATTTATGAAGTATAAATATATTATTGGGTAGTCATCATTCATAACACCTCATTAATCCATGGAATAAAGTACTATTGCATTTTTACTGTTCTAGCCCTATCCAAAACATCTCATTCTCAGAATACCCATCTAAATCAGTGGTTCTAAACAAGGGATAATTTCACTTCCAGGGGACATTTGGTAATATCTGAAGACATACTTGTTTGTCACAACCGGGGTGAAGAGGGGATGGTAGTGGGAAGAGACCAGGGATGCTATTAAACATCATACAATGCACAAAACAGCCCTATCCTAACAAAATAGTATCCATCCTAAATGTTGATAGTGCCAAAAGTTATGGAAACTGTGAAGAGAATGAATACATGTATAAAGTACAGGAAACAAAGCAGGAAAGTAGAAAATGATAAAAGAAGGGCATGACAAACAATGGGGGCATGAAAGAAGTTAATGAAGCAAATATGAGAAATATGATGACAGAAATAGCATAAGTTGAGCAAATAGATTAAAAATGATCTTGGAAATAAATTCTCTGAACATTGCCCTCTGCCCTAATAAGTCTCTTGTGCACAGCTGGGTCATAGTTGTGTTCTTAGCAGAACCACACTAAAGAGGCCAGAGGGCTCATTGCAGAAAAGAAATAATTTTTGTGAACAAATATAGACATTTTATTGAGACTTAGTTATTCTAGTGAGTGATCATGAAATTGTGCTAGAAATCTCTCTTACAAATTAGACATAAGAAGCTGAAAAATTGATTATTAAAAAGTACGAAAATAATTTTGTAAACTGAGAGGAAGATTGCTTATAAGTAAAATTTTGATTTACTCTCACTTTCAGTCTTTCCATAATTTAAACTATATTTTTTTATGAAACAGAAACTGTGAGCCCAGATTTTCTTGGAAACAGAGACTTTGATGGTTAATTTTATGTGTCAATTTGGCTAGGCTATGGTGCCCAGTTGTTTGGTCAAATACTAGTCTTGCTCTCATTGTAAAGGCATTTTCCAGATGAATTTGTCGTTTATAATCCATTGACTTTAAGGTGATTGCTCTCACTAATGTGGGCAGGCTCATTCAACCAATTAAGACCTTCAGAGAAGAAGACATTCTGCCCATTGAAAGCATGCTGCCAGACTCTGCTTGCATGAGTAGCGTAGCAAGTGTGTGTGTGTGTTTCCTTTAGCCTAAGAGGGTTGGCTCCACAACAAGTGGATCCTAGCAGAGGAAAGCTGGGTGGGTGCAGCACTGGTGGTGGGCAGGAACTGAGGGTGAGGACCTACGGAGAAGTTATGGAAGTGTGTGTGCTGTCAGGGTAACGGTTCAGTGCAGAGGGTCCCATGGATTGGGGCGGGTGGTAAGACGGTGGTTTCTGGAAAACATACCACCAGAAAAGAGCTAGTATTCAGACATGAGTGATAAGTGAGGATATTCAACAGCAAAGACAGAACCATAGGGGACACTTAGCACTGGCTAAGTGGAAAGACTTTTGATGTCCCTTTTGAACATCTCAGAATATCACCAGACAATCTGTTAACTAAGCAAAATGAAGTGTATTCAAACTTCCTGCAGAAAAGGGAACACTGTTGCATGGAGGCATTTGGCTGCGTCTCTATAGACAGACATTAGAAGTGAGATCTTGGGCTCAGATGGTTTCAAGGCACAGAATTGATCAGCACTGGGCAAATTTATTAGTTGATAGTTTAGAATTGATGGGCATGGCAAAGAGGGGGTACCAACACGAGTCTCTTGAAAAGTTAACTGTTGCTTAATTAGAGAGCTATTTTTCAGGTCTGCAGACTGTTGTATTCATACTACAGGAGTTTCCTGAAGCATACAGTGAAATGATTTATTGGTTTAGTCTCATCTTTTCCCAGGAAAAGTTTCCTGAATCAACTAGCTCATGCTGACACAGTTGGTCTAAAGCAGATTGAGACAGATGGCCTCAGCTGTCATTTCCTTTCCTCCCATCCTTTCTTTTTGGCTTGAAGAGGAGAAGCCAGGAGGAGCACATTAATGGAAGACAAGAGAGATCAAAGCAGGTAAATAAAATGATTGGGCCCCTCCAAGTCACAGGCGGCCTACGTAATCACATGACAGTCTTGAACTCAAGATAAAGGGAGGAGGCTTTAATATGGCTGTAAGACTGGTTCTTAATTTATACTGGAGTAAACTTAACTACTAATATGGAATAAAATGTTTCTTAATATCTTAATGTGATCATAGATCTGCACAAGGTATTATTCAGAAATTCAGGGAAGTTAGAGTCTGCAGGTCAAGAGTGAAGTTCCATAGCAGGAGAAAAATGAAGCACTTTCCTAATGATGCCCTACTGGGTCCAATCTGTTTAATACATCACTTGCATTTAAAATCAAAGATGGCCATCCAATAATTCTGAATTGTTTCTCACATTCAGTTGTAAGGTTTGACTTTCACTCAGTGAGTCCCATATAGGGTCTAATATAGGAATTAATTTTTTTGATTGATGAAAGTAAAATAAAGTATATTGAACTTAATTCATGGAAAAGTCTTTTTTTCAGTTATTATTATACTATTTGTCATTATTTCGGCTTATTTGAAATCAGAATAAATTTCATGAACATGGAAACTATGAAAATGTAGCTCTCAGAACTTCCCTGGTGGCACAGTGGTTAAGAATCTGCCTGCCAATGCAGGAGACATGGGTTCGAGCCCTGGTCCAGGAAGATCCCAAATGCTGTGGAGCAATTAAGCCCATGCACCACAACTACTGAGCCCACGTACCACAACTACTGAAGTCTGTGCACCTAGAGCCTGTGCTCTGCAGTAAGAGAAGCCACTGCAATGAGAAGCCTGTGCACCACAACGAAGAGCAGTCGCCGCTCGCTGCAACTAGAGAAAGCCCGCGGGCAGCAGCAAAGACCCAACACAGCCAAAAATAAATAAATTTTAAAAAAAATGTAGCTCTCATATCTCCCACTTCAGGGAGCATAACTGACTTACAGTCCCAGCTGCCAGTCTCTGAATCTACCCCCACGTTTATGCCAAGGTCATGCTGTGCCCTGTTCTTGGCCAGTGACTGAGCTTGGCAGGGATACTCAGGCAGGCCCATCTCTGTGACTTGCGGGTGACTTACCAAAACTTTCTTGGAACTGTCTGAAGAAGATTATTCTAATGCAAACTTCCTTCCTTCCTTCCCTCTTTCCTTCACTGAGTTCAGACCTGCATTGTTGTCTACTGGATCTCCCAGAATTCTCCAGCTACCTCCCCATTTTCACTGACAGGTATTTTCCCCAATAAATATCTGTCATGTCAAATCCTAGAGAGCAGCTATTTCTCAAAGGACCACAACTAACATATTAGAACAGCAAGATTTATATTTTTATATGAACTGGTAATTTACACTTACTATTGTCAATAATGAGTTTTGTGTGATATTCTCACCATTCTTTGAAGTTTCTGTTCTTTGTGTTCCCTTTGAAACATGTTTTTATCACCATTTTGCACTTGCTACATGGCAGTGAGTTAAAATAGTGTGTGTGTGAATTCCGTGAAGGCAGGGAATTTATGTCTTCATTCAGCATAAATGCCTGGTCTAGCACCAGAACACAATAAATATTTTTCAACGAATGCCTACCTAAAAACAAAATTTTCTAAAGCAATTAGGTAAACAAATGTACCCATTGAGGAATATAAACCTGTTAAGACATAAGATATGCCATATATTTAGATTCTCTAAACTTCCTCTTTTCTACCCAGCAAAATATTAATGAAACATATGAAACAAAGAAAACAACAACAACAAGATGTTTAGCTAATGAAGACAGTTGAAGTTACTGGATGCATTCACTAAATGTACCATATGGATAAAAAAATGGAATGCCATAATTCATGCTAGAGAAATAAGTTTATTTTAAATGCCATATCTATTTGAAATACACTTAAGTGAAAGAGTCTCAGGAGGAAAATAAGAATCTTATTAAGATAGTAACAGAAATGATTCAGAACATTGGTATAGGAATGAAAATTCAAGATATATCTCACATGTCTGATTTAGAAAAGGTTACAGGCCAAGGTTACTTTGTTACTTCTGGGAGGACTGTGATAGCGAGTCCTAGTGTTGAAGATGGTCAGTAGTCAAAGATGTTGGAGAGGCTGAGTGTTAAAGTTTCATAAAGTGCAGATATAACCATGAGGTAACGGGAGACATTCAGTAAATTTATGCAAAAAAACGAGAGCTAAAGGCTGGTTGGTAACAAGATGATTGGCAATTCCTGGAAGAAAAGTAAGTTGGGCAGCAGAAGCTGGATCCACACCCCAGAGACTGCAAGCCAGTATTTCCATAACCAAAAGATCCAAGGCCAGTATTTCCAAAACCTAGAGATCCAGTGTAATTTGTTTGGCAGGGACTGTGGAAGATGATATTTTTTGGATGGAAGTAGGATTTCTGGTAGGATCTGGTCACAGCCCAGGGTGTCTGGAAGCTGGTGGGCTTAAAGAAGGTCTCATGACAACCCCCGTGGAGAGAGAAGCCCAGCTGGAAAGTGCTGGGGTGGGGGTAGATTATATTGCTGGGGTAGAAAGAATCATAGGTGGAAACTGGGTACCCCAGGTAACCTCTGAGGGAGAGGGAGGAGAAGTTTCCGGAGCTGCAGTTGAAAGACATGTTGCCAGGAGTTCTAAGTTCAACTGAGTTGCAGAGGGAAGTTTGTGAGTGTGAACATTACCTTCTATAGTGGACAGTTATATACTGTACTCTAGCAATGGGTGTAATAGCATGTGCCCATTTTAATAAGAACGCTTAATTAGGTTCTAGTCCAAATGAAATACATTAACCTTCAAAGACCTTTTTTTATGAATGTGGACTTTTAAATGAAAGAATTGCATTTGTTTTTTAAAGTAATTGTTCATGAAGCAAAAATGTTACTGTACTATAATTGTACCTATAAGATTGGTGTTTTATTCATCCTATCCTTAAAGATATTGTATTGAATGGGTAACACAGTGAGGATTTTGTTGTGTTTAAGGCTCTAAAAAATACTTTGTGTTCTGGAGGGGACATTTATTTAGTTCAAAGTTTAGCAACCAGGTTGAGAAAAAGAAACCCTCAATATCTGCTCCATCTCCCAAATTTTGTGTACCTTATAGAAGAAATAACCTACTTACAATCCTCAATTGGTACAAACATTAGATGAGTGTTTAACACATTTACATTCTAGTTTTCTTATAGCACAGGTACCCAAGCTGCTCTTGTGTGCATGAGTTTTTGATTTAAAAATAAGGGTTCAGTATTTGCAGGAGTGCTTTGAAGATTACATTATAAAAATACTTAAGTCAAGAAATTTTTGTTCTGAAGTTGATTTGCTTCTTGAAACAACTCATCACTAAATTTAATTCTCAAAAAAATCTCTATCCCCATAAAGTTTAAGTAACTTTTGGTGGTGTTGATGTTACTGAGAAGTAAATGATAAGCAGTATACATTAAAAATGGGCTCTTATTCCCTTAGTTTTCACTCATAGAGTGGGATTTTTATTACAGAAGGTAAGTAAAATCAAGAAATTAGGAACGTGTCTACCCCGGGTAAACTTCACCGAAAGATCAAGTTAGAAAAATTCATAGTCACAAATGATCTTTATAAATTGAACTGAGAGTGGAGGTTATCAAAATGTATGATAATGTGAAAAAGAGAATGAATCCTTTTGGGACCTCTGATGTGGTAAATATATCAAATGACGTATATATATTCTGCCTAGAGGACTAGTATAAGTATTTTTCTAGACTCTCTCATAAAGTTCATCATCGCTAACTGTAAATAGAGTAGTGCCTGGTACAGGGGATGGCTTAAGATAACCTGTGGGTATAGGCAAATATCTTAAGACATCTATCTTCAAAAATTGATGTATTGTCCAATGGAAATGAGCTGAGACTCATTCTATGAAGACTTGAAATTACTAAGTGGAAGTTTTGAGAAAAGATTCAGCTAAAAATCTAAAACAAGGTACTTTTACAGGTAAGTGAGATTTCCATCTTGGGGGCACTTATTAGATATCCACCTAAAGAGGTATTGTAAATGGGATTCCAAAATGGTAGAGTACTGAAGGTAATTGCAAAACTCCCTTCCAAACTGTAGATTTTATGAGTCTGAACATTTTGAGTAGACAAATTGGTCTTCAATTATGTTGCGTATCCTAGGTAACATAATACGTGCTCCATTTCTGTAATAAACAATTCTTATTTATTAGGCTTCTTAATTATGAATAGAAAAAACATTCTAGTAGATTCCTAACCTTCCTGTTTTATTTGTTAATAAATTATTGAACATCAAAACATCCATATAAATATTTAACTCAGCTAAATTGAATTTGCTTGCTTCAATGTCATCCACTCTTATATAAGCTATTTCTGTGGAAGAATATTCTATGAGATCAGATATTAAGTAATTTTGAGCATCCTTTTCTCAACAAAATGGAGGTTTGTGTACCCAAGCACTTTTGTTCAAAAGTAGAAGGGAAATGTTTTTCTATGAAATGAACAAATCAAACAGGACAGAAGCCACAGAAAGATAAACTTTCTTAATCTCTCCTCTTCTTCAAGGTTTTCAGTCTTCATTAGCCTACTACACAGAGGTGGAATACAAGTCATAGAACAATAACAACAAAAAAAAATGACGATTATTTTAGAAATTTTCTAATACTTGTCAGAAACACCTGAAAACAATTTAAGTCAAAGTGATATATTTCGCTTTCCGAGGCAAAGGAAAAATCTGCTTAAGATGACTCCTTTGCTCCAAAAGTTCAAGGCAATTACCTTATAAACTTTCTATAGAACAGGGGCATTTTTCAGATTCTGGGGAATCCTTTTAGTGGTAAACATTGCCTCTTATTAGAGAGAGAAATACTAGGCATTTTTGCCACATTTTTAATGTTTGTTTTTTCCAGCATCTTAGATAAATAACCTCTAACATTCCAAACTAATATAAAGAAATTTATATTTAATACTTAACTCATTCTACAGTAAAGACACACACAGAAGACAGAAAAACTAAGACTGACTCATTAGTTTGCATACAGTTTTAAGCAGGGACAGCAGAAATAAGGGGATCTCTCAGTTAATATTTCACTAAAGCCATTAAAATCAAGATCAGATGTAAAAAAATAATCCTCATACATCTGCATGTTACCATTGCTGCTTCCTGATGGCACTGTCCATTAGGTAAACTTTCCACTTCCTGGTAACAGTCAATGCATGTTTTTGCTTTTGAAAAAATGACTTTGAGTAGATCAGTTAGCAACTTTGTTATCCAGATGGCAACGATTTTGAGACAGACTTTGAAAGGGGTATCAATTATTTTTAATTAAGCCCGCTTCCCTCAGCCCAGACACTACATCTAAAGTTTTCTGAGTGATCTGCTCAGTGACCTTTGGTAGAGAAGGATGACTAAGAGCTTTGAAAATTCAATACTATTACCTGATTCCAATTACCTGAATTCCAAGGCACAAACATGACTGCACTTTCCAGTTGTAAAAACACAAATACTACATATGTATAACTATGCTGATCTTTTCCAATTCATTTAAAAAGAGGAAGGTGACTTGTTTTTATAAACCATGTGGATGACACAGTCAATGATAAGATTATATAAATGCCCCTGTCGAAAAAGCGACATTCAAACTTAGAGTATTCCCATTGTAAGTTACATGTCCTGTCAACATGTCCTACTACCGCTGCTCTGGAAACTTCTCCTCCCGCTCCCTTGGGGACCACCTGCACTACTCAGGCTTCTCCTGTGGCTCTTCTTACCCCAGAGACCTGGTCTAAAGCACTGATCGCTGCTCTCCCAGCTCCTACCGTCTGCACTCCTCTCTCTACACTGGCTGTCAGGAGACTTGCTGTGATCCCATCAGGTGCCAGACATTCCATGTTGTGTCCGGTCCCTGCCAGACGTCCTGCTACAACCGGAGGACCTCCATGTTCTTCATTCCCTGACAGATGACTTACTCTGTGTCTCTGGGCCTCTGGGCTTTGGTTCCAAGTAACTTTCAATCTTTTGATTGTGGCATCCCATCTCTGGGCTTTGGATCCAGTGGTTTCCAATCAGCGGTTTGTGGTCCCAGTGCTTTCTCATCCCTAAGTTGTAGATCCAGCTTTTACCTTCTGACCTACCTCTCTTCTAGGAGCTGCCAGTCTCTTTCTTTCCAACCAACCTGTGGACCTGGCTTCTACTAATATTATGCGTGAACACAATACCTACTACATCTAGAAATTTAATGCAATACCTGCTATATCAATATCTATACTATTTATTGACCTTTTGTCATACATTTAGCTTATAAATTTGACTTCTACTGTTACCTACTATGGCTTAGGGGTAATTTGAATACCACTAACTGGTATTACTAGTAGAAAAAAATGTTGTAAGTTTAAATAAAAATATGGTAGGGCTTCCCTGGTGGCGCAGTTGTTGAGAGTCTGCCTGCCAATGCAGGGGACACAGGTTCGTGCCCCGGTCCAGGAAGATCCCACATGCCGCAGAGCGGCTGGGCCCGTGAGCCATGGCTGCTGAGCCTGCGCGTCCGGAGCCTGTGTTCCACAATGGGAGAGGCCACAACAGTGAGAGGACCGCATACCGAAAAAATAAAAATGTGGTATATGACATCCACATATTGGCTTTAACATTATTTGTTTACTTTTTGTCTTCAAAACTACTTCTAAATATCTGGCTGAATATTTCTGTATCTTGTATTCATCATTGAAAAAATCTTTACTTTAAAATGTAAAATTGCCCAGTGTCCTTTAGGTTTGGAAGAAATTATTTCATCTTTTACGTTTACTCCATCTGTTAATATCTTTATATGATAAAACCTGAAAATACATTTTTAAGACTACAAACAAATAACTGTGACCTTTGGTTTTGTCGTGGGTTAGAAATGAATATTTTTATATAAAATAGTTACAAATTGTAAGGTGTATTAAATTGACTACATCATATAATTCCGGAAGGAAAGTTAATCATAAATACATTCTAAAATATTTGAGAAATTGAAATGGGGATATTCAGTAAGAACTTAGATTTTAGTGAGTTAGATTTGGTGAGAATTCCAGTTCTCCCAGCTTTACAGGCATATAAGAAATCAAATGAAATTTCTAATTGATTTATAAATGAAACATCTAACACATTCCAGCACTTATTAGCAAGTAATCCCAACATTTTCCATACAATCTGTTATACAAGTTTGATGGAGTCCCAATTGCTACTATTTTTTTAGTTCTGTTGATAACATTTGTTTAGAAGAAAACAAACAAAAAGAAAATGAAATTCAAAAACAATGCAAATATTCTCTTGTTACCACATTCAACTAAATGTTTAAGGAGCTGATCACTCCTGAATCAGCAGTTATGCTCCAAACTTTTATCCATTATGTCAAGGACAACATTACTGAAAGATACAGATGACCTAGATTCTCACCCACAGGGTAACCATATGTCTTGGTTTATTCCATTTGTCTCAGCATCCAGTCTCATTTGGTAATTGTCTTAGATTTTTCACTTTTTATTTATAATGAATAATTGAGTTAACATAAGTGATGATCAGTTTAGGAAACCACTTTGCTTTTCCTATGGTTTCATCTAGTGGAGTATGAAATACATGTATAGTGTACAGAGTTTTCACTTTAACCAGTGTTAAATCTGAAAGAAGACAAGCCGTATCCTATCCTTTCTTTGGTCATCCTGCCTGAACAAAATGGAACTACTCCTTTTATTGCAGAGGGACCATGGAAAACAAATTACACTCAGATACAAGCGGTAGGACAGCTCACATGTTCAAATCTTGCTGGAGGGTCATTTGTCATTCTAACCTAGTCAGTACTGCTACGGCTCTTTCCACAGCCTGCAAGATGCAATAATACACCCCAAACTACCAGTTGGTGGAGATAGTGGGGAATTTAGAATTACTGATTAGGTGTACATAAAATATGGGCCTAAAATTGAGGGTGGCACACAGCATATAAGTATTAATCTAAATGTTCTTGCTACAGTGGCTTGGCCACATGTCGTATTGTTTAAATCTACAACTATTCATTTAATTGTTTGGGAGCATCTTTCTTCTTTAACCTTTGCAAAAAAATATCTTTTTAGGAGCAAAGAGCTAAAGCTAAAAGTTCATATTTAATTTAAAAATGTGAATACTTAATATCTATTACTAAAGCAAATTGATGGTGAATATATGACTTGTACAGCAATTCAATAACATTAACTCTCCACCACTGGGGTCAGAAATATCACTTACCACATGAAAAATAAAAGAGGCAATTTTGCTGAAGAAGCATCAGTATCTATTTCAAAAGATAGAAATTTTAAGATGATTATTTCCAAAGATAATTATTTATCACTAGTAGTTGCAAAAGCTGTGTTAATATATCACTCTGATGCATACATTTCATTTAGGTCACATAACTATTCTAAATCATTTTCACTCATGTTAAATCCTAAGTTTTCTTGTGGAAGTAAAAACAAACAGGGCTTCCCTGGTGGCGCAGTGGTTGAGAATCCGCCTGCCAATGCAGGGGACACGGCTTCATGCCCCGGTCCAGGAAGATCCCACATGCCGCGAGTGGCTGGGCCCGTGAGCCACGGCCGCTGAGCCTGCGCGTCAGGAAAGAACAAGAAAAGATTAATTCAAGAGATTGGATTCTACTAGATCTTTGATGTATAACCTTGGGCAAGATTCTAATTCTTTTTGACTTTTCATTCCTTCATGCCTAGAAAGATCTATATGACACAATATCTGTCTTTCTCACAAGGATGTTTGAGCATTAAATGCAAGTGGTATATCTGGTACCTTTGTATTCTCTGTTATATCCTCATTTTCTCACCTATGATCCCAGGCACAGCTATGGTGAACAATTTCATGCAGGTTTCAACCCTCTTTGCACAGTCTCTCCCTTCATGCATAGACAACTTTTCTTTCACTCTCTACCTCGGTTTCTCAGAGGGCACAGCCAGGAAAACAAAAGGAACACACTATGAATCCTCTTTGCACAGGTAATGACGTTCCAGAAAAGTGACAAACATCAGGGACAACATTCTAGCAATGGGAAACAGAAGCTGATGCATAAATGCTTCCCCCTGTTGATCAGATCCTGGGGTGGACAATTCCAAAAGTCATTCTATACATTCCTAAAAAGGCCCTGAACGATTGAGTCCCCAGTGCCCACCATAAAGTCAACCAAAAAATATGTCCCTTTGTGAAATTTTCGTCTTTCATTCTTTCACCTTCCATGGTCTCCCAAACTAGCTCCCTGGGGTCTCGTGGCAAATACACTGTCTGCACCCAAGGTTTTGACTTCAGCTCTGCTTTCGGGGAGAGAGGGGTTCAGGCTAAGACTAATGGATACAAATGTTTGTTCAGCATTGCTCAGGTGTGTTGCTCTTAGTTGATGCACTTTGAACCTTGGAGAAGCATCAGGAGGTTTTCCCACACCGCCTCAACCCAGTTACTCCCCACTTAAGGTCATTGTGCATCTCTTTACATATGTTCATAGGGACGGCTCACGAATGGATCATGCTCAGAGACCAGGCTCAGGGAAGGATCATGGCATTTATGCCAAGCAACAGGGAGCAAAACATCTATCTTAGCAGTTGTTTAAGGCTCATCTTTTCTCTTAGCTGAAAATCCACACTCAGATACTAGACTTTCAGGTATGCTTTTGGTCTATGTTTAACCTTATCTTATAAGTTATATTGTATTCTTGTTGCCTGCATTTCTAGTTTTGTGCCAATTTCTCTGTTTTCCTTTATCAGCAGAAATCCATGCCTCCATTCTCAGGCAAGTGTCACTGATATTGAGACATACAAAATATGGACCTCCAGGAAATAAATACTCCCAGTAGGGAACATATGCACTGACAAAAGAAATTTGCTCAAATCTATCAAAATGTGTGTTCCCAAACCCAGTTTCAGAGTCATATTGGTCTTTATTTTAAATTCCCAAATCCTAAATAAACTATAGGCAAATAATAATAAGCCGAACAATATATTTCGGTGCTAGATGACAATATAAATTTATCAGATTAAGGTTTTCATTTTCAACTGCTCTTCCAAGAAAATCCAATAGCATATTTTCTATCAATAGTACAGATATTAGGACTTCATACTGGGTTATTCATTAAATTCAGAGTCTCTCAAAAGTTGATGATGCAAGAAACTGATGATTTTAGAATAAAAGAACAGTGGTAAATGGTGAGAATGAAAATGATGGCTGTACTGAGTAGAGACTTTGATCTCAATACTCGAAAGGATCTCGACCCTCAACAAGTTGAACGATAGAAAGCAAATCCACGTGTTGTTCTGTAACACGATGATCGGCAGCTACTGGAGGCAAAGTTGGTTGGACGGAAGAATCTGGATCCACAGCCCAGGGAAGGGAAGCCACAGACTCCATGACCCCGGGGTTTGAGGCCATGGAATCCATAGCCCAGTGAGTAGCAGCTTCTGGGTCCAGAGCTCAGGGAACTTCAGCTGCTGGACCTAAAGCCCAGACACCCAGCATAAGTTGTCCAACAAGGACTGCAGAGACTGGAGGGCCTGGGGCAGTAGCAGGATGTCTGGCAGGGACTGGACACCACAAGGGACATCTGGCACCTGATGGGCTCATAACAGGTCTCCTGACTGTAGAAAGAGGAGCCCAGCTGTCAGGTGCTGGGAGAGCAGAGGTCAGTGCTGTAGACCAGGTTGCTGGGGTGGAAGGAGACTGGGTAGCACAAGTGACCTCCAAGGGAGTGGAAGGAGAAATTTCCAGAGAGGCAATTATGGGACATGTTGACAGGAGATGTGAGTTCAGCTGAGTTACTGTGAGAAGATTCTAAGTTTGAATGTCACTCCTGCACTATGGCATTTATATACTTTCAGCAATAGGTGTGACACCTATGGGATCATGGGCCCTACATTAGATTTCCTCTTTTTCATATGTGTAATTCAATAGTCTTCTCTGTAATTGCAGTTGCATTCGAATAGTTTTCCGCATTTGTTTTTATGGGTGCTGTATTTTGTTGTTATAGCCAAAGCCAATGGACTACTGCTGTGTCAGAAATGCTGACTCTTTTACATTAATGCACATCCCATCATGGCCAGGAAAGCAACAAGACTAGGAAAGCTTTTCCTCTGGTTTATGCTAATCTGATTCCTGTGTATCCACATCTGGTTTTGCTGGTAGATGCTTTCCTCCTAAGAGTGGGGAGTGAGACAAAATCAATTTTCTTCTGGTACAATGGATCAGAGGCACAGTTTCTAGCTGGATAGAATCCTTCCTGGAATGATCCGCCGTGTCAACATTCATTCCCATTCTCCAAAATCACTTGGTGGTAATCTGTTATGGCAGCAATAGAAAACTAATACACCAAGTATCACAGTTACATTGTGTCTTTAATCTGATGAAGAGAGACCAAAAATAAATAAAACAGAGACTGAGAGAGAAATGGCTAGAAACTGAAAGACACTTTGCTGTGTATGTAAAGATAAGATGACAAAAAAAACAAAAACAAAAACAAAAAACGGCCCAGTTGAAATAGTACCAAGGAAGATCAATCTGGGCCCATCTCTATTCAGCCAGGAAGGAATAGTCTGATGAGGGGAGGAAACAAATGAAAGTGAAACAGAGAAGGCTCAGGATTTTGTTTTTTCTATTGCACTAAAATTACTATCTGTTTCCTAATGTCTTTTTAATTAAAATTTTCAAAATTAGTATATTTTATGAATTTTCATATGTTGTTCCTTTGCAGAGCTGCAGTTTGAAGGTGTTTTTTTTTTTTTTTTGCGATACGCGGGCCTCTCACTGTTGTGGCCTATTCCGTTGCGGAGTACAGGCTCCGGACGCGCAGGCTCAGAGGTTATGGCTCACGGGCCCAGCCACTCCGCAGCATGATCCTCCCAGATCGTGGCGTGAACCCGTGTCCCCTGCATCGGCAGGCGGACTCTCAACCACTGCGCCACCAGGGAAGCTCAGTTTGAAGGTTTTTTTTTTTCTTTCCAGTTCTCTTTTCCTCTGCAGAACGTATGAATCTCTCTCTCTTCTCTCTTTCTGTCCCCACAGTAGCATTTTTCTTTCCTCCTTTTTCTGTGCTTAACTTAGATTTTCTCTTCTGTTTTTTCATATATATATATATATATATATATATATATATATGTGTGTATATATATATATATATACATATATGTGTATATATATATAGCCTCTACTTAACTACAGATTATAAGCTTAAAAACAAAATTTGCTAGATTTTTCATATTCTGAGAGTATAAACAGATACTTTCTAGTTCATTCACAAAATATTTAATGTTAGAATAAAACCAGTTAAATTATATTCCAGACTCGAGGAAATATAGTGTTATGGTTGATGGCAATATTTTCTTATTTTATTTTCTAATAAAACTGTTATAAACTTACAAAAAATAATAATGTTAAAAATATTGAATTTTATCAATAAAATCTATGGCAACTGGGCTTCCCTGGTGGCGCAGTGGTTGAGAGTCCACCTGCCGATGCAGGGGACACGGGTTCGTGCCCCGGTCCGGGAAGATCCCACATGCCGCGGAGCGGCTGGGCCCGTGAGCCATGGCCGCTGAGCCTGCGCGTCCGGAGCCTGTGCTCCGCGACGGGAGAGGCCACAACAGTGAGAGGCCCGCATACCGCAAAAAAAACCAAAAAACAAACAAAAAAAAACTATGGCAACTTTAAAAGTAACATAATGTAGACCTTATAGAAGGAAGAGGACCGAGGAAAGAAGTAAATACAACCAATTCAAATAGTTACTTGGTGAGTCCTTTATTTTCTGTTCTTCAAGACCAGAATTCATTTCTTCTTGCTTTGTGCCTCAGCAAGTAGGTAAAATGTCTAATTGATACAATACTGTGGACACTATTCCTTCCCCATTTTTTCTGTTTTCAAACATAACTCTAAAAGTATTCTGATATTGGCCAAAGGGTACAAGATGTTAATTATGCAGGATGAACACATTCTGCAGATCTGATGTACAGCCTGGTAACTATAGTTAATGATAACACTAATACTATTTTGTATACTTGATATTTCCTAAGAGAGATGATCTTAAGTGTTCTCACCACACGTACACACACAAATTGTAACCACATGAAGTGATGGATATGTTAGTTTGATTTCAGTGATCATTTCACAATATATACCTATAGCAAAATGCCACATTGTACACTATATATATCAACTGTTATCTGTCATTTATACTTCAATAAAGCTGGACAAAATTTTTTAAATGTTTGAATATAAAATGCCTGAGTTAAAAGGGGAGCATAAATTTATCTGGCAAAACTGGGAAATTAAGTGAATTTGTCTTCAGTTACTCCAGTTTCCTTGTTCAAGGACTATTCCCTGAGAAGAGGTATTCTTCTCTTCCCTTTGCTCTAAATTGCTAAATTTTCATCTACCTTAAATTAATATAAATTCAAGAAGAATTTGTAAACTCCCTAATCATGGACGAAATTAAGCCCAGAGATTATATTGTTTGTTCTATGTACCATAAACCTCCACCATTATTTTTGTTCTTTTTTTTTAAACTGAGTTATTTATAACAAAAAATGAGATATATATTTCACGTAAAATTTAACACTTTGAGCTGTGATCCTGTGACTTCTGATTTTTTAATTGCAGAGTCTAAACCCTTATGTTATGAACAAAGTTGTTTTGATATGTGAGATGTGTTTCCAGCAGAATCTCATCCATAGTTAAAAGTTACAATGGTCGGCACCCAGCTACTACTCTTCTCCAAATTACCAGTCAACTTGTCACTAACCTGCTGGGGATCTTTCTTTTATTAATCATCTAGGTTTGAAACAATAAACAAAAGCCAATACTTCTTATATAAAGATCCCCTTTAATCACTATCTATTATTACCTATTAGCCACAAAATATGTTCTTTATTATTATCCAACATAGATTAGAAGTCTTTTGGATTCTGTGTTCTTAAAAATATATTCATTGAACAAAGATATCATGGCTGCCTTTCTTAAATGTGTCACATGCAATACTAAAGCACATTTCCCTTTGTAATATATTCTTGGTATTTTTCCCTAGGACTTTAAAATTACAATTTATTTATTTTTATTAAATTATGGTTGATTTAGAATACTGCATTAGTTTCAGGTGTACAGCACAGATTCACTTATAATGTACATATTATATATATATTCCTTTTCAGATTTTTTCTCTTATAAGTTATAAAATATTGAGTATAGTTCCTTGTGTTATAATTACAATTTTACAAGGTGGAGAAACATCAAAGATTTTTCAGTAAATGTATTAATGAGACATCCAAGTATTTTTCTATAAATTATCTGGAAACAAAGCTTGAGAACATGGTTTCAAGGGCAAGTTTTTTACTTGGGAGGTGATCACAGTAAACACCTGCAGTGGGTGGGAAGATTGACAGGGAATGGAAGGAAAGCAGTACAGTGTGCATTACTAAGCCAGGCACCACTGTAGACATTTGGAGCTCAGTTCTAGTGGAGGATTCCCTGTGCAGGGGCTCAGCATGCCCTGGGAAGTGAAAAGGTCCTTAGACAGAGCTTTACAGATGCGCTGAAGAATCAGCCTTCAGAATATACAGATGTACCCAGGAGACATAGGCAGGGTGTGGACAGCTTCCGTTGGGAGTGGGGTGTCACTTAGAAAAGCAAAGATGCAATAAATATGGAACAGAACAAGATAAGGTCTGGAAGGTTAAAACGGGATGAGAAAATCAGAAAGGTATGAAGGCACGTGGTGAGTGTAGGCCATGTTGTAACAGTGTAAGGCATGGGAAGTGGTACGGGGGTGGGAGACAGGGTTAGAAAGAAAGGTTGATACTCACAACAGCAGCTTTAAATTCCATGACTTCTGGTGTCATCTATTACTACTTAAACTGCTGTAACAGACTTTTAAATGGTCACCTTCACTGTAGCTACTCCCTTATTTGAAATGCTCTTATGTATTCTAAACATAAATAAACCTTTCAAAATTACATAAAATTTGCAAGCTAACATTGTTTAAAACATTGAACAATTCCTTTCAATGAGAATAGAAAAGCTGGAGAAATTAAAAAAAAAAATCTGTGTTTGAAAACTTCAGAGACATATCAAAATGTTCCAGAGTCACAGGGATACTATATGGGTCAGAACTGAAATCAAAAGAAACGAGCCTATATCTGGAGTTTGCTATTCCCTTCAAATTATATGTTGATTTTGGAAGTAGTGACTAAGAAGCTGAGAGAATTTTCATAAACTAACAGGGCTAGAGAAATAAAATTAGAATTTTGGACTTACCAAAGAGTTGGGACCATGGAAAATATCCCAGACCATGGAGAACAAGTTCATAGAAGTAAAACTGAGTTGCTAATAGACAGCTTCCTATAAGAACTGAAGCCCAGGTTTGAATTCTCTCAATCCCTCTTTGGATTAAAATAATCTAGAATTCTGACATCTTTATCCTAGCAGCCTTCCAAAAATATAAGCAAATCTTTCTGGAGGGAGGTAAAGTCACCCAGGTTCTTAAAATATATATGAAATATCTATTACTCTAAAAATATAGCAGGAATATGAGAAAATAAGACTGGAACAAAACAGAACAGCAGAAAATAGAATCTGAAATACACAATCCATATAATGGACCTGTCAAAATCAGACATTAAAATACCTATGTAAAGAATTTAACAATAAGAAATAGGAAAATACTATTATCAAGGAATATTTATGTTTAAAGAATTAAAGATAAGATTGAAGATTTTGACAGAAAACTGAAAACTAAACAACAGAAACTAATTGAAATTTTTAGAAATTTACAAAATAATAACTGATTTGGAAAACCTAATTTATATGTTTTATCAGGGGATTAAACATTGCTGAATAGACAATTAGTGAATTAGAAGATGGAATAGAAGGAAATTCCCAAAGTAAAGCATAAAAAGACAAAAAGATTGAAAATAGAGAAAAGACTGTAAGGGGCATATATAACATAGTTTAATAGTGTATTTTGCTTATAATTAGAATCTCAGGGAAAAAAGGAAATAAGAATGGGACAGAAAAAATACTTGAAGAGACTATAGTTGACAATTTATCAAAATTGATGAAAGACATCATCTCACATATGAAATAGTAATGAGGAAAATAAGAAGAGCTGGCCTAAGGTTGAGATGGCTGAAAGATGATGGGCTTTAGCAAACGTTACCCAGAGACAGCCTGCAACAAATGCGCCAAAGCTGAACTTCCAAACAGTTTTCTTTGATTATTAAATAACTGAAATAATTTTATTTGTTAACCTGGGTTGGCATGTACAAGACAGAATGTTCAGTCAGAATGCTTTACTACCCACCAACCAATTAGTTTAATTCCAAAAATGTGTAAACAAGATTCAACATACTCAGATTACCTGCATTTTTCCCTCACCAGAATCTACCCTTTGTATTTTAAATCTTATCTTGCCTTTGCTTCTTTAAGACAAAGTTTAATGACTGTCTTCCTTACATTTAAAGTAAGCATTTAGAATATTTAACATGCAAGACAGATAAATGCATCTGGGAATTCTTTGACACACAGATTAAGGAACCATCACAAATTTCAAACACAATAAATACAAAGAAAAAGATGGCTCACGCTGTCACACCAAAAAAAAAAATGACAATCTACAAAGAGAAATATACAAATCCACAATCACAATTAGAAATTTAATACTCTTCTTTCACTTCTGAAACAGATGACAGACAAACAAACAATAAGGGCATAGAAAATATTAATGACATGATTAGCAAATATGGCCTAAGTAACATGCATAAAACATTGTGGTCAAAACTTCAGAATATCAGTTATGTTCAAATGCCCACAAAGCATTTACCAAAATAGATCATATGCTTATCATAGTGGTATAAGCTAAGAAGAAATAGCAACTAGAACAACAGAATTAACTAGTAAATCCTCATATATTTGGAAATTAAGCATTATGCTTATAAACAATCCATCCTCAAAGAAGAAAACACAATAAAATATAAAATATCAAAATTAAACTATGCTTAGTAGGAAAGTTATAGCCTTAAATGCATATATTTTAGAAGAATGGCTGAAAATCACTGAATCCATATCCACACTAAGGAGTGAAAATTGGAAAGTACATTAATCCCAGATTAAGCAAAAGAGTGAACTAACAAAAGGGCAGAATTTACTGTTAAAAAAAATAAGGAAATGGAGAATCAGTAACACCAGATAGATTCTTGGCAACAAATCCGTAAGGCCTGGAAGAGACATAGTTGGGCTGGCAAAAGTCACTCCATAACTTACTGTGTTAGTACAGGTCATTCATGAAGCAGACACCAAGATGGAATTAAAGGTACAAGGATTGTATTGGGAAATGTCTGTGGGAGAAAAGAGCTGGGAGAGGGAGTGAAGAAGGCTAGGAGATGTCAGACTTCCATACGAGTCTGACCAGAGTGAAGAAGAGAGGGAAGGACATGCCCCAGGTAGCCACAGATTAAAGATAGTTCCTCAAGGCCATTGGAGAATCCTCAGTTGTTGGCCATCAGAGGATTCCATGTGTCTCTGCTATGCTCAGTCATTGCCCGGCAGCAGTCACATGAATAGGAAGGCTTCCATGCCAATGAAGTGCTAGATTTCAGACCATAGCATGGCGGGGGGGAGCCTTGGTCAATCAAGCCTCCTGCAGATGAAGATCTGAGAAGTAAATTCTCAGGGCTGCTACACATACAGATGAGAATCTGTTAAGACTACAGGTCTCATATCAGATACACTGAATCTAAAACTCAATTTTTCCTTCCCTCATCTCAATATTTCTTAGCTCTTTGATTCTCTTCATAAGGGTCCAAACTGGCCTGGATTTGTGACTCTGTCTTGGTTCTGTCTCTCACTGTCACTATGTCTCCAAATAATTGTCCAAGTTTCTCTCTGGTTGTAGCCATCAGTGATATTCAATTTGTCCTGGCTGATATTTTTTCCTCTCCATTGTATCTGAGACACATGTGTAATAGAATGTAATAGATGTGTAATAATTTTGGAGAATGAGAAAACATAGGGACAAGTAAGGTCAGTATTTAGTAGATTCCTCATTCAAGCCAAAGTTGCACCTTTGATCCATTGGCAAAGAAGAGATATAATTTTATCTTATTTAACCACCATTTGAGAAAAGTGTTTTCTCATCATTGCCAGACATAAAGCACACAAGTATTATGACAAGAGGAAAAGGAAAATGATGCTTATCTCACCATTTCCTGACTATGATGGGATAAGCATTAGTGTGAAACAGTCATAGCATTTCTGACATAGTGTAGTTCATTGGCCTGGGCTATAACACCAAAATTATAGCACCCATAAATACAATATGGAGAAAATGATTCCAACTGCAATTACAGAGAAGATTACTGAGTTACACACATGTAAACGAGGGAGCACAAATATGTAAAAAATGACCCTGTAGGTTACCACACCTACTGCTGAGAGTATATATATACACACCTGTCCAGAAGGTTAAATTCAAACTCAGAATCTTCTCCCTGTAACTCAACTGAGCTCATACCTCCTGTCAGCATGTCCTACAACGGCTGCCCTGGAAACTTCCCTCCTGCTCCCTTGGAGGCTATCTGCGCTGCCCAGGCTCCTTCCAGCCTAGCAACCTGGTCTACAGCACTGACCTCTGCTCTCCTAGCACCTGCCTGCTGGGCTCCTCTCTATTACGAAGCTGTCAGGAGATCTGCTATGAGCCCATCAGGTTCCAGACATCTTGTGTGATGTCCTTTCCCTGCCAGACATCCTGCTACCGCCCCAGGACCTCCAGGCTCTGCAGTTCCTGCTGGACAACTTACGCTGGGTGTCTGGGCTTTAAGTCCAGCAGTTGCCTCTCCCTGAGCTCTGGATACAGAAGCTGCTACTCAATGGGCTTTGGATCCCATGGCTTCAGACCCCTGGGTTATGGAGTCTGTGGCTTCCCTTCTCTGGGCTGTGGATCCAGATTCTGGCACCCAGTCACGGAGTTTCCGTTCATCTTGTTACTGGCCAATCTGTAGATCTGGCTTCTACTGATTAATTTGTAGAAGAGTCAAATCCATTAAGAAATTTAGATTCTGTACTGTGATTATCTATTATCTTAATTTCCTCCATTGAAAAGTATTCTAATGTTCCCCGATAACCGGCAACTCTTTACCTCTCCAGCCCTCGAACACTGGGTGATAGATTAACTCTGTCAACCTACAAAATTAATGAGAAATTCAAATTGAATTGTTGATAGAATTTATGGTTTTGTACTTCTCCCAAAGATAGATAAAATCAAATAATTTGATTTTAATAAATTCTTTATTCTGCTATCCAAATATGCTGTGAATATTGTTATTTACTAGTAATGTGTCAGCTAAGATTTGTATTGTCATTGCTTCTTTTAATGGGCTTTGGTAAGGTCAGATTTGGGGGACTATGCACTAATTTTGATTAGGCTTAGATATTTTTCTTTTTTTTAAGCAAGAGTTTTCCCCGGATGCCCACAGTTTCTTGGTACAGACTTTCTCTAAAAGAAAATCCAAGTGATTTGAATACCTTTATTCACACAATAAACACGGACCATGCATCTCTAAAGGTATTATATATGAGAATGGTTTTAAGAGTGTAGGAAGAAAATTTAGACTTCTATGATGAGGCATGGGCATAAAGGGTATTAAAATGGAAGACTAGTGTGTGGGTGTACATTTTTAGACTAGGAGCACCTCTGAGCTTTAGATAATCACAGTGGTGGAAATTTTCTCATTTTTTTAATTGACTAAATCCCTGTACCCCAGTTACTATTTTCAGTCTGCTCTAATTATCACCATTTGTATAAGAAGGCAGGCAACAAACTTAGATGGGAAGGAACTAGGCTCAGCAGGTGTGAGGTTGCACCTGGGTTCTTAGCCAACATAGAAACTGAATCTAACTGCAAACAAGAAAGCTTTAATATTATCAGAAATGAATGTTTCAATTGTATATTGAAATAAAATTGGATATTCTTTATTTTATGCCATTCTTCTGACATCCAAGTGTTACACAAAGTAACATACTGACATAATATAATAATAACTGGAAACTTAATATCCATATAAAACAAGTAATGTTCAATTTTTTTCTTATCTTTATTTTATAAGATTCTCAAACATCCCTGAAATTAGAAAATGGGTTGCAGGGTATGAGAGGCTTAGCAAAATCTAGTCTTATAAGTATTTCTCAGTCTTCTCATCACGTTCTCTTTACTTCTTCCTTTACGACCAACGTGATAAAATATAAAACATAAAGGAGTTAAATAGAATTTTACAAGATTACACAGCAAGTTATAGTAGAGTGACGAAGTAGAATGACTTTATTCCATCCAACTGTACCATTCTCTCTTTTCTCTTCCCTCATATGCTCCTTCTCTGCCTCACCTTCTTATTCCTCTTCCTTCTCCTCCCCCATGTTTAGGAACTAGTTATGGTGACTGTATAGTTAGAAGGAAAAAAATAAAAGAATAATGAAAAATAATTGGAAAAAAATTCATCAGCCACTGCATTATAAAAATTTAAATGATAAACAGTAAATCCTCTGTAAAGTGTCCTGCTTATGAATCTTAATGATTCAAGGTCATCTCATGTGCATAATCTCCAACCAAAGAAATAATCAAATTTTAAACTTCAAAACATAAGCAACTGCAGAACACTCATGGGGAACAACTGAAGCTGTTGGCCAAGCTGATGCCTCATCTATTAATGTCTCTCAATTTGAGATGCAGGAGTGGAAAGTTTTCTGACTTTAGGAATATACTAATATCTTAGTTTTTAAATTATTGCTATAACAAATTATATCAAATAAGCCATACATATATATATATGTACATATACATATACACATAATAGCTTAAACAACAATTTATTATAATTCTGTAGGACAAAATTCAGGCAGTCTCACTGGACTAATATCATGGTGCTGGAAGGACTACATTTCTTTCCAGAGGATCTAGGGGAAAACCTATTTACTTACCTTTTATTTGTTTTCTAGAGGCCATCCGAATTCCTTAGCCAATGTCCCACTTCCTCCATCTTCAAAGCCATCAATGGTGGGTTAAATCCTTACAGTGTATGACTCTGACCTACTCTTCTGCCTCTCTCTTCCATTTTTAAGGATGCTTATAATCATGTTGGGTCCACCTGGCAATCTCTGTTTTAACATCAACTGGTTAGCAACTTTAATTACATCTGCTACTTTCATTACCTTTGTCACATAACATAACATATTCAAAAGGTATATAAATAACGTTAAGGGGCCATTATTCTTCCTATCAAAACTAGTAAACAAGCAAATTTATAAAAACAGCTCAAAGATTTATTAAGTGTAACTAGCAGTATAATGAAGTGATCACAAATAAACACTAAAATTCAATGGTGGAGACAATGAATTTATAATACTACAATTATGTCTGAAATTAAATATAATATCCCACTTCAGGTAGATAGTCAGAATAAGAAAACTGTATTAGTTTTACAACAAGAAACACAACTCCTGAACTGATGTCTTGCCTTTACCACTCAGAAAACTGCATCTTCCTCTGTTCCAAGTCTCTGGCACATTATAAATTTCCCAGAGTAAAGATTTTATTCTTTCTCTATTTCATCAATTAATTATAGTATAGTGAATAATATAGTGGTCATCCAGATTTCATTAACTTAATCCCACTCTGCACAACTAAGAGGACACCAGCTGGCACTTATCTGGCTTCTAGCTTCCAAATTCCTCCTGGTGCATGCTTCCACAGATGGCTAACACCATGGACTGTGAACCCAGGGGTTTGAGTCCCAAGCTGCTGTCCACACAACTAAATTCCCAGAAGCTGCTGATTATCTGTCTATCAACTTGCTTCCAGTTCTGATTTCCAAGAATAAATATACCCAGTTTCCCAGGAAATTCTCTCATGAATCATTTCTAGGCACTTGATATAACAATTTCTGTTTATCAATGTTTATCTCATTAGTAATTACAGAGAACAACTTTATCCTTCCCAACTCCCTGTACCCATGTTTTTGTTTTTGTTTTCTTAATTAGTCACACCTCAGAACACATTGTCAAACATTTTGCCAGTATTACTATTTTCACAATGTTTTCATTAAACCTCTACCATGAGCCAAAATCTCTGCTATGGGAATATATTGTTGAATATATCTTTTAAAATAAAATTGTTTTGTGTATTACTCCATAATGAAAAATAAAGTAAGAAAATGTGTGCTCTTTGTTCTAACAGGACTGAAAGTCTAACAGAGAAAGCAAATATAAAATAATGAGCTGTGAATGAGTCCTTGATGCTACAATAACATACATCAAGGGCACCTCATCTTGTCTTAGAAGTCAAGAAAAGATTCCCAGAGGAACTGCATTTGAAACAGGTCTAAGGAATAAGTAGGGCATAGATAGGTGGGGCTTGCAGAAGTGTTTTTAGGACCAAAGTCTTGATATGTGCATTCTAAAACTAAAAGCCATTTTGTCTGGTCATTGAGGGGAAAGGAAGGAATGACTTGAAATTAGACCAGAAAAATTTTGGGGCCATTTTTCTCCATGTCTTTAGTGCTAATTCAGCATTGCATTTTCTTCTAAAAGCAACAAGAACTGTTGAATGGTTTTAAGCAGAGGTATAAGATTGTTGCACAACACATTTTTCCCTTTTTTTTTTTTTTAATTCTTTAACTGTATCCAGTGATTTTAATACCATGTGTTGAAAATACATTTTTCTGCATTTGAATTGATTTGGCATCTTTGTAAAAAGAAATCGACAGTATACTTGTGCATCTATTTCAGAATTCTATTCTGTTCCCCCGAATAATCACCTATACATTTTGCTGTACCATAATTTCTTAATATATCTGTATATTAAGTCCTGAAATGAAATAATAAAAGACTTCCACATTTAATTCTCTTTTTAAATATTATTTTGCCTGCTCTCATATAAATTTTAGAATCAGGTTTTCAATTTCTATTAAAATGCCTGCTGGCATTGTTGTTCAGAATATATTGAATCAAAATGTAAAATGGATGGCTAGTGGGAAGCAGCTGCATACCACAGGGAGATCAGCTCCATGCTTTGTGACCACTTAGAGGGGTGGGATAGGGAGGATGGGAGGGAGATGCAAGAGGGAAGAGTTATGGGGATATATGTATATGTATAGCTGACTCACTTTGTTATAAAGCAGAAACTAACACACCGTGGTAAAGCAATTATACTCCAATAAGGATGTTAGAAAAAAAAAAAAGCTTTGAATCCGGCCTCTGTATCCCAACACCAAATTAAATCTCAGAGACAGAGTTTTGGGTGAAGTAGAAAAGAATAGTTTTATTGCTTTGCCAGGCAAAGGGGGACACAGCAGGCTAGTGCCCTCAAAACTGTGTGTCCCAAGAACTGGGGGGGAGGGGAGTGGCTGTAAGGAGTTTTATAATCAAGGGGCAGGGTTACTAATAGGGACCGTGGTGCATGCAGGGCCCACATTCCCTCAATCCAGAGATCATCTGGTGTCAAGTGATGAGGGTTGAACTGTGACCTTCTCTGGAATGAAGAATGCTTCATCAAGTAGTTAACATCTTCCATTTGGTGGTGGTTTTAGTTCTGCAGAAGAGCTCAAATATATTGTTATGTGTTTCCCTTGAGGGGGAACCAGGACTCTGCCCCAAGTCTGTACTCGGTGTTTCTTGACTGCTCTTCCCTTATCTCTGCATCCCCTCCCTTTCCTGATTAGCAACGGTTTGAACCTGCCCTTTGGAACTCAGGAAAGGGGACACAGAAAGGCTTTTGTGCCCAGGAACTGCACAGGGCCCTGCTCAGTTTCAGAGGTAGGGGTTGGCTGTTTCTAGATTGTTGTATGGGATTGGGACAGTTTCTTGAGAAATAATGATAAAAGTTTTTATACTTTGATACTTATATATTTAAATGAGACTTTATTATATTTAACTTCAGCACCAGTTGTGATATTACAAATTTATTCTTTCCAACATTATAATTACTAGTTGTGTATGAGTACTTCACTTTATGGCTGTATAAATATTACTGAAACTATCCCTGATTCTTCTTTAAAACTAAGTTTGCTTTTTAACTAGAGTACTTCCAGAGGCCAGAGAACCACTTTCACATCTGAAATATGCAGGTAATTTTTAATCATCAGAGGCTGCTCTGACTTAACCAAAGTGGGCATTTGCATATGGGGATAACTTGGATTATCACATTTTCAAAACTTATGGAAGTTATAAACAAAATATGATTATGTTCATAGGGGAGCAACCCGATATTACTATTTCAATTTCTGTCAGGGATGCCAAACAAAATTTCTATATTTTCTCTCATTATTTTGATCCCTTTAGATTTCCCAGTAATAGTCTAAAAACCATGAATATTTCCCAAGCATTCTAATAGTGATGATGATGGTGATGATGAGGAGGAGGAGAAGAAGAGAGAGAAATGACTGAAGGGGAGAGAAGATGAGATCGCGTGGCACAACTGAAATTACATTAAAATGAAATAGGAGGGCTTGCCTGGTGGCGCAGTGATTGAGAGTCCGCCTGCCGATGCGGGGGGCACGGGTTCATGCCCCGGTCCGGAAGGATCCCACATGCTGCAGAGCGGCTGGGCCCGTTGGCCATGGCCGCTGAGCCCGGGCGTCTGGAGCCTGTGCTACACAACGGGAGAGGCCACAACAGTGAGAGGCCCATGTACCGCAAAACAAAACAAAACAAAATGAATTGATATCGCCCCTTAAAGATTTTGTCAATCTGGACTTCCCTGGTGGGGCAGTGGTTGAGAGTCCGCCTGCCGATGCAGGGGACACGGGTTCGTGCCCCGGTCCGGCAAGATCCCACATGCCACGGAGGCCACAACAGTGAGAGGCCTGCGTACTGCAAAAGAAAAAAAGAAAATGAAATAGGAATTAGGAGTTCTGTTGTTAGCCTTACCATTAACTTCCTGAGAGACCAAGAAACGAATGCTTCTAGTTCTCAAATTCTACATCTGTACAATAAGTAAGTTCAGCTTGGGGATCTATACAGTTACTTGTGTCACTCATATTTAATGTACTTAGGAAGAGAGTGAGACATTTTCATTTCCTTAAAGAAATGCCATCTTTGGCAAGTCTGGTTCTCTTTGAGCCACTCTCTTCTTAAATGCTAAAAGGACCTTAAAATATAATGAGCAAATTCCTCGCAGGTCTGCTTGAAGGTATAATGAAATACTAACGCTTAGGAAATTTCTTTAGATTCCTTGACTCTACACAAAGATAGCATTTTATTTTTATGTTTGGCTCATTTACAGCAAGTTATATTTTTAGCAACTTATTATTTCCTGAAATTATATGTATATTTATAAAAACTTAGAAAATAACCATAAAAAATCAAACAGTATCCAATTTCATGGTGAGAGGCAACCAAAACGGACATATGGGCAGTTCTAGAAGCTCATTTTCAGCTGCTTTGAGTTTGAGACTTGGGAAGGCATTGAGATGAAACAAATGCCTTCTGAACCTGACCCTTCTAGAGCTTCTAGAGCAGCCCATGTATCTGTTTTGGTTTTATCTCACCTGGGTTTAGATATAACCTCCTTACATACACTTAAGAGAAATGAATCAGACTAGAAACTGGTTGTTGAAATGAAAAATTCAGATACTTTTGCCAACCAAAATGAGGCTAATTCAATGATAGTTAATGAAAGATCATAGGCATTTTTTCCTCAAGTTTACAAATGTATACTAATTCTTCATTTACTTTTTTTTATATGACCTGGAACATATGAACTAAATTATTTCCTTGTTTTTCCTAATTCTGTCCTTCTGCAGATACAAACACATAGTCAATTGTTCATGAGTGAATTCAGCTCTCCTCTGCTTCGGAGATTTATAGTCAGAGAAAGTTGTGCCTTCAGTGAAATTCCAGGAAATTACCATATTAAGACACTTAAAATTCTGAAGACATTAGTTTAGACCTTGCACAGAGTTAGGATTTCAAAGCCCATTCACAGGGGAATATTGATCTTTTGTTTTAATCCCACAAATGGACAAGAGAACAAAATTAGAAAATAAACAGATAACAAACCACCACATTGTTTTTGAATTAAGGGGTTTATTACATTTAATTCATGTGAATTTCATTTTGAGGAGAAAATCTATTGAAATAAATTCTATCACAAATGGTGACATTAGACGTTAAATTTGGTTTATTGTTCAGTTTACTGCTGGCAATACATTTTTAAAAGGTGAGAAATCAGTAGATATCAGATAAAAATAAACTACAAATTTTAAATAAAAAGAACCTCATATGGCTGTAAATTAACACCATTCATAAAAATTCAAACATCAAAGAAAAAAATGGATGAAAATTTGGAAATATTTTAAAATGCATAATGATATAACCCAGTAAAATTTGAGAGGTACAGCTGTTTAGAAGGAAAATTTTAGATTTTAAAGTATATATAACAATTCAAGAAAGCTTGAAATCAATTATTTTAGTACTTTATATGAGGAACTTAGAAAAAAATAGCAATTTAAACCAAAAGTAAATTTAAGATAGAAATAAGAAAGGAAAGAACAGAAATCAATGAAATAGAAGTCAAATATAAAACAGAGAAAAAAAACAAGGTCAAAATTTAGATTTTGAGAAAATCAATTATTTTAATTTTTAAAAGAAACATCGTATAAGAAAAGAAGTAACCAATAGCTTCACAAAATTTAAATAATTATTTGGAAAAATATTTATTTTTCTATATTCCAAAGCAGAATTAATTTTTTTTTCATTTTTTCCAGTAGGCAAGGTAAATATCTTAGCCTTCCTCATTCTCCCTCTTTTCCAAACACTTCCTCAAAATAGCCCTGTTGGCAAACTTAAGAGTAACCACAGGATGAGCAGGGAGCAGAACTACTCTTAGACAAAGTGGAAAGTTAATCCATTTGTTTTCAAAGGGTATAGAATCTTAGTTCATAACCTCTGCACCAATCAAAGAGGCTCATGGCCTCATTCTTTACTAGTTTATTTTCATCTTTAATTCTACATTTGTATTAAAGTGAATGATGAGGGTTATCAGTTGAAGGAGACTTCCCAGGAACTCAGAACCTGGTCAACCCAGCTCCAGTCTTGTATTGATTATTCTGTACAGTGTAGGTTTCCAGGGGCAGCTTTTTTTTTTTTTAAGAAAAAAACATAATTATAAAACTGGGCATTTCCAAAATATGTGTGGTCTTTACCATGGAAATATTGACTTGCAAGTTTTTTTGTTTGTGAGTCTGTGTTCCTTAGATATGGATCCAATTCTTTCTGATATGAGAAGTGCTATTGATAGATTATAGTACTTTTTCAACTGCACCCACTTCTGGAAATTGTTGATCAAATCAGGCAGGGTCAAATTAATTATTTTACAGAAAATTTTTGAGGATAAAATTTTTCTGAAAATTTTTATTTTTTCTTTATTTTTGAAGGATATTTTGAACTGATATAGGCTGACTTTTTTAAAAAAACTTAAATCTTTAACTTTCTGTTTGAGAATATCCATTAGGTTGTTGTTGTTGTTTTTAAATGTACATATCTCTTAAAATTCCCTATATATTTATTAGTTATATCCATCTTTTTCTTAAATTATTCACATATCCATCATGAGCATTTTAGCCAACTAATTCTAATAAGTGTGTTAAATGTGAATTTCCTCTTATTGATTGTTATTCTTTTGATGGGGGCAGTAACACTTACATACTTTCTGACATTTTTTTGTAATGTTTTATTGCATTATGACATTGTATATAAAAGAACAGTGTATCTTGTAGTATAAATATTTATATTTTTGTACACATATGATTATATAATTATGTAATTGATACACATATATACACACAAATATATATATGAAAATATTTTGATTTAATGTTTTCAAGAGAATGTAAGTCCTTTTTTCTGTATGTTAGATGGGTCAAGGGCTTATCAGTAATGTTCTTCTAATAACTGAGTTAGGCAGGCACCGTCTCTATTTTTTTTAATTTTTTAATTTAATTTAATTTATTTTTTATACAGCAGGTTCTTATTAGTTATCCATTTTATGCATATTAGTGTATATATGTCATCTGATTTTAATCAGCTTGATTGAACCTCTAGTTTGCCTATACTTTGACCAGGTATTCTGACACTCCCTTATCTGAGCTCATTATTATATTTTATTTCAGCTGGGAGGGATATTGGCCCACAGTTTCAGACTGTTTTAGTTTGCCTTTGAAGTCATTTGAGTTTTGTACATTTTAGTTACTGTATTTTACAGTTTTTGCATTTTTCATTTTCATCTTTATATATTCAAGCACTCTGTCAAAATTCTTAAACTCGTCTTTAATTTCTTAAGAAAAATAACCACAATTATTTTTGTGTATATTTCTAATATGTTCATTATCTGGATCTCCTGTAGACTTGTTTGTACTCTATGTTGTCTCTGTTCTTGTCTTGCTTTTTTTTGCAGTATTGATAGTTTTTAATCAATTACTATAGGTAATTAGAGGTCTATTTGCAGAATTTACTCTGGAAGTACCAAGCTGGGGTAAGATTAGTAATATTGTCATATCATCAAGATGGATGTAATTCAAAGGTTGACTTCAGTTCCTGTGAAACATATTCTGTTTGTATACCCTTAAAATTCTAGTGGAGTTTTAAAATCCTATAATGTTTCAAAATCCTAGAATGTTTACCAATATCCCCAGTTCCTTACAATGCCATGGGAGTCTAATTCTGTTCATTCACACTATGAGCCCATTGACGTTTTTGGATTTAGTGGGCAACTCTAGGAAGAAATCAGCCCAAATACCAACATTTCTTTTGACTTAAAACCTCTCCTAATTTTGATCTAGCAGTTCTTAGCCTGGTAATGCTCCAGTGTTTGTGCACAGATTATTTTATCCAGTTTTACTAGCGTTCTAGTAGTGATTTGAACTACCCACTCTGATGCTGACAAAAGTTATACTTGGTAAATGATATCATGTTACACTTCTATATATAAGGATGGTTGGTAAAAATATTTATTTTACAATATATGCAAAATTATTTAGAATAGACAAGAAATCTGGTGTGAGAATTATCACTGGAAGTCGGTTCCATTAAATTTAATAGGTGGAGAGGAAACCTAGGATTAATGTCATTAATGTCATTCAAAATTCAAACTTCAAAATGATGGAGTAACGTGCAGCCATTAGAAATGCTATCTAAACCTATTTACCAAATGACTTAATTGCCCATTGTAAATTAATTGCCCATATATTCCCTGAACATACCAGGTAACTTTATATCTCTCTGCTTTGTCCATTCCATTTTATTTTTCCAAACTTTTTCGATTCTATCCTATACTACTTCTGTTTTTGCTTTTAATAGGAGGTTCCATCTTTTAGGAAAATTGTGAACATCAATTTCTCTGTAAGACTGGGATCTTTGGCCGGATCTTGAGTCCCTTTGAACTTCCATTGCCTCATGTTTAAAAAACAAACAAACAAACAAACATGTAGCACACAAAAGTTATGTTCCTCTGAGTGCTATTTAAAGTTCTAAAGAAATAATGACTTGAAAATCTCTTTGAACGTTTATTTAGCTCAACACAAAGATAATGCCCTTTTATTATTAGGTTTGTCTCCTTTTCAAAATGTGTCCAACAGCAATGTACCATTTTCTGAAATCTGTGTCCTATAAAAAAGATTAGCACATGACTATAAAAAAGTAAAAGAAAAGGATATCCATTTTTTGCTGACATAAAGGTTGTGGTTCTCAGCCATATGTAGCCTGAGCCACTGGAAAGCATAGAGATAAAAACTCACACATCCTGAATCAAAATTCTTCACAACAAGAATAATTGGCTTCCTTCTTACATGCTGTAAAAAAATGACTTTCATGGAAAAGTACTTACGGAGATTCAAAAAGTCGGTCACTTTTACCAACCAACTTTGGATGAACTTAATAGAAGTTATTTAAGATTTATATTTAGTATTTTCTGAAAATATACAGACACAAGTTAGATTTATATTTAATTTTTGTTTTATGTGCAAACCTAGAACTATATCTAAATTTTATTCTTTCTCTCTGCATTCCATACATATCCATTAACTTTCGTGATTTTCTTCTCCTGTGAAGAGAGGTATAAGGACACATGATTTAAAGAACAAGGCTTTTATAGCTCTTGAGATGTTTATTTGTACTGTCTAATAATAATAACATATATGGATGCCAGAATAAATGTGTTTATTTACTTAAGATAATTAGATACTGTTAAATTTTGAAGGATATCTAATAATTGGATGATTTCCATCACCAATGCAGGTATATGATTTAAAGTTTAGGTTTGTTACTTAGTTTTACATTCTACAAGACCAAATCTGTAAGTTAGGTTGGGTGGCTGGCTGCAGAGTGAGTGAACAGCCAGTCTTTGGGGACCATGAAGAGGGTTGTTTCTTGTAAGAATAAAATAGTTGTCATTTGAGGTTTCCCTGGTGGCGCAGTGGTTGAGAGTCCGCCTGCTGATTCAAGGGACACGAGTTCGTGCCCCGGTCTGGGAAGATCCCACATGTCGCGGAGTGGCTAGGCCCATGAGCCATGGCCGCTGAGCCTGCGCGTCCGGAGCCTGTGCTCCGCAACCGGAGAGGCCACAACAGTGAGAGGTCCGCGTACCGCAAAAAAAAAAAAAAAGTTGTCATTCTACCAAAAGATCTAGACATTCAATAAATTGGTCTTTAGAAGCCAGATCCACAGATAGGCCGAAAATCAAAATAGGTTGGGTGGCAGAATCTGGATCCATAGCCCAAGGTAGGAGAGCCCTGGACTCCATAACCCAGGGGTCTGAAGCCACTGGATCCACAGCCCAGTGAGTAGCAGCTTCTGGATCCAGAGCTCAGGGAGCAGCCTCTGCTGGACCTAAAACCCAGAGACCCAGCATATATTGTCTAACAGGGATGGTAGAGAGTGGAGGTCCTCGGACAGTAGCAGGATGTCTGGCAAGGACTGGACACCGCACTGAATGGCTGGCACATTGTGGGCTCATAGCAGGTCTCCTGACAGCTACTGTAGAGAGAGGAACCCAGCTGGCAGGTGCTGGGAGAGTAGAGATCAGTGCTATAGACCAGGTTGCTGGAGTAGAAGGAGTCTGGGTAGTGCAGATGACTCCCAAGGGAGCTGGAGGAGAAGTTTCCAGAGCAGCAGTTGTAGGACATGTTGACAGGGGATGTGAGTTCAGCTGAATTAGACTGACAGTATTTTGTGGCATTAGACTGAGAATATTCTGTGGTATTTATATACTCTAAGAAATAGGTGTTTACAGCTACAAGGTCACCATTCCTACATGTCTGCTCCCTCATGTGCATAGTATTACTTCAATCATCATTTCTGTAATTGCAGCTGCATAGTTCCCTACACATTGTATTTATGGGTGCTATAATAGTTTTGGTTACAACACAAAGCCAATAAGCTAGTCATGTCACAAATGTTATGACCGTTTTATATTAATGACCATCCCATCACAGCCAAGAATGTCGCTCCTTCCTGGTATACGCTGCATGTGTATCTGAGTCTGGCTTTGCTGGGGTATGCATTCCTTCTAAGGGTGGAGATCAAAATGGTACCATCTTTCTTTTTTATTTGGTTAGAGGCATAGCTTTGGCCTTCTAAAAAGCCTTCTAAAGATTGAAACTACTTGTGACTATTCATTTTTTTCTCCAAAATTAATTTCCAAGTATTAAATATTAATGCAGATATCTCATATCCAATGGAGAAAGCCCAGCAATGTTACAAATGGAATGGAGGAGAGCTACTAACAGAGGGAACCCTGGGTCTAAAGCCATTGGATCCACAGTCTAATGAGTAGCAGTTTCCAGATCCAGAGCTCAGGAAGTTGCAGCTGCTGAACCTAAATCCCAGAGACCCAGGGTAAGTTTTCCAGCAGAGTGTGGAAGTCCTTGGGTGGTAGCAGGATGTCTGGCAGCGACTAGACACCACACAGGATGTCTGGCACCTGGTGGGCTCACAGCAGTTCTCCTAACTGTAGAGAGAGGAGTTCAGCTGGCAGGTGTTGGGAGAGTAGAGGTCAGTGCTGTAGACCAGGTTGCTGGCGTAAAAGGAACCACGGGAGAAGCCTGGCTAGCACTGGTAGCCCCCAAGGGAGTGGGAGGAGAAGTTTCCAGAGCAGCAATTGTAGGACATCTTGACGGGAGATATGAGTTCAGCAGAAATACACTGAGAATATTCTGAGGTCTAAGGTCATCTTGTGGACTGGGTAATTATATACTCTTGTCAATGGTTCGGCACAGTACTGGTGCAATCCTCTCACATTGTTCACTCCTCTTCTGCATGTGTGTAATTCATTAATCGTCTCTGTAATTGCAGTTGACTAGTTTCCTACTTAATCTATTTACTGGTGCCATGATTTGTTATAACACAAAGCCAATGACCATTCCTGTACAGAAATTCTAGGACAATTTGTCAGTTATCTTCATCCTATTAAGGCCAGGAAAGCCCATTTTTTACTTCCTGGCCATGACTCCATGTATATCTACTCCTGCTTTGCTCTGGGATTTCTTCTGTCACTTTTCTACCATGTCAAGTGATCAGTGGCATAACTTTGTTTTTTATAAGGATGCTTCTAATGATTGATTCTACTTGTCACTACTGATTCACATTCTTCAAATTTATTTTCCATCTATCACATATTATTATACAGTGCTCCTCATATCCAATGGAGGGAAGAAAAATAACACATAATGAGAAATGGTTAGAAACAGAAAGGAATCAGGCAAACATTTAAAGACAAAGTGACTCCAGAAGACTGAATTAAGATGGAACCACAGGAAGAAACTGATTTGGGGCATGTGAAGAGGGAGTGGGGATAATGATGGTAGTTTGAGCTGGGAAAAGGGATGAAGAGACAGGGATTTCAGGTATCTCTTCTACTTGCTTTGAGACTATGGATCTAAATGCCATTAGAAAAAAACACTTTAAAAATGAATATAATTTATATATTTTCATATATTTTTATTTACCTCATAAAAATTTTAAAAGAACCTGGGTTCTGCATCCTAGAACAACTCAGGCTTTTCTCTGTTCATACTGTGAATGATTTTTGTGCATTTTTCAAAGTCAGTTCCTTTTCTGTAATTTCTTTCAAAAATATAAAATATTTTCCCTTTGTCACCCCTGTTCTCCATTTTATCTTTTCTGTTGTATAATATAATAGCTGAGTGCTAATTTCCAGCGGGCTAATTATATCAGATAAACTTGCACTGAAATAAACACAGAAATTCTTTAGGATGAAGGAAAATAATCTTAAAAGGAAACATTAAGTTTCAAGAAAGAATAGAATATTTGCTAGTTGGATTCTCCAGGAAGCAGGCACTGAGACAGGAATGGAAGAACAAAAAGTTTGTAAGAGAGTAACACTTGTGAAAGAAAAAAAGCCATTCTACCACCTTGTTCAGTCATTGACAAGGGGCTGCCATGAGAAAAACCTGACCTTGGCTTGAAATCCGAGGCAGATTCCAAGGAAGCCAACAGAGAAAGGCTGTCAGCTAACCTCACTTGTCACATCTGGATAGCTATTCCTTTTTTGAAGTGATGTGATGTGAGTTCCAGTGCAGATCTGTACCTGTCACAGTCCACCATTTTCACCTTGAGGGTCAACTTATCAGGAGAGAGATTCTCCGTAGCTCTGGTTGGCCTCTTCCTGAGGGGAAATGTTCAAGTGTGACTGGGTGGGATGAAACGCACTCTGTCACTGCATTTGATCTTGGAGCTGAGATGGGTACTCATTATTTCCCTCCTTCACAATCCATTAGAAATTTGCTTCACCCTCAGCTACCACTTCTTTTGGTCTCAGTGGATTTCTTGGTGGTATTACCTATGCCCTTTTCTAAGAAGTATGAACACTGATAACCATACCCTTTTCTTGCTATAGTTACTGCATATTACAAATCACATCAATTGGGTGGGAATTTTCAAGGGCCATCCAAGTAGATCGACTGAGCTCCACACATACTCCCTCTTACCCTCACTGTGTAACAGTAACCCTACTATTTTCTACTAAACAGGATCATCTACCCTTGGATTAGATGGTAACTCTTTTTTTTTTTTGCTTGCTGGTACCTGAAACAAGGAACTCGAAGTGCTCAGCCAGCAGTCATAATTGTAGTTCAATGAGACCCTTGGTATGTCCGTTGGGAACAGGTCTTCTACCCTTGGAAATTCCAGTTGCAGAAATAGGAAGCACAAAGTTCTTAAACAGGTCATTGGGGATGACAGTAAGTGGATATTTGGGACCCAATCTTTTAGGACATTGCTTCCATGCTCCAAGCAAACTTCAGCTTTGCTGTCAGTGGGGCTATTTAATGCACTATCAAGCAGACAGCTTCAGGGTCCTGTGGTTTTTGATATAATTTGTGGATCCCATTTCTTGCTGTCTCTACTATGAAGTGGATTTCCTGATTAGATGCTGCCTTGTGAGGAATTCCATGCTGGTGGATCAAGTTTTTCATCAGCTCCTGAATAATATTGCTGCTGAGATAAGCACAAAAAGCAGAGGCTTACTCTGAATAGGTAGTTATGTGTTTGAGGATGAACCACTTATCCTTTCAGGGCACAAGGGGGCCATGTTAACTTGTAACCAAGTGACCAGTTGGTTTCCTTGAGGAATAGTGCCATACTGGGAGTTTAGCATTAGCCTCCATTGCTGACAGATTGGACATTTGTAGTGGCATTAATTATATCAGATTTGTAAGTGGGAGCTTATGCTGTTGGACCCATTCATAGCCTCTTTGGTCACTTATTCACATGCTCATCTTGCTAGCATGGTGAGGACTTCTGGCAAAGGCAAGCTAGCTCGACTGACAGTCATTTTGTCAACTTGATTTTTTAGTTCCTCTTCCATGATAGATGCATTCTGGTGGGCATTGAGAAGAAATACAAAGATCTTGACACTTTAGACTAACTTGCATATATCCATCCATATGTCTCTATACCAGATTTTATTGTCTGAATATTATATATTCTCCCTTCCAGGTTTTTAACTAGCTGCTCATGTCAATTGCAACTGTCCGGGAATCTAGATGTATCATCAACTGGGACCACTTTTCTCTTTTATACAAAGTGGATAACCAGGTGCTAGACATATGATTCTACACATAGAGAAAGCATATTTTTCTCATCATGGTGTTTAAAGGCATCCATGCAATGAGCCAATCCATCTGCAAGCCTTGCTTGGGCTTTTCCCTTCCTCCTTCAGCTGGTCATTTGAGGCACCAAATGTGACCACACATGTGATCTGAGAAAGAGGTGGTGGTGCAGTGCTGGTCGGTGACATGGGGGTCTGGGCTTCTGCTCATGGAGCCTGCTTTCTTGTTCTGCTAGTGTTCATTCCTCTATGAGCTATTTCTGTCTTACAATGGATTGCTACTGAGTCCACCTGACTTCATGACTTGGAAGTTTCAACAGAACGCAGCTCACGATGGACAGCTACAGATGCATGATCACTTGTCCCACAGTCAAGTTTTGTACCTCTACCAGGTCCAAGTAGTTTCCAAGGATCTGATTATCCAAAGATATGTTAATTTTCAACTACAGATTATAAGACCTTGTTCTACAACTTTATTTGCCTGCATTGTGATTTTCCCACTGAGGTGTGCCGTAAACTTCACATTGCAGTTTTATTGTATTTTTATTTTTTTCAATACCACAGATGCCACCAACACCATATGGTCTGCCAGATTGTTTGACCCAACCAGTAGGGTTGCTTGCATCTGAGACTAGACCTACAGAATCTTTTCCTGCTCCTGGTCTAAAGGAAGCTTTGTATTAGGCCAGAGAGGTACTTCTACTTGGGGAGTATGTTTGTTCCAGAACCCCAAAAAGCCTACCAGATGCTCTGCTACTTTATTTGTAGTAGGGAATTTAAGAGATTTAACTCTTTGTTATATATTTTATATTTTTTATATTATGTTATATATTTAATATGAATATATATATATAAAATAAGGAAATATAATGACATACTATTTTACATAATATTTGACAAAAGTTTTATTTTATAAAGTATTTTAAAATGTTTAAATAAGTAGAAAATAGAATGAAAATGAACAGGCAGAAAGCTATTTTAACAGTATGAATAAGAGAAGATGAATCCTAAGATTAATGTGATCCAAAACTCAAGATATCCAAAACAATGAAGTGAAAGAGACCTATTATACCTCTCTAGCTGATTTTCCATTACTAATCCATACAAACTGTAACTTGATTTTCAATAATTTCCTGAACACAAGTACCGTTGTACCTCTCTGCTTTGATCATTTTATTTCACCTTCTCAGAATTCTCCTTATTCTCCCCCATGTTGCTTGCGTCTTCACTTCTTATATTAGTCCTCATCTATCATATAGATAGATGGTTTTATTTGGTTTTATTGTAAGACTGGGACCTATAGTGAACCCTTAATCTGCTTTGAGTCTTCATTTCCTTCTGTGTAAAATAACTAGTTCATAAAATGTGTGTTTCTCATAATTCTTATAGTGATCTGAAAAATGATGAATAGGAAAATTCTTTGAACCTTGTTCTTTATCTTTGTATAAAGATACTGTCTTTTGGCTATTTTCTTTAGACCTTATCAATAGGTTATCTATACCAGCACTATGCTGTTTTCTGAAATATGTGACCTATAAAATGTCAGAATTGCAACATAAAACATAAAAACAAGGAGTGTGTAAATGTGTGTTGCAATATGAATGAAATAGCGACTTCTGATGGTTTGAAAGCCTTGTTTTTCCAGCCATGTTTAATTTGGATCTTGGATACAATAAGGTGAAACTCTACATCTCATGAACCTAATTAATTCTCACCAAATATAATTGGCTTCCTCTTTACACCTGTGAAGAAATCAATTACATACAAAGATACTCAATGAGATGAAGGGATATGGCTTTTTTGCCACCCAACATTGACTGAATCAAAGAAAGCTCTCTAAACTAATGTACAAAACTTTTCATATAACCTAAAATTTTTCCCCATTCAGTTGTATTTTCCAAATTGCTTGCTTTTCTCCTTCAGTCAGCAAACATCAAGGCCCCATACTCTTTGAAGAAAATGTGCTCTATGCCACTCCTGAGATTATTATTCACGTGAAGTTTATACATGCAATGTAAGGATTTCAGAAAACAGAAGTTTTGAAGAAGAAAATGTTTAAACCCTCAAATAAATTAGTTCAAATCTCTCAATATTAGTTTTTCAAAGTTTGCTTTCAGAGGTATAGTAAACGTTAACTCAAAAACAGCCTCTAAAAAAAGCAAAAGAAAAAAAACCCCGCTTAACTAGTTAAAACTAACAATAAAATTAGTAGCATATTTGCAAGCCAGATTGAATGAGTTTATTAGATTATATTCATTTAGGTTTTTATCCATTTTGTGAATAAAATTCATGAACAATGATCCCATTAATTCATTAACATTAATTCATTGTTTGTTAACATGAATTTCATTAATTGATTTAGTAATATATTTCATTCATTTTACTAATTCCGTTAATTTATTCCATAAAATTAATCATTAAGTTCAGTATATGTGGCAGACAGTTTTTTGGTCAGTATTTTACGAATGGAAAAAAGATGAAGAACAGGTGATATTCCCGAAGATCATGAAGATGATAGAAGCTCTGTATAGAGGCTGGACACATTGCTCACATCTGAATGTTCCACAAGCTGATCAATAGAAGGCAGATCCACAGGTTGGTCTGTAACACAGTGATTGGCAACTCCTAGAGGCAAAGTAGGATGGACGGCAGAACCCGGATCTATGGCTCAACTAAGGGAAGGCGTAGACTTCATAACCCAGGGGTCTGAAGCCATGGGATCCAAAGCCCAGTGTGTAGCAGCTTCTGGATCCATAGCCCAGGGAGCAGCCTCTGCTGGACCGAGAGCCCAGAGACCCAGGAGAAGTTGTCCAGCAAGGACTGTAGAGCATGCAGGTCCTTGGGCGGTAGCAGAATGCCTGGCAGGGACTGGATAGCACACAGGATGTAAAGCACCTGATGGGCTCATAGCAGCCACTCTGGAGAGAGAAGCCCAGATGGCAGGAGCTGGGAGAGCAGCAGTCAGTGCTGTAGACCATGTTGCTGGGGTAGGAAGAGCCACAGGAGGAGCCTGAGTAGCACAGGTGGTCCCCAAGGGAGCGGGAGGAGAAGTTTCCTGAGCAGTGATAGTAGGACATGTTGACAGGAGATGTGAGTTCCAATGAGAAGATTCTGAGGTTTAATGTCACCTCCTGGACTGGGGTGTTTTTATACTTAGCCATGGGTGTGGCATTCTACACAGTCACCTTTCTCATGCTTGTAATCTCTCATCTCTGTATGTGTAATTCAATAATATCTTCTGTAATTGCAGATGAAAAATTCCTTTCATCTCATATTCATGGGTGAATTCACCGTGTTGTTAAAGCACTAAGCTAATGACCTGTTCCAAAGTCAGAAATTCTATGACTACATGTCTTTGATGCCATCTCATCATGACCAGAAAATCCCCTACTCTTCTCGCTGGCCAAGATTCTTTGTTCATTTGACTGTATATTGGCTGGGGGCTGCTTACCTCTAAGGGAAGAGACTAAGATGAAGTAAATTTTTTTTGTCAGTGGAATAAAGGCACCCTATTTGCCACCAATGATTTTCTTTCCCTAACTTTATTTCATTGCCTAAAATTATTTTTATATATTTTATTATAAAATTGCTTCTCAAATTCTTTAGAAAGAGAAAATAGATCAGATAAATTGAATAAGAAATATGGTGGATCACAGAGATAAACCAGAACAAATGTTTAGAGGCAAAAATGACTAAAGAAGTCTACTTTGAAGCAGAAACTCAGGGGATGCCAATATGTGCACATGTGAAATGACTCAGAGTCAAATATTTTAGAGTCAATTGGAGATAAGTAGTGACTTTATGGGGTTTTCTATCTCTGTAGTTTAAATTAAAAAGTTCAATATGAGTATAGTTTATGGCTTTTCATATATATATTGTCCCTTTTGTCATCTATATTTAAAATTTTCTAGAGGTCTCTCTTCTCTAGAACAACTCCCAAGTAATACCTTCTGAACATTTCTACCTTCAGATTCTTTCATATGATTTTCTTTTTCACTTTAAAACATACTTTTTATCTACTCTATTCCTTTAAGATTATTTTTCCACTGTAAAATATCCAAATATCTTCTTTTTATAGAGCTTTCCATAACAGGTAAACCTGAACTAAAATGAATATTGAAGGATTTTCTCAAATTAAAAAGACAATAATCTCAGGGGGAAATTTGGAATTGCAGGAGGGGAAAAGAAGACTGAAATATGAGTAAATTATGTCTAAATATACATTGTACACAGCACTAATAAAGTGGTTCTTAATATATAAGAAGAAGTATACAGTAATAAATTAAGAATGATCATTAAAATCTAAGATTTTGCTTAAAAATTAAAAGCCTGGAAAAAATAACAAAAGAGTAAAATTATAGCATTAAATCATTTTATTACTCCTCAAATGCATGAAAGGAGACAAAAAGAAACATAAAAGATGGATTAAATAACAATAAAATAGTAAATATGTAGGTAGAAATCTGACTGTATCAATAATTAAGTTAAATATAATATGACAAATAGTCCATATAAAAGACTTAGAATATCAGACTGGAATGAAAATCAAAACTATTTTCTACATAAAAGAGATTTTCTTAAATATGAGGAAACAGAAAAGGAAACATAAAAGATATATCTGGCAAAAGAAACAAAAATGCTAGTTCTACTTTATTAATTTCAAAGTTTGCTATATGTTAAGAAGTTTATTGTATATTAATCAAGATATTTCTTAACAATCAATCTGTCGGACTACCAGGAGGATACATATTATTTCATTAGTTATTTAAATGTTACACTAAGACCACACCATCCAATAGAGTAGGCACTAGCCACATATATCAAATTCAATTTGCATACATTAAATTAAATTAAAATTCAGTTCCTCAGTCATATTCATCACATTTCAAGTGCACAACAGATAACGTGTGGCTAATGGATACCAAATATTGGAAATTGCAGATAAAAAATATTTTCAGCATCAAAGAAAGTTCTCTTGGGCAGTGCTGCCTTAGGGATCACAGCCGATTGTTGATTTGCTAATATAAATTCATATTTTTACTGTTTTCTGTACAATGCAAGAATGTGAGAAATCTTAAGGCCATTTATCCTTACACCAATTCATGTATTATTATGTTAGTATTTTCATTTTATGTATGCTTATGCATATTGATAAATATTTGTCCCCATGTTTTTACAGGAAATATTTGCTTAAATGTACCCAATATATATTTTTTATTTACTCTTTATTCTTTCCTACATTTGTTTGCTATAGGCTAGGATCATTTTGCTTTTGACTATGTATAACTTTTATCTATATATTTTGTGCTGGAAGGCTAGTGACAAGTTCTCGAAGTTTTCAATTGTCTGAAAATATCTGTATTTATATTTCCTTTTTGAAACAGATACTCACTAGTGATGTATTCTAGTTTTAAATTGTGCTTTCTTCACAAATTTGAGGCTATTTAATTGTTTTCCTACCTTCCCCTTTCTATATGTTTAGAGTTCAGTTGTCAATTTTATTGTTGTTGTTGTTGTTGTTGTTTTTGTGGTACACGGGCCTCTCACTGTTGTGGCCTCTCCCGTTGTGGAGCACAGGCTCCAGACACTCCGTGGCATGTGGGATCTTCCCAGACCGGGGCACGAACCCGTGTGCCCTGCATCGGCAGGCGGACTCTCAACCACTGCACCACCAGGAAAGCCCTACTGTTGCTTTTTTTTGAAGGTAACTTGATTTTTTCCCCATAGGTTGTTTTACATTTTTTTTTCTTTTTCTTGTTCATCAGTTTGACTCCATTGTGCCTAAGTGTGGGCCTTTCTTCATATTTGTCATACATGGGATTTGTAACATTTCTTGAATTTGTGAATTGATTTTCCTCTATTTGGAAAATTCTCTCTGGATCTGTTTTTATTCTATGCTTCGTCTCTTAGATTTGGTGATGTCTTGACTTGTCAATGGCTGTTAATTTTTCATTGAATATGAACGTGTGTATATATATTTATATATATGTATATATACATGTGTCTGTGTGTGTGTGTATATATATATATATATATGTGTGTGTGTGTGTGTGTGTGTGTGTGTGTGTGTGTGTGTATACATACACACACAACTTGTTTTAGGACTCCAGTTGAAATTTTTAGACCTTTCCATATTCTCCATGTTCCATATGCTCTGGAATGCTGTTCAATATTTTTATGCTTTCTTAACTTTTTAGTTTGAACATACTCTTTTGAACAATCTCTAATTGTTTCTTCAGCTATGTCTAATTTATCTTTAATCCAATTGTAACCAATTCTACATTTAATTTATTGCATTTTTTAATATTAGAATTTCTACTTGATTCTTTTAATATGTTTCAATATTCTGCCAAAATTTTCTATCTCTTTATTTCTTAAGCATATGGATTATAGTTATTATAAGATCTATGTCTTACCTTTCTATTTACTGAATCCCTTGTAAGTCTGTTTATACCACATAACACATATTTTGGTTTTAATAATTTCTTAACTTCTTGAAGTCTGATAAATTTTCCTTGGATATCAAACTATAACTGTATCATCTATATATTCATCTATATTTACATATTCATTTATAGCTATATATTCATTGGTAATTATAGCTATATAAAACTATATCTATAACTGTATCTATGTGGGGATCCACATCCTACAAGGGAATCAATCTAATTTCTGATTCTGAGATATTCTATTCAAACAATACTCTTCCACCAGTTATAGTCTGAGTAAGAAAAATATCTGAGGTCCTCTAAAATTTGTTCAAATCCCCAACTTTGTAGGATTTCAAAACCTATTCCCATGTGCATATTGATCTTTTTCATACGATGATCAGTAGGAGTCAGATCCACAGGTTGGTCTGTAACAAGACTGGAAGTTCCCAGAAGTGAAGTAGGATGGATAGCAGAATCTAGATCCATAGTTTAGAGAAGGGAAACCACAGACTCTGCAAGCCACGGGTCTGAAGCTACTGGAACCACAGCCTGGTAAGTAGGAGCTTCCAGATCCATAGCCCAGGGAGCAGCTGTTGCTGGACCCAAAGCCTAGAGACCCAGAATAAGTTGTGTGAGAGGGCCTGCAGAGTGTGGAGGTTCTTGAGTGGTAGCAGGATATCTGACTAGGTCTAGACAGCACATAGAATGTCTGATACCTAGTGGGTTTACAGCAGGTCTCCTGACAACCACTGTAGAGAGAGGAGCCCAGCTGGCAGGTAGTGGGAGAGCAGGGGTCAGTACCAGTACCAGTAGACCAGGTTGCTGGATAAGAAGAGCCACAGGAGGAGCCTGAATAGCACAGGTGGTCCCCAAGGGAGAGACAGAATTTTCCAGAGCAGCAGTTGTAGGACATATTGACAGGAGATGTGAGTTCAGCTGAATTACAGTGAGAAGATTCTGAGTTTGAATGTTACTCCTGGACTGTGGTATTTATATATTCACAGTAATGGGTGTGGCACCTTACAGTAACATCTTTTCCATATTTGAGCCCACTCATTTGCTTACATGTAACTCAGTAATTCTTTTTGTAATAGCAGTTAACTAACTCCCTTCATCTTATATTTATAAGTGAACTCATTTTTATAGCTCTATGTCAATGAATTATATCTATGTTATGAATGGTCTGACAGCATGGAATTAATGTCTACTTCATCATGGCCAAGTAAGCCCCTCTTATTTTCTTGGGCAATAACTCCTTGTATATCTACTCCTGGTCTGGCTGGGGAAGGTTTTCTTCCTAGAATGGGGACTGCAATGCTGTCATCTCCCTTTTGTGCCAATTGTCAAGAGGCAGAAATCAGGTCTTGATGAGAAACCTTACAAAGATTGCCTTTATAGCAAGCCATTGATTCTCACTCTGCAACATAATTTTCCATCTTACTTACTTACTGTTTCCAATTTGCTTAACTATTAGCAGTGCTTACTATGTCCAATCTAGAAGAGCTGTATAAAATACCCAAAGGGATTGAGAGAGATCACTAGGAATGGGGATGATCTTGAATAAATTTTTTAAAATTGTTTAAAAAGTTAATCAATTCTAAAGCAAGAACAGACCACTATGGACATATGTGAAGAAAAACAAAGTGGGAGACACTATGGGGATGAAGTGAGGAAACTAGTGACAGTGGTAGAAAGAGGGACAAATCTGCCAGGATTTTCTTCTAACCCAGTGGATGACCTATGGATACTCTACTTTTAATTCATCTAAATCAAAATTGTTTCAAAATGAGCTCAATTCATGAGTTTTGTAGATACATTTATATTTGTAAAATGTCCTAGGGTTTCTCCTCCCACAATATTTCTGAACCCCATCACAAAATTTTGAATTCCTTCTGAGTATTTCCAAGGCCTTGGTAGAGCCCTACTTAAGTACATGATTCTGTCCCAGGTTTCTTATTAAAGGTGGACTCGGGTTTTGAAAACCTTGAAGTTTATAACTTCAGGGTCCTTTTATAACACAAAGAATACAACACTGTGTGTATAATAGTAGGTATAAATATGAATACTACTTTAGAATAAAGATAATATTAACCAACAAAAACCTACAGGTTGACTAAAGACACAAATATTACAAAATCAAGACATTAATATATCATCTATAAACTTTCCCCAACATTTCTTGGCTACACAGTCCTTGATCACCTCTACGTAGGATGATCGTTTTATCAACATGATTTTCTTTGGAAAGAATAGAAATATAATTCAGCTTTTCTCTAGAATTGTATATCAAAAAACAAATTATTTTCAATGACGTGGAAAGTTTTCTTTCAACATTGCCATTTGTTATAACTAATGCTGCACCTGTAACATCCTCCGTTACTCCTTCTTGGTCAGAGCTTCAAGCCTGGGGTTATGCTTAGCTCTGCCAGGTGTCCTGGTTCACCTCCCCTCTAAGTCTTCTGGCCCTGGGGTTTGGGGACTTGTGTGAAGATTAGCTGCAAATAGCTGTGGACCCTAGGCTTTAGTGGCCTCCTAGCAGGTAGCAGAGCAGTATATTGGTTCAAATCCTTCTTCTTGAGGTCAAAGCTCCCTGAGGTCCTGAGGTTCATCAGGTTGACTCTGTTGGCTAGAGGTAGTAGAGGCAGCTCTCTGGATTCATCCACAGCCCCAGCACTACCACAAGGACACAGAAGTGACACCCAGTCCATAGCAGCCCAGCTGGAGCAGCAGCTTTGTCCAAGCTTCCCTGGAGGAATGCCAAGAGAGCTTTGGAAAAAGTTAGGCAAAAGAATCCTCAGGAGGACCCTCACACTTAAGCTTCATTAGGTTAAATCTGTCTCTGTCTTTACCTTAGATGCCCTGCCCAAAATGTCTGAATATGTGCTATTGATGTTCTCTTTGAAATATCAGGATCCTATGTGGAGTGCCCAAATCTCCCTCCAAGATACCTTCCATGGCAACGTCTCTCTCCTGTGCTCCAACCAAAGCTTTGATCATTACATTGTTATAATTTATTGTTGCTTTTGTTATTTGTCTCTGATCTTCTTTAACTCCAAGTTAAAATACATAGGAACATGTCTGACAGATTTATCATATTCTTTGAGTATATTACTATGTTTCTGACAATTTCAAGAGAAACACACTGATGAAACACACACCAATGGTCAAATATGTGTTATCAGGAATTCAAGAAGTTAATGTTGTGGCTTATGACACTGAATTGCAGCTTTATTTAATACAAATACAATAAAATTATACTATATATGCTTAAATTATCAACCTTTCCTCAGTGTAAAAATATGTTTAATTGCCACTTAAAAAAAGAAAGCACTATCCAGCATTTTTATAAGTCAAAGGAATGATAAAATAGCTGCACCCACATCAAACAGCTACTTTTTAAAAGCTTATCTTTTAATTTTCTAATTTTTTTCACATGGACTTCTAGCCACTGGGGTAAAAATCCTAGCCCATGCAATGTTGTGAAGACCATGCCTTTCTCAAATCTCTGTTTCCTTTCTTGAAAATAGTTGCCTTATCACAAGTAAGAATGATTTTTTACTGGCTCAAGGCAGGACCAGTGTTAAGTAAAATAATAAATTCAGCAACCTTCTGGCTGCAACGATGCCCTTCTCTCCTCAGTACACCTCTAACCGTCCTTACATCAATGTGGTAATCAATGATACCAGTTGAAATAATACATCACAAACTCTCAGGTCCTCTATCAAATCCAACCCACATAGGTTTGTTTATTGCACAAGTGCGGGTCTCCATAGGCTTTTTATTAAACTCCAAATTAGTTGCCTATATTTAAAAATCAAAAGAGTTCACATAAAATGTGGATTTATGACTTCCAAAATTTCTGAAACTCTGGCTACACTGGGCTCCCTTGCTTGTCGTTGCCTGGAACTGCATACAAGCTGCTCCATTCGTATGGGTATGCTTCCCTCTAATTCCCAACAACTCTAACCACGCTGCTAATTTCAGTTACCATTAGTCATTGAGCTGGCACTACTATTTTGTTGTGTTAGTTAATGCCTCTATCATAAATAGGAGAATGAGAGATGAATTAGAAGCTTTGGGTGTTAAGACAATTTGTGAAAACCAACTCCCTTGTGCACTTGAAGGATATTCTTCCATGTTTAATAGGAAAATACCACGTATCTGTGTTGATGGGCTGGAATATAAAACATCAATTATGGAACAAATCACAAGCCAATTGGACCACCTCACTTACGTTGATGATCCTCTGACTTAAATTCTTCAGATGCCAGAAGAATTTGAGTTGGTTTTTATATACTGGGCAAAGACTTAAATCAGTGGTGTATTACTGCTGAATATGCAACAAACCATCCTGAAAAATACATAAACAATTAAAAATAACCCAGATGATTGAACTCCTTCCCAGACCACTCCACATGTGATTCTGATTGTTAAATCAGAATTTAACCATTGTTAAACTAAAGGTTTAACATCTAGCTGGTAGCCCATAGGAGATGCTTGTAGCTGTGTGAAATCATACTACATGCCTGACAAGTGTAACCACTTTTGTATAGGAATTGTCTTTCCAAGAATATAAAGCAGAACATTAAAAAGAGAGAAAGGGAAATCTATTTTCTGTTTATAACATCATAATTCTATTGTAATGGGAGGTTTCTGCTAATAATATGCAGTACCCCTTCTTCTTGTTACTGCAGAAATATAACAGCTGTTATGAACACTGTTGTTTGGGAACGTTGAAGATGGATTTAGTAACATTAATATCCATCCTGCAAGATGCGGCATCTTAGGGATTGAACAAAGGCAGCGTGTCACTACCCAGTGGCACAGTGCAGATGGCCTCATGATGACTAGTAATGATTGACTATAAATACAGGAGAGAAGAGCAATTTTGACAGACTATGATAGCTACAATTGGGAGGTGGAATAAAAAGGTCTTTTTAGTTAAAAATCAGATGAATGGCACGTTGAATATATGAGTGGAACTGAAACAGTCCATGGCATATAGTAGACACTCCATAAATATATGTTGATTGACTGAAAAGGGAATTTAGATAGCAAATATTTTAAATGAAATAAAACATGTAAGAAGGTTATGCAAATATTAGCTACTTTTTGTTTGTTCTTTCTTTGATAGGGTAGCTGAGTGAAGGTTGACTATACCTATTAACAGATTTGGAAATTTTTCCCCTCACAAGTCATGCTCAGATAAGACTCATAGGCTTGGATTTATCGAGGTGGTATCAAGTCCTGAGCTAGTGGAGAGTAGTAAGATGGGGAAAGAGAAAATGTTAGAAGACGTGTGTGTGAGCACGTTTCCTCTCCTGCCACTTTGTGGAGGTTTGACCTCTTCCTGATCTGGGGTTGTCACAATCCCCTGCCTCATTTCTTTTTGCCCAAAGTCTTTGCTGATTGAAGACATGATGAGTGGCATACAGAAGGCAGGCCCATATTTACTCTCTACTTAGTCATCTAACCTCTGGAAGGTAACATAGGATTGGATGCGCTTCCTGTTCATAAACTCTCTTCATCTCCAGATGTAGGGGTAGGCGCGTTGGGGGAATATGGATGGGGAATACCTGGAGGGGAGAGCAGGAAAAAGGATGCTGAAGAGGAAAAGTTTATCCCAAGATGTTTCTGGATTTTCAGAGCCTTAAAAGTAGAGGATACTTGAGATTTCTTTGTTTCCTAGGCTGTTCACCCCTGTAATTAGGTGGAGCCCTAGACAGGAATGGAGCCCCATTTTCTCTCGAGCAGACTGGTTTTGCAGTGCTAGGTTGGCTGAACACAGCAGTAGTTGGATGATTGGAGATACAGACACAGCAGAGGCCATGGTTTCCCAATGTCTGTTGGAGACGACAGGAGAGAGTTCTGACAACTGAGAAACCTCTAATTTAGGGTCTTTGTTTTGGTTTTCTCACTTAACCTGCAGGGTAAGCTGCTTAACTCTATTTATTTTCACATTGCAGAGCTCAAATTCTATGATGCTAAAACTTGGTTCTGGCAACATCACTGTCAGAGTTCTGTCCTAGACGAGTACTGTCCTAGACGAAGTAGACTAAGGTTTTGATAAGAGTGGTTAAAGGGCTGTAAAGCATAGTTTAGTCCATTTATTTCTAGGGAAGTGTTATGCACAGGGTTCCTTCTTCCTTTCTTGTTATCTTTTTTGATATTGAATTTTAAGCTTATGCTAAAACCACTATTTGATTTATTTCTAAAAACTTGGAATTTAAATAAAACAAACAAACATATAGGGCACTGTAGAATGAAGTATGTTTGATCACTCAGAATCTTATATTTTTTAATTATGGAACTATAGTTGATTTACAATGTTGTGTTAGTTTCAGGTGTACAGCAAAGTGATTCAGTTGCATATAAATATTCTTTTTCAGATTCTTTTTCATTATAAGGTATTACAAGATATTGAATATAGTTCCCTGTGCTATATAGAAGGACCTTGATGTTTATCTATTTTTTAAAAATTTATAATGTTTTTATTGTGCTTTTCTTATTACAAAAGTATTTCATGCAGAAAATTTGAAAAGTAAGGATAAGCAACAAATAAATATGTAAGAAACACTTGAATCTTATCACCCAAAAACATTCACTGATAACATATTATTCTTCGCTCTTTTCATTTTTTATGTTTTAAATTTTTATTGAAGTATAGTTAATTTATAATGTTTCAGGTATATAGAAAAAATGATTCTGTTATATATATTCTTTTTCAGATTCTTTGCAATTATAGGTTATTAAAAGATATTGAATATAGTTCCCTGTACTATACGGTAGGTCCTTGTTGCTTATCTATTTTATATATAGTAGTGTGTATCTGTTAATCCCAAACTCCCAATTTATCCCTCCCCCCATTTCCCTTTTGGTAGCCTTAAGTTTGTTTTCTATGTCTGTGAGTCTATTTCTGTTTTGTAAATAAGTTCATTTGTATTATTTCTTAGATTCCACATATAAGTGATATCATCACTTGATATCATCACATGATATTTGTCTTTCTTTGATTTACTTCACTTAGTATGATAATCTCTAGGTCCATCCATGTTGCTGCCAATGTCATTATTTCATTCTTTTTTATGGCTGGGTAATATTCCATTGTGTATGTATAGCACTCAGGAGGTAAAACTCTGGTGAGATAAAACATAGATCTCAGAATCTCACCAGCACAGTGAGAAGCTCTGGGGAGGGGGCCTCCCATCACAATTGATGGACAATGTAAGGTAGAAGTGAAAGCACAGGCTCTGTCATCAGAATCCCTTTGAGGCAAACCCTGGCACTGCCTTTTCTAGTACTGAGATCTTGTGCCATTGATTTGAGAACTTCATGCTCCACTTTTCTCACCAGTGACATGCAAATAATAGTACCTCCCTCATTGGATTTTTATAAGAATTAAAGGACGTAATGCACGTAAAATAACCAGAGTACTGCCTGGCAGTTAGTAAGGAATATATGTAAATCTTTGCTCAAATAAACAAAGAAAATACTTCCCGTGTGGTGTTGAGGAATCAAATTTAAGAATCACTGCTATAAATCTCTGAGGTACATTTTTATGATCTGAGTCATTCTTTAGCCAAAGAGCCAAATGTCTCTGATTAAATGAGAAACTTGGGATTTCAAAAACTATACTTGTGTAAAACTAAGAGCATAACAACTGCAGCCCCATGCAGAAAGCACTGTTTTAAACCTATACGGAACTAATCAGCGGTTCAAAACCAGTGATAAACGACTTTCAGGTTGCACTCACATGATGTGCTGCTTCTTTTATCCTTCCTTCTCTAGTTTTCCTTTCTTTCTCATCTCCATCCATCTCTTACTTTCCCCTTCTTTCCATTCTCTCTTTTTTCCCTTTCTTTTTATTTCATTTGCCTTTCATCTTGGTTTAACTTTCTAAACTGGTAATACTCTCAAGGAAATGTTTCTATTTGTTTCATGGGTTGAATAGAATTGATGCTTCTTTATGTCATTTCCAAGAGTAGTTAAGCATTTCTACTCATTTCTCTTAGAATGCTTGAAATTTAATTAGTTTTATTGGTATTTTATTTAATTTTAGAATAGAAATATTTGAATGAAAAATTTCCAGTGTTCATTTTAAATGTTGAAATCTCAGTGTAATAATGCCAATATTCTCAAAGTCAAACAATTTCAAGATGACTTGCAACTGTGGCCCTGATAAAACTGAGTTCATAACTGTACATATCTGGTTTCCACAGCATTAGTCTGTTTCTTACAGGGTGCTTTAGGAATATTCAGCTGTGCACATCATGTCTTTTTTTTAGAATTTCAATCACGTTTTCTTTATTGAAGTATAGTTGTTTTACAAAATTGTGTTACTTTGAGGTTTATAGCAAAGTAATTTTTATACACACAAATATATACATACATATACATATACATGTGTATATACACATATATATTCTGTTTCAGATTCTTTTTCATCATATATTATTACAAGATACTGAATATAGTTCCCTGTGCTATACAGCAGGTCCCTTTTGTTCATCTATTTTATATTCGGTAGTGTGTATATGTTAATCCCAAACTCCCAATTTATCCCTCCCCATTTTCCCCTTTGATAACCATAAGTTTGTTTTCTATGTCTGTGAGTCTATTTCTGTTTTGTAAATAAATTCATTTGTATCATATTTTTAGATTCTACATATAAATAATATCATATGATATTTATCTTTCTCTGTCTGACTTACTTCACTTAATATGATAATCTCTGGGTCCATCCATGTCCCTGCAAATGCATTATTTCAATTCTTTTTTATGGCTAATATCCCATAATATATATAAACCACATTTTCTTTATCCGTTCATCTTTCAATGGACATTTAGGTGGCTTCCATGTCTTGGTTATTGTAAATAGAGTTGCTATGAACATTGGGGTGCATGTATCTTTTCGAATTAGTTTTCTTTGGGTATATGCCCAGGAGTGGGATCATTGGATCATATGGTAACTCTATTTTTAGTTTTTAAAGGAACCTCCCTACTGTTCTCCATAGTGGCTGCACAAGTTTACTTTCCCACCAACAGTGTAGGAGGGTTCCTTTTTCTCCACACCCTTTCCAGCAATTATTATTTGTAGACTTTTTGATGTTGGCCATTCTGACTGGTGTTAGATGCTACCTCATTGTAGTTTTGATCTGCATTTCTCTAATAATTAGTGATATTGAGCATCTCTCCTTGTGCTTGTTGCCCATCTGTATATCTTCTTTTGAGAAATATCTATTTAGGTCTTCTGCCCATATTTTGATTGGGGTTGTTTGTTTGTTTGTGTTTTTGATATTAATAATCCCTTGTCATCATGTCTTAATCTACCAGATTGGAGGGACCTAGGTGAGAAGGATGATGTCCTTTTCTCAGTTACTGGTTCACAATGGACTTTCAGTAATGTTTATTAAAAAGATGACTATCAGAACTCTTAGTATTGACTTTATTATTTTTACTTGTTGACAATTGAAAATACCTAATCATCGCTCATGAACTGAGATTGTGCTGCCTTGTTCCTTAGGAAACAGAAATAAAAGAGCATGGTATCTTGTCAATGTAAGATGGCAGAGAGTGGACAGTGAGCAGGGAGTGCTGCTTTGTTGCATGGTGATTATTGGATTGTTGGCCATGAAAATAGCAACGTTCATTTTGTAAATGAGAAAAGAATGATTTGTGTCTCTTAAGTAAGTGAATAAAACATATTCAGCCATGTCTGTGCAGGGGAAAATTAATTTCATTTTAATTATATAACTGATTAGTGAGACCCCAGAGGACTTTACCAGGATGTTTCTGGCATATACCATACCCAGTGGTAAAGGTCTATAAAGTCCTTTAGGAGAAAATTCACCCCAATTCCTCATTAAACCCAAAGAAAGATGAAATTGGGAAACTGTATTTGATCAACTTTGTAAAGTGCCTCTTTTTCCATTTTTTTCTTTTTTCTTTTTTTTTTGCGGTACGCGGGCCTCTCACTGTTGTGGCCTCTCCCGTTGCAGAGCACAGGCTCCGGGCACGCAGGCTCAGCGGCCATGGCTCACGGGCCCAGCTGCTCCACGGCATGTGGGATCCTCCCGGACAGGGGCACGAACCCGTGTCCCCTGCATCAGCAGGCGGACTCTCAACCACTGTGCCACCAGGGTAGTCCTTTTTCCATTTTTAATGACTGTCTCTTGTTATGAGTTGAATTGTGCCCCTGCAAAAATTCATAGGTTGAAGTCCTAAATCCTAATACCTCCTAACAGGACCTTGTTAGAAGATAGGACTTTACAGATGTAATCAAGTTATAATGAGGACATTACTGTCAAAGTGGGGATCCTCCCTTCCCAGGAACTGAGTGAACACAGTGAGTTCCTATGCCTAGTGTCTACCAAGTATTTTCTGACCACCAGGGAACCTTCCAGCCATCCTGTGACCACATATGAGAGCTCTTCCACATCAGTGTATCTGGAAGATGAGACTGTGTGCTTGGTACTGTAAACTCTGTGATTTCCAGTCTCTGGGGTATGGATGAGGGACTTCCTCACCTCTAGGGATGGACTGGTGTCCCTGGACAGTCCTACTGTTTCTCCAGGAAAGGTTGGTTGACCTTATTCCCAACCCATGTGTGTTCAGAAGTACACAGGTCATGTGACACATTTCCAAGATCTCAAAGAACTAATTTTTTAAAACTTTATTACTAAGGAAATTTCAGATCTGCTAACTCAGGAGCTGCCTATAAATTTCCAAGAAATTACACTTTTAAAATCCATTTTTAATCACTAACTCAAACTTTTCAGTTCACCAATAATTCAAGCTACAACTAGGAATCTGCAAATTATTACTTCTGAAATTCTCTTTCTCATTCTCTTTCTTTCTCACTCCCCACCTCTCTCTCTCCCTTTGTCTTCCTCTCCCTTTGTCAGAACACATTTGTTATTTTAACATCTTTATTGGAGTATAATTGCTTTACATGCTTGTGTTAGTTTCTGCTGTATAAAAAAGTGAATCAGTTATACGTATAAATATATCCCCATAACACCTCCCTCTTGTGTCCCCTTCCCACCCTCCCAATCTCACCCCTCTAGGTGGTCAAAAAGCACCAAGCTGATCTCGCTGTGCTTTGTGATTGCTTCCCACTAGCTATCTATTTTACAGTTGGTAGTGTATATATGTCAATGCCACTCTCTCACTTCTTCCCAGCTTACCCTTCCCCCTCCCTGTGTCCTCAAGTCCATTCTCTACATCTGTGTCTTTATTCCTGCCCTACCCCTAGGTTCTTCAGAACTTTTTTTTTTTTTTTTTAGATTCCATATATATGTGTTAGCATACAGTGTTTATTTTTCTCTTTCTGACTTACTTCACTCTATATGACAGGCTCTAAGTCCATCCACCTCACTACAAATAACTCAATTTCATTTCTTTATATGACTGAGTAATATTCCATTGTATATATGTGCCACATCTTCTTTATCCATTCATCTGTCAATGCACACTTGGGTTGCTTCCATGTCCTGGTTATTGTAAATAGTGCTGCAATGAACATTGTGGCACATGACACTTTTTGAATTATGGTTTTCTCAGAGTATATGCCCAGTAGTGGGATTGTTGGGTCATATGGTAGTTCTATTTTTTAGTTTCTTAAGGAACCTCCATACCGTTCTCCATAGTAACGGTATCGATTTACATTCCCACCAACAGTGCAAGAGGGTTCCCTTTTCTCCACACCCTCTCCAGCATTTATTGTTTGTAGATTTTTTGGTGATAGCCATTCTGACAGGTATGAGGTGATACCTCATTGTAGTTTTGATTTGTATTTCCCTAATGATTAGTGATGTTGAGAGTCCTTTCATGTATTTTTGTGAAATTTGGATATCTTCTTTGAGAAATGTCTATTTAGGTCTTCCGCCCATATTTGAATTGGGTTGTTTGTTTTTTGATATTTAGCTGCAGGACCTGCTTGTAAATTTTGGGGATTAAGCCTTTGTCAGTGGCTTCATTTGCAATTTTTTTCTCCCATCCTGAGAGTTGTCTTTTTGTCTTGTTTATAGTTTCCGTGGCTGTGCAATAGCTTTTAAGTTTCATTAGGTCCCATTTGTTTATTTTTGTTTTTATTTCCTTTTCTCTAGGAGGTGGGTCAAAAAGAATCTTACTGTTATTTATGTCATAGAGTGTTCTGCCTATGTTTTCCTCCAAGAGTTTTATAGTGTCTGCCCTTACATTTAGGTTTTTAATCCATTTTAAGTTTATTTTTGTGTATGGTGTTATGTAGTGTTCTAATTTTATTCTTTTACATGTAGCGGTCCAGTTTTCCCAGCACCACTTACTGAAGAGGCTGTCTTTTCTCCATTGCATATTCTTGCCTCCTTTATCAATGATAAGATGACCATATGTGTGTGGGTTTATCTCGGGGCTTTCTATCCTGTTCCATTGATCTATATTTCTGTTTTTGTGCCAGTACCATATTGTCTTGATTACCGTAGCTTTGTAGTATAGTCTGAAATCAGGGAGCCTGTTCCCTCCAACTCTGTTTTTGTTTCTCAAGCTTGCTTTGGCTATTTGGGATCTTTTGTGTTTCCATACAAATTGTGAAATTTTTTGGTCTAGTTCTGTGAAAAATGCCCGTGGTAGTTTGATAGTGACTGCCTTGAATCTGTAGATTGCTTTGGGTAGTAGAGTCATTTTCACAATGTTGATTCTTCCAATCCAAGGACATGGTATATCTCTCCATCTGTTTGTATCATCTTTAATTACTTTTTCTGTGTCTTATAATTTTCTGCATATAGGTCTTTTGTCTCCTTAGGTAAGTTTATTCCTAGGTATTTTATTCTTTTTGTTGTAATAGTAAATGGGAGTGTTCCCTTAATTTTTCTTTCAGATTGTTCATCATTAGTGTATAGGAATGCAAGAGATTTCTGTGCATTAATTTTTTATCCTGCTACTTTACCAAATTCATTGATTAGCTCTAGTAGTTTTCTGGTAGCATCTTTAGGATTCTCTATGTATAGTATCATGTCATCAGCAAACAGTGACAGTTTTAATTCTTCTTTTCTGATTTGTATGATTTTTGTTTCTTTTTCATCTGATTCCTGTGGCTAAAACTTCCAAACTATGTTGAATAATAGTGGTAAGAGTGGGCAACCTTGTCTTTTTACTGATCTTAGTGGAAATGATTTCAGTTTTTCACCATTGAGACTGATGTTGGCTGTAGGTTTGTTATATACAGACTTTATTCTGTTGAGATACGTTCCTCTATGCATACTTTCTAAGGGTTTTTTTTTCATAAATAGGTGTTGAATTTTGTCGAAAACTTTTTCTGCATCTATTGAGATTATCATATGGTTTTTCTCCTTCAGTTTAGTAATGGGGTGTACCACATTGACTGATTAGCCTATATTGAAAAATCCTTGCATTCCTGGGATAAATGCCACTTGATCATGGTGTATGATCCTTTTAATGTGCTGTTGGATTCTGTTTGCTAGTATTTTGTTGAGGATTTTTGCATCTATGTTCATCAGTGATATTTGTAGTTTTCTTCCTTGTGACATCTTTGTCTGGTTTTGATATCAGGGTGATGGTGGTCTCATAGAATGAGTTTGGGAGTGCTCCTCCCTTTGCTATAGTTTGGAAGAGTTTGGGAAGGGTAGCTGTTAGCTCTTCTCTAAATGTTTGGTAGAATTCTACTGTGAAGCCATCTGGTCCTGGAATTTTGTTTGTTGGAAGTTTTTTAATCACAGTTTCAATTTCAGTGCTTGTGATTGGTCCATTTATACTTTCTATTTCTTCCTGGTTCTGTCTCAGAAGGTTGTGCTCTTCTAAGAATTTGTCCATTTCTTCCAGGTTGTCCATTTTATTGGCATAGAGTTGCTTGTAGTAATCTCTCATTCTCCTTTGTATTTCTTCAGTGTCAGTTGTTACTTCTTTTTCCTTTCTAATTCTATTGATTTGAGTCTTCTCCCTTTTTTTCTTGATGAGTCTGGCTAATGTTTTATCAATTTTGTTTATCTTCTCAAAGAACCAGCTTTTAGTTTTATTGATCCTTACTATCGTTTCCTTCATTTCTTTTTCATTTACTTCTGATCTGATCTTTATGATTACTTTCCTTCTGCTAACTTTGCAGGGTTTTTGTTCTTCTTTCTCTAATTACTTTAGGTATAAGGTTAGGTTGTTTATTTGCAATTTGTCTCAGTTCTTGAATTAGGATTGTATTGTTGTAAACTTCCCTCTTAGAATTGCTTTCACTGCATCCCATAGGTTTTGCATGTCATGTTTTCATTGTCATTTGTTTCTAGGTATTTTTTAATTGCCTCTTTGATTTTTCAGTGATCTCTTGGTTTTTTAGTACCATAATGTTTAACCTCAATGTGTTTTTATATTTTACAGTTTTTTTTTTTCCTGTAACTGATATCTAGACTCATAGCACTGTGGTCTCAAAAGATACTTGATACTATTTCAATTTTCTTAAATTTACCAAGACTTGATTTGTGACCCAAGATGTGAGAATGTTCCATGAGCCCTTGAGAAGAAACTGTATTCTGGTGTTTGTGGATGGAATTTCCTATAAGTATCAATTACGTCCATCATGTTTAATGTGTCATTTAAACTTGTGTTTCCTTATTCATTTTCATTTTGGTTGATCTGTCCATTGGTGAAAGTGGGGTGTTAAAGTATCCTACTATTATTGTGTTTCCCCTTTTATGGCTGTTAACATTTGCCTTATGTATTGAGGTGCTCCTATGTTGGATGCATACATTTTTACAATTTTTATATCTTCTTCTTAGGTTGATCCCTTGATCATTATGTAGTGTCCTTCTTTGTGTCTTGTAATAGTCTTTATTTTAAAGTCTATATTGTCTGATATGAGACTTGCTAATCCAGCTTTCTTTTGATTTCCATTTTCATGGAATATCTCATTCCATCCCCTCACTTTCAGTCTGTATGTGTCCCTATGTACTGAAGTAGTCTCTTATAGACAGCATATATATGGGTATTTTTTTTATCCATTCAGCTAGTCTATGTATTTTGGATGGAGCATTTAATTCATTTACATTTAAGGTAATTATCGGTATGTATGTTTTCATTACCATTTTATTAATTGTTTTGGGTTTGTTATTGTAAGTCTTTTCCTTGTCTTGTGTTTCCTGCCTAGAGAAGTTCCTGTAGCATTTGTTGTAAAGCTGGTTTGGTGGTGCTGAATTCTCTTAGCTTTTTTCTTGTCTGTAAAGTTTTTAATTTCTCCATCGAATCTGAATGAGATCCTTGCTGGATACAGTAATCTTGGTTGTAGGCTTTTTCCCTTTCATCACTTTAAATATTTCTTACCACTCTCTTCTGGCTTTCAGAGTTTCTGCTGAAAGATCAGCTGTTAACCTTAGGGATTCCTTTGTATGCTATTTGTTGTTTTCCCCATGTTTCTTTTAATATATTTTCTTTGTATTTAATTTTTGACAGTTTGATTAATATGTGTCTTGGCGTGTTTCCCCTTAAATTTATCCTGTATGAGACTCTCTTTGCTTCCTGGACTTGATTGACTATTTCCTTTCCCATATTAGGGAAGGTTTCAACTATAATCTCTTCAAATAGTTTCTCAGTCCCTTTCCTTTTCTCTTCTTCTTCTGGGACCCATACAATTCGAACGTTGGTGCATTTAACATTGTCCCAGACATCTCTGAGACTGTCCTCAATTCTTTTCATTCTTTCTTCTTTATTCTGTTCTGTGGTAGTTATTACCATTATGTTATCTTGCAGCTCACTCATCTATTCTTCTGCCTCAGTTTTTCTGCTACTGATTCTTTCTAGAGAATTTTTAATTTCATTTATTGTGTTGTTCATCACTGTTTGTTTGCTCTCTAGTTCTTCTAGGTCCTTGTTAAATGTTACCTGTATTTTCTCCATTCTATTTCCAAGATTTTGGGTTATCTTTACTATCATTACTCTGAATTCTTTTTCAGGAAGACTGCCTATTTCCTCTTCATTTTCTTGGTCTGGTGGGTTTTTACTTTGTTCCTTCTTCTGCTGCACATTTCTCTTCTTCTCATTTTGCATAACTTACTCCGTTTGAGGTGTTCTTTTCACAGCCTGCAGATTCATAGTTCCTGTTGTTTTTGTTTTCTGCCCCCAGTGGGTAAGGTTGATTTAGTGGGCTTTGTAGGTTTCCTGGTGGAGGGATTGATGCCTGTGTTTTGGTGGATGAGGCTGTATCTTGTCTTTCTGGTGGGCAGTACTGAGCCCAGTTGTGTGTTTTGGGGTGTCTGTGAACTTATTATGATTTTAGTCAGCCTCTCTGCTAATGGGTAGTTTTGTGTTCCTATCTTGCTAGTTGTTTGGCATGGGGTGTCCAGCACTGGAGCTTGCTGGTTGTTGAATGGAGCTGGGTCTTAGTGTTGAGACAGAGATCTCTGTGAGAACTCTCACCGACTGATATTACATGGGGCCAGGAGGGCTCTGGTGGTCCAATGTCCTGAACTCAGAACTTGGCTCTCCCACCTCCGAGGATCAGGCCTGACACCCAGCCAGAGCACAAAAATCCTGTCAGCCACATGGCTCAGAAGAAAGAGGAGAAAAATAGAAAGGAATAACAAAATTAAAATTAGTTATTAAAATAAAAATTAATAAAATATATTATTAAAATTTAAAAGTAATTTTTAAAAAAGAAGAGAGCAACAAAACCGATAACCAAATCCACCAATGATAACAAGCACTAAAAACTAAACTAAGAAAAAATATATAAATCAGAAACTATTCAGTTGCATACAGCAAACCCCAAGTCTACTGTTGCCCCCAAAGTCCACTGCCTCAATTTTGGGAAGATTCGTTGTCTATTCAGGTATTTCACAGAGAAAGGGTATATCAAGTTGATTGTGGACATTTGATCCACTGCTCCTAAGGCTGCACGGAGAGATTTCCCTTTCTCTTATTTGCTTGCACAGCTCCTGAGGTTCAGCTTTGGATTTGGCCCCGCCTTTGCATGTAGGTCGTCCTCTGGCGTCTGTTCTTCACCCAGATAGTAGGGCGTTAAAGGAGTGGCTGATTAAGGGGCTCTGGCTTACTCAGGCCAGTGGGAGGAAGAGCTATGGAATGCGGGGAGAGCCTGAGGTGGTAGAGGTGGAGGCCTAGAGACGTTGCAACAGCCTGAGGCGCACCATGTGTTCTCTCTGGGAAGTTGTCCCTGGATCACGGGATCCTGGCGGTAGTAGGCTGCACAGGCTCCCGGGGAGGTGTGGATATTGACCTGTGCTTGTACACAGGATCCTTTGTGGCTTTAGCAGCAGCCTTAGCATCTCATGCCCATCTCTGGTGTCTGCACTGGTAGCCGCATCTTGTGCCCTTCTCTGGAGCTTGTTTAGGTGGTGCTCTGTATCCCTTCTCCTCGCACATCCTGAAACAATGGTCTCTTGCCTCTTAGGCAGTTCCAGACTTTTCCCCAGACTCCCTCCCAGCTAGCTGTGGTGCACTAGCCCCCTTCAGGCTGTGTTCACGCAGCCAATCTCAGTCCTCTCCCTGGGATCTGACCTCCAAAGCCCAAGCCTCAGCTCCCAGCCCCCACCATAGCAGAGAAGCTTCTCAGGCTGCTGAGTGCTGGTCGGCATCAATCCCCTGTGTCAGAATCTCTGTACTTTTCCCTCTGCACTCCTGTTGCTGAGCTCTCCTCTGTGGCTCCGAAGCTTCCCCCTTGCCCACTCCCCGTTTCCACCAGTGAAGGGACTTCTTAGTGTGTGGAAACCTTTCCTCCTTCACAGCTCCCTCCCAGATGTGCAGGTCCCATCCCTATTCTTTTGTCTCTGTTTTTTTCTTTTTTCTTTTGCCCCACCCAGGTACGTGGGGAGTTTCTTGCCTTTTGGGAAGTCTGAGGTCTTCTGTCAGCACTCAGTAGGTGTTCTGTAGCAGTTGTTCCACATGTAGATCCATTTTTGATGTATTTGTGGGGCAGAAGGTGATCTCCATGTCTTACTCTTCTGCTGTCTTGAAGGTCCTCTCCTCCAGAACACATTTTATTTTCCCTACTTTCTGGATCATCTCTTTCTAGGATGTCACAAAAGAATAGAAAGATTCCAGCTTATTTTACAATAATTTGCTTAACTTAGGATAAAAAGTCAGGTTTATGTTTCTATTTATGTATTTCAGTGTGTTCTGTGTGCCTTTGGTCAGTTTTCTTTGGCATGAACATACATTGGTATTGCTTCCCCTAAGCAATACCATGTAACTGCAAGGTATAGAGTTTCTGAAGAATATGCAAACCAGGTGCCCCAGATATTGAAGTCATTGTTATAGTTAGATTCTTAATCATCTCTCCTTTTTCTCTATTTTCCTCTCTTGGTCTCTATCCAAACTTGGAGCCCCAAGCAAGATATTTTTTTAAAAGTCCAAACAATAATTGACCTCTCCCCATCTCTTGTGAGGTAAAGCAATGAGTACAACTTAAGAAATGTGCTGAGGAAAGATCTTTATTTCATGCTACCTGTTCCATTTGAGACCTAAGTGTTATCTCAAAGAAGTAGAATCAAAATTCAGACTAAGTTCAGAATACAGTTCTTGTCATCCAGAAATATATTGCAGGCTCCTAACAAAGTCAGAGTTTGGGAGAATGTGGGAATGGACTTGCTACGAATAATTCAGACTTTCTTCATTTGCTCTATTGTTTGTGTATCTATATATCAACTCATCTGTTCAAAATTAATAAAATACCTATTCTGTGTAAGAAACTCATACTTATGAGAGCAAACTAAATGAATAGAAAGAGTAAATTAATGAATGAATGAAAATAATGGAATTTGGAGTAAAATAAACCTGAACTTGAATCTTAATTCTATCACTTATAAGAAATGACTTTACATAAGTTGCTAAATTTTGTTTGTCTCTGCTTCTACGTCTCGAAAATGTGAGTTATAATGGCATGTATTTCTTAAGAGAATTAAATTAGTTTGTATACGTAAAATTCCTGGTACGTAGTTGCTTTTTTTGTTGTTTATTTGTTTGTTTAATACATATTGAATCTTCTACTTTCTTTCCTTTCCATCTAACCTCTATGCTACTCCATATCCCCCTTTTTTAATCTCTCTGTACCCAGAAAGACTTTCTGGATTAAATTTTCTCGACTTCTTATTATTTGTGTCTATGCTTTCTCCTGTATGAGCTTGCTTCTGATTATTAGTAGTCCTGAACTTGTCTTTTTTATGATTTTTGTATGCTTATAATCTATGACATGTAAATTAGAAACTATACTTTTCAGAGTTGACAAAAAAGGGTAACACTGATGAATATATTTGAACCAGGGGATCTTGTCAGAACAAAGCTAGAAAGTCCTCATGAGTACCATTATTTGAGGTGGATCTAAAGTTCAACTCTTTGAATCAAAAGAAGATGAAGATATTCAAGAAAGATTCAAGAATTTGTAATAAGTAGAGAATCAGGATGGAATATTTTGTTTTTTCTATTAAGGAATATAAAACATTTTTGGTGTCATTGAAGCCTAGGGTGGCATGAAGTTGTAGTATTTAGATCTTAGGTATTGTTTTTTTCTGGTTTGGTTCAACCATACACAGACTACAGTCTAATTAAAATTTATTTTCAACAGAATTGGGTTAACTGCAAACAAAATAGATCCTAAGTGTTCCTCAACCCTAATTATTCCAATATTTCTCACTTTGTTCTTCTAATATTTTCTCATTCTTTACCCTGCCTCCAATCTTTTACTCTTGACCCTCCCCACCATCCTTATCCATCTTCCTGTTATTGAGACAGTACACAGTTAAGAGTGTAGACTCAGATAAATCTATAATGGTATATAGTCTCTGCTCATCTGTGAGAAGATATAAATCATTATAGAACTACTGTGAGTAACATAGGATTCCTTACTCACCATGTATAATCCTTAGCACAATGTCTGACCCATACAAAACACTTATTAAATATTATTCACTAATGTTATTTTATTAAGAGAGAAAATTGAGATTAGGCATTGTGTTAAAAAATTAGTCATTAGACCATCCAATCTATTTTACCTGCTTTTCTGTTTTTAAGAACTAAGGATGTTTTCCTATATGTTTCTAGTTTCAAAGATCTCTCCAGGGCTTTCCCACTGCTTACACAAATTAATGATAATTAATTCAGTAATGTCATAGTTAAAATGTTAATAATCACAAGTATAGTGAGGGAAAATTCACATCCTACAGCAAATGGCAAATATAGTTTACAACTTTAAGTGAATAAATATATCTTAACAAATGTGTCTTCTATATAACAAAGATTTAGGGTCTCATGTTTCAAAGTCAAGAGTTCTTAAAACTATTATAATAAACATTTCAATATTATGGGAAATTAATTTATAATTTTTGGTAAATAAATACACAAGCATCAACTTTATGATGAGGTTTAGAGTACATATAGATTCAGTTTACATTTAATAGCACTGGTATATGAATATTCTGAAACATTCTTTCTTATATATGTAAGCAAGATGAATTCGTCTTTCCCAGATGGTGCTTTAGTTTTACAAAACACTTGTATCAAGAGCTTCTTCTTATTTTTTTAAAGTGCTGTTGAGGTTTTAAAGCTTGCAACTTGCAATATAACTTCATCCTGTTGACTCAAAGATATTTAGATTTCCACAAGTTCTATATTATCAATATTATTAAAACAAACAAAAAATACTAAATCAACAAAATGAGAACATGGTACAGCAACAAATAATTACATTTTTCTGATGAAAGCATTGTTTGCTAACACTTTAATTCCTGATAATACTTGATTTGCAGGTATTGTTTAAAGCCTTAATAACCATCTCTAGTGGTTAACTTTAATGTTTCCACTTGCCTAGTATATGGTGTCCAGTTGTTTGCCATACACCAATCTAGATGTTGCTGTGATTAACATATAAATCAGTAGGTTCTGAGTAAAGCAGACTACCTTTCGTAATGTGGATGAGCCTCGACCAATGAATTGAAGGCCTTAAGGGCAAACACTGAGGTTTCACTCAGAAGGAATTATCAAGGTTGCAACATTGAAACCCTGCCTGAGCTTCCAGCCTGCTGTATAGAATTCAGACTTGACTTCCTCATCAGTCTGAATTTCTAACTCGGTCTGTTTTGTAGGTTTCATACTCAATCACATGAGCCAATTTTTAAGAATAAATCCCTCCCTCTGTCTCCACATGCACTCACATACATGTACACACTACATATAAGTGTGTATACTGTATACATATCTTGTATAAAGACACACATTATATATATAGACACATATACTCATAAATATATTATATACATGCATCATACACATGGTTCTGTTTCTCTGGAGAACTCTAATACACTCTTCAAGAAATAGATGATTTCCTTAATGTTTGTTATCCTTATCCTCTCTAATCAAATTGACCATGTGCTTCCCAAATCTTGCTTGAACTTCACTAGGGAGGGAATGTACCCTTTCTTCACAGTCAGAATAGGGAATAAAACCAATATTTCAAAACTTTAAATACAGTATAATTTATAAAAATTTTGAATCTTTATTGTGTTTACCTAAAACAAATATAACATTGTAAATCAACTATACTTCAATTTAAAAAAAAAGGAAAAAAATAAAGAACAAAATGTAGTCATACGAAAACTTGTGTAGATTGAATTATCAGAACATGAATTTTACCTTAGAGTCATAGAATTTTGCCATTGTCAAGACCTTCAGCAGCCATTTAATCCTGTCTCTAATGTATGTAATAGCCAGTGCTGTAACTCAATGTTGTTCCCATCACAATACACTAAAACTTATCTTTGTCAGTGTAAGAAATTAGACTTTATAATCCATGGTTTCATACACTAGCATTTCCTTGGTAGGTTCAGTAATATCTAATTCTGTGAAATACGTTTGTGCGTTGCTCAATTCCTAGTTAGGCGCTTTTCTGTTTTGTCCACGACACTGAATTTAGACAAACAAAACAATAAAATAAAAAAAAAAAAAACCTTAGAGTTGAATATGATACTGGACTCCCTTTCTGGTCCCTTAACAATTTTTTTCCAGATTATGCACATCTTTAAAAATTTTCAAGATGGTGATTTGAAAACTAAGTTTTGGAAATAGGAGTTAGATATTTTTCAATCCTCTCAGAAGAGTCAGAAGTGTTTATTAACTGACCAGCAAACTGGAGATTGAGGACTTCCACTAACCTCTGCCAGTTAAATGATCCATCCATCCCCCAGGAAAGGATCTTCACTTCAAACGCAAGGTGAAACCTATCACCACCTTCTGTCCCTTAGTAACACACCACTAAATGTGACAGCAAGAGGAAGTGAGGTAGAAAAGTGGCCAGGCATGTCCATAAAAAATGATGGCAATAAGACAACTGGGGCATCTATTCAGCTGGAGTGTGTATTCTATTTTGAAGCAATAAAATTTAATAGGATTTAAAAGATGTTTGGTTTCTTTAAAAAATTTTTAATAAAGATAATCAATAAAATTTGATTTGAATGAACATCTGAAAGAGGGCAGGTATACTAGTATTACGTTATTTTTTAAAGATGGTTTCCATTTTTTGATGGGTAAATGCAAGTGTAAGATCAGAGAGGTCTGTAAGAAGAACCCTTTAGAAGTCAGCTATCCTGGCCTTTTCACTTTAAATAAAAGTTTTGGATGACGCAGTTCTGCAGATGTAAAATGGGTCAATTTGAAGCAGGAAAAAGCTGCAGTCATGCAAGTGGAGTACCAATATCAAGAAGAATCTCTAACAATGAAGCAGGATGACCTCTGGAAAAGCAGCAGCCAAGGGCAGACTTCCATGAGTGCCTGCGAGAGAGGCCAGAGCAGAAAGGTCAAGTGGTTTATCTCAAGTCCTTTACCAAGAAATGATCTTTCAACCCATACCTAGCAATAATGCTTAACAGATGGATCTCCTACTGAGTAAGAAAATTTGGAAAGTAAAATGTTAATTAACGGATTTCCCCAGCAGCCCAGTGGTTAAGACTCCACACTTCCACTGCAGGGGACCCAGGTTCGATCCCTGGTTGGGGAACTAAGATTCCACATGCTGTGTGATCTGGCCCCAAAATAATAAAATATAAAAAAATGAGTAAAAAACTGGAAACAAAGAAATAAAACTAAAATTTATAATTTTTTAAAAAAATCTTAGTGAAGAATAGTTGTTATGAAGAAGAGCCTTTGAGGAAGGGACAATACAAGGGTTTTGTAGGTCTAAACAAGGCAGTTTTGAGGACACAGGAGAAAAGTGAACAGGAAGGGAAAAAGTTCTAGGTTGGAGCATATGGATTTCAACTCTTTCTATTACTGCCTAGTATTTGCCTAATTAGAAAGGTTTCAAAAATCTCTGAAAACTCATTGCAAAGGGGATTGTCGTCTTTAAGCCTGAGCTACATTAATATTGTGACCTGGAAAAAAACATCATTATTCAAGTCATTCAGATCATAAGCTACTTATGACTAGTGGATACTCCAATATTTGTTCTATCCTACATAATGTTGGTATTCCTCTATTTCTCAAAAAAAAAAAAAAAAAAGTTTTCCAGTATTGCATTTTTCCTCTGACTTATCCAAAGAGTAAAATGTTTTTCTCTTAAACACTTTGCCTGTGTGTACAGAGCACACAGAGTATTTTATTAGTTCCAGGATGTACTTCTGAACTATTATAACAACTTCAGTTTTGTTTTGCTTTTTCTTCCTTTCAGAGGGACACATTTATTAGCATTCATGAGTTATTAATTAGCATTTGTACAAAGTGTACAAAAGACTAATGAAAAGTGTTCACCTATTAGGAATAGGCTGGGGGGAATGTTAATTGGAATTGACTTATTCCTGAATTATTTTAATATTAATTACCAGACACAGAGTGCTGGTCTGGAAAAGCAAGGACTTCTTCATATTAGAACATCTTTCTTTTTTTAAGCAGAAGCCAATTATTAATAGGAAGAGATAAATATTATCCATTCTAAAGGAGTTAAAAGCTGACACTATAAGGAATCCCCTGTGCTGGGGGTGACACATACATCTTTAGTAAATTTAATAGGTATCCATTCATAAAGCATAGCTTATTTTACTTCAGTGAATCAGAATGATGGTTTAAGTATTGCACAAGGGCACTTCATGTGATGCATGCCACACTTTGGATTCTGCATGGGAGAGATAATCATAAAATAAAGTCACTAAGTGCTCTGAAGCAGCGTGCTTTGGAATAAAGCAACTTAATTTTCAGGTAGTTAAGGAGCTCTCTTTCCAATAACAATTGTGAATGCCATTTCACTTAAACCAAATAAAATGTTAGATTTCAAAGAAGACAGGGCTTCCCTGGTGGCGCAGTGGTTGAGAGTCCGCCTGCCAATGCAGGGGACACGGCTTCGTGCCCCGGTCCGGGAAGATCCCACATGCCGCGGAGCAGCTAGGCCCATGAGCCATGGCTGCTGAGCCTGCGCGTCCGGAGCCTGTGCTCCACAATGGGAGAGGCCACAACAGTGAGAGGCCCGCGTACAGCAAAAAAAACTAAAATAAAGATAAAAGAAGACAGATGGCCACAAAACCAGATTTCAAAAGCCCTTTTTCTTCTTTTTTTCCCCATTAATCTAAGTATGGATTATACAGGATTTTTTCTCTTTCTTGGGTTATAAAGTAAAATATACTTTAAATGTATAAAGACCAGTGATGCATGGAATCATGGAATTCTACTCTGGAACACTATTCAATGCAAATATTCTGAGATGTAAATAAAGCTTTATTAGGCATTTGTATCTTGGTATAAGTAAGCTTAAGATTCATTTCTGAGACAAGTTAAATTTGCTTTTTTCTTTGCAGAGTATTTGAATCTTGACTGCATAAGGAAATCATAGTTCAAGCTTCAATTTTGTTTCAATCTTGCTGAACAATTAAAGGAAATTTATTAAAATTCTCTGGGACATTTTTTTTTTATGTGTAAGTTCATCAGAGGATGGTAAATACCCATGTAGATCTAATATTTCAAGTTAGTTGTTTCAGAAACTGTTAACCATTTCTGAAAATTTTCTTAAGGTAAAAATTAATAATTCCTGCTAAGAATCTGTCTTTCCATCAAAAAACAGAACAAAACAAACCTATGAGTTGATTTAAGGCATAAGCAGAGAATAATCCCTACTACAAGACAGATGTATCAGAAAATACATGAAGATATTCAAGTCTAGCAAACACTTCTATTCAAAATCTCTCTCAAAGAGTTATATTTATTGTTTCTTAAAAGAACATCCTCCAAGGAAACATTTTAGGCTTCCATTCTTTTTAAGGCAATCCACTGACCTGAACTCCAGTATGCTATCTGCACCCCTTAATTCTGATCATGAGCTGAGACATGAGAAAGCCAAGTGTATCACAGAAGAGGCAGGATGAGTGCTCTGCCAATGAATCCACAATTTAATTAAGTTAAATTAATGGATATCAATAATTATATGGATTTTATAACCAGGAGATCACTGAAGAAATCAGACAGAATAAAAAAATACCTAGAAACAAATGACAATGAAAAAATTATGACCCAAAACCTGTGGGATGCAGCAAAAGCAGTTCTAAGAGGGAAGTTTACAGCAATACAATCCTACCTCAAGAAACAAGAAACGTCTCAAATAAACAACCTAAACTTATACCTAAAGCAATTAGAGAAAGAAAAACAAAAAAACCCCTGAAAGTTAACAGAAGGAAAGAGATCATAAAGATCAGATCAGAAATAAATGAAAAAGAAATGAAGGAAATAATAGCAAAGATCAATAAAACAAGAAGCTGTTTTTTTTGAGAAGATAAACAAAACTGATAAACAGTTAGCCAGACTCATCAAGAAAAAAAGAAGAAGAATTAAATCAACAGAATTAGATATGAAAAAGGAGAAGTAAAAACTGACACTGCAGAAATACAAAGGATCATCAGAGATTACTACAAGCAACTATATGTCAATAAAATGGACAACCTGGAAGAAATGGACAAATTCCTAGAATGGCACAACCTTCCAAGACTGACCCAGGAAGAAATAGAAAATAAAAACAGACAAATCACAAGCACTGAAATTGAGACTGTGATTAATAATCTTCCAACAAACAAAAGCCGAAGACCAGATGGCTTCACAGTAGAGTTCTACCAAACATTTAGAGAAGAGCTAACACCTATCCTTCTCAAACTTTTCCAAAGTATAGCAGACACTCCCAAACTCATTCTATGAGGCCACCATCACCCCGATACCAAAACCAGACAAAGATATCACAAGGAAGAAAACTACAGACCAATATCATGATGAACATAGATGCAAAAGTCCTCAACAAAATACGAGCAAACAGAATCCAACAGCACATTAAAAGGATCATACACCATGATCAAGTGGGGTTTATCCCAGGAATGCAAGGATTCTTCAATATATACAAATTAATCTATGTGATAAACCATATTAACAAATTGAAGGAGAAAAATCATATGAAAATCTCAATAGATGCAGAAAAAACTTTTGACAAAATACAACATCCATTTATAAAAAAAAAAAAAAAAAAAAACCCTCCAGAAAGTAGGCATAGAGGGAACATACTTCAACAGAATAAAGGCCATATATGACAAACCCACAGCCAACATCATTCTCAATGGTGAAAAACTGAAACCATTTCCACTAAGGTTAGGAAGAAGACAAGGTTCCCCACTCTCACCACTATTACTCAACATAGCTTTGGAAGTTTTAGCCACAGCAATCAGAGAAGAAAAAGATATAAAAGGAATCCAAATCAGAGAAGAAGAAGTAAAACTGTCACTGTATGCAGCTGACACAATACTATACATAGAGAATCCTAAAGATGCTACGAGAAAACTACTAGAGCTAATCAATGAATTTAGTAAAGTAGCAGGATACAAAAGTAATGCACAGAAATCTCTTGCATTCCTACACACTAATGATGAACAATCTGAAACAGAAATTAAGGAAACACTTCCATTTACCATTACAACATAAAGAATATACCTAGGAATAAACCTACCTAAGGAGACAAAAGACCTGTATGCAAAAAACTAAGACACTGATGAAAGAGATTAAAGATGATACAAACAGATGGAGAGATATACCATGTCCTTGGATTGGAAGAATCAACATTGTGAAAATGACTCTACGACCCAAAGCAATCTACAGATTCAATGCAATCCCTATCAAACTACCACTGGCATTTTTAACAGAACTAGAACAAAAAAATTTCACAATTTGTATGGAAACACAAAAGATCCCAAATAGCCAAAGCAATCTTGAGAAAGAGAAACGGAGTTGGAGGGAACAGCCTCCCTGATTTCAGACTATACTACAAAGCTACGGTAATCAAGACAATATGGTACTGGCACAAAAACAGAAATATAGATCAATGGAAAAGGATAGGAAGCCCCGAGATAAACCTACACACATATGGTCATCTTATCATTGATAAAGGAGGCAAGAATATGCAATGGAGAAAAGACAGCCTCTTTAGTAAGTGGTGCTGGGAAAACTGGACAGCTACATGTAAAAGAATGAAATTAGAACAGTCTAACACCATACACAAAAATAAACTCAAAATGGATTAAAGACCATAATGTAAGGGCAGACACTATAGACCACTTAGAGGAAAACATAGGCAGAACACTGTATGACATAAATCACAACAAGATCGTTTTTGACTCACCTCCTAGAGAAAGGGAAGTAAAAACAAAAATAAACAAACGGAACCTAATGAAACAAAAGCTTTTGCACAGCAAAGGAAAACATAAACAAGATGAACAGCCAACCTGTCAGAATGGGAGGAAATATTTGCATATGAAACAACTGACAAAGGATTAATCTCCAAAATTTACAAGCAGCTCATGCAAATCAATATCAAAGAAATAAATAACCCAATCAAAAAATGGCAGAAGACCTAAATAGACATTTCTCCAAGAATATACATAGATTGCCAATAAACACATGAAACAATGCTCAACATCATTAATCATTAGAGAAATGCAAATCAAAACTACAATGAGGGCTTCCCTGGTGGCACAGCGGTTGAGAGTCCACCTGCCGATGCAGGGGACACGAGTTTGTGCCCCGGTCTGGGAATATCCCACATGTCGCGGAGTGGCTGGGCCTGTGAGCCATGGCCGCTGAGCCTGTGCATCCAGAGCCTTTGCTCCTCAACGGGAGAGGCCACAACAGTAAGAGGCCCGCGTACCACAAAAACAAAAAACAAACAAAAGAAAACCCAAAAAACTACAATGAGATATCATCTCACACCAGTCAGAATGGCCATCATCAAAAAATCTACAAACAATAAATGCTGGAGAGTGTGTGGTGCAAAGGGAACCCTCTTGCACTGTTGGTGGGGATGTAAATTGATACAGTCACTATGGAAAACAGTATGGAGGTTCCTTAAGAAATTAAAAATAGAACTACCATACAACCCAGCAATCCCATTACTGGGCATATACCCTGAGAAAACCATAATTCATAAAGAGTCATGTACCAGAATGTTTTCGCAGCTCTATTTACAATAGCCAGGACATGGAAGCCACCTAAGTATCCATTGACAGATGAATGAATAAAGAAGATGTGGCACATATATACAATGGAAGATTACTCAGCCATAGAAAGAAATGAAATTGAGTTATTTATAGTGAGGTGGATGGACCTAGAGTCTGTCATACATAATGAAGTAAGTCAGAAAGAGAAAAACAAATACTGTATGCTAACACATATATATGGAATCTAAAACAACAACAACAACAACAGCAAAAAACAACACCCCAAAATGTTCTGAAGAAGCTGGGGCAGGACAGGAATAAAGACAGAGACATAGAGAATGGACTAGAAAACACGGGGAGAGGGAAGGGTAAGCTGGGATGAAGTGAAAGAGTGGCATGGACGTATATACACTACCAAATGTAAAATTGATAGCTACTGGGAAGCAGCCACATAGCACAGGGAGATCAGCTTGGTGGTTTGTGACCACCTAGAGAGGTGGGATAAGGAAGATGGGAGGGAGATGCAAGAGGAAGGAGATATGGGCATATATGTATACATATAGCTGATTCCCTTTGTTATACAGCAGAAACTAACACACCATTGTAAAGCAATTATACTCCAATAAAGATGTTAAAAAATTATATGGATATTTTATTGAAGCATAGTTAATTCAGAATGTTCTGTTAGTTTTAAGTGTACAGAAAAGTGATTCAGTTGTACGTACATGTATATATATATATATATATATATATATATACAAATGTATACTATTTTTCAGATTCCTCAGGAATTGTATCAATTTATCCAAATAATAAAATGTTCAATTGATAGATTGTTGAGACTACTGAATATAGTTAGTATTTGGAGAAATTCATTATCATACCCTTTTGAAGAAACACTAAACTATTTTGAATAATAACCACTGATGTTCTTAATACCTAATGGAAGTGAAGGAAAATTTATGTAACTCTACCTGGTAATACCAGAACACACTGCACACATGGATAAGAAGGGGAGGATATCTGAAAATGTTATCACCTATAACTCTGAAGATCAAATCACAGCAAATTCCAAGGAAAAGAAACTGAGTAGTTTCCTTCTTAGTTTATCTGAGTGCTTAAAGCATAATTAAGTATGTGATGATGTGATAAATTAAATTGAAGCAATAACCTAGAGAGGTATGCTTGTCTAAAACGGTGAGCAAAGAGGAGGGAACATCTATCTGGACAGTGATGCATCCAGGTCTAAGAGTAATATATACTTGAAGTCCAGATCATGACGTTAAAACTCAGAGAGTCTCCTCAGAGTAACTCAGCTGAACTCAAATTTCTTGTCACCATGTCCTACAACTGCTGCTCTGGAAACTTCTCCCACTCCCTTGGGGACCACCTGAGCTACCCAGGCTCCTCCTGTGGCTCTTCCTACCCCAGCAACCTTGTGTACAGCACTGACTGCTGCTCCCCCAGCACCTGCCAGCCCTCCTGTGTGGTGTTCAGTCCCCGCCTGATGTCCTGCTACAGCCTGAGGACCTCCATGCTCTGCAGACACTTCCAGATAACTTATTATGGGTCTCTGGACTGTGGGTCCATCAGAGGCTGCTCCCTGGGTTATGGATCTAGAAGCTCCTACTCCCTGGATTATGGATCCAGAAGTTCCTCCTCACTGGGCTGTGGATCCAGTGTATTCAGACCCCTGTGTTATGGAGTTCATGGTTTCCTTTCCCTGATCTATGGATCCAGGTTTTACTACCCAACATACTTGGCTTCTAGGAGTTTTCAATCTTCTGGTTATAGGGCAACCTATAGATCAGCCTTCTGTAGGTCAACTTTTTGAGTTTCCAGACCTTGTGAGCAAAATGTTTGTCTCTATTTAAAACTGTTATCATAGCCTTTTTCAGAAATGTTAGCTAACTCCTCTCTCCATCAGGCCTTCATCCTTTCTCTAGCATCAAGCACTGGCTGACAGACTAGTTCTTTCAGTGAGATTAATGAATGACCAAAATATTGAGTCCATGTCTGTAATTTTATTGAAACAATTGGTTCAGAATTACATAAATATTTTCTTACAAGATACATGGAAATTCAGTTTTGTTTGACCTAATAAACTCATCCACTCTTGCAATGATATGTTCTCATTGTTCTTTATTGGTTTTAAGTTTCATTTATAATCTACCTCTGAGGCTACAGGCCTTCAGAGTACTTTTTTCTAGGAATGGGTTTGGATTTCTTCAGGAAATGGTGTCAAGACTGGTGCATGGGAAATTTTCTGGGCACTCCATTGCCTAAGGGCTAACAAGTGTGTGTGTCTTCCACCAACAAAACTGGTAGGATTTTTATTATTGAGTATGCCCATAATTAAGTCAATATTCTCATTATGTTTTCAAGAAGGACACCTTGTGCCGACAACCATATATTATTTTGATTTTACATTTTCAAAACAGTATTGAGTTAGAGTTTGTGCAGAAGATGTCACTTCTGGTGATGAAATAGTTATAGTATAACAAATATTTGTATAAATTGGATATATTGGTATGAAAAAGACAAAATATGAAGTACCATGGGTTGAAGGGCATTATGGTTGTCTTTAAATATACAGGAAATGGATTATTAAGTGTGTGTGTGTGCGTGTGAGAGAGAGGGAGATCTCTTCAGATCTGAGACAGGATACACTTTGGGTTTCTTTTCATTTGAACAAGTTATTTGTCTCAGCAGCTAAATGTGTGGCCAGAATTCAATTAAAACTTTTTCATAGCATACTTAGTAATAACTCTTCATGAGTGGGAAAATAAATATCAAAGATTACCATTTGCAGGCTTCCCTGGTGGCGCAGTGGTTGAGAGTCCGCCTGCCGATGCAGAGGACACAGGTTCGTGCCCCAGTCCGGGAGGATCCCACATGCCGCGGAGCGGCTAGGCCCGTGAGCCATGGTCACTGAGCCTGTGCGTCCGGAGCCTGTGCTCCACAACGGGAGAGGCCACAACAGTGAGAGGCCCGCATACTGCAAAACAAAAACAAAAACAAACAAACAAAAAAGATTACCATTTGCTCCAATCATGTGCTATGAATGTTTATTAATTTGCCTTCCTTCGTCCTCAAGCTTTTTCTAAGTGAATTTGAGAAAAGAGGGCCTCTTTTCACTTATACTCAAAGACAACCATGGCTTAGCATAGGGGTGTGGGAACCAGGTCCCCTGTGTACAGAAATCTGCTCAAGAGACAGAAAATAAAGAAATAGAGAAGAGGGACACAAAGGTTCCTGCTGATCCAGGAGTCTCTGGTTCCCAGCATCCTTTAAGCCAGTTTTACTAGTCCTTCATGCACTTTGATTATATGGACCAATAAATTGGTTTAACTAATTAAAATAAAATAAGATTTCTTTTGGTTTAAACTAATTAAAATAAAATAAGATTTCTGTTACATACATTTAATGTAATAATTATAATTACATAATTATTATTATAATTAATAATAACGTGTCATCTAGGTGCAGAGTTACTCATTGACTTTTGTATAAATAAGCAGTTAAATTTTTTATTAGTAAGATGAAAAGATCCTGTGTGTCTGCATTATTGCCATTAGCATTGAGCAAGAATTCTTCTTGAAGTAATGTGGAATGAGTAACATGTGGACTAAAGAAACCACTGGGAAAATGAATTCAAAGGAGTCACACTAGCATGGCCCATGAGAAAGTCCTGGGAACACATTCAGCAAACCTAATGGAACTAGAAGCTTCTAACTTCAAGTAAAGTAAGGCCCCAGGCCCACCAAGGAGTGATGAGTAGAGAGGAAAGTTTAAAACTGAGAACAACCCAAGATGGAAGGAAGGGATACCCAGTGACATAGAGGATCTAGTTCTGGAATGACTTGGAGAATTTCCCATTCTAAAGGAATCTTTGAGGTGAGAGGTCAAAAATAGAAACAAGGAGCCAAAGCGTAGGAGAGGAAATACATACATTAGAATGTCTCAATATTTAAACTTTTCAAAGTATAGTGTGAAGATTGCAGGGATCAGACAAGATGAACACTCTTTGCATCCTTCATTTTCTGCATTGCAATATCTTCTTAGTATCACATCACTACTAATATCTCTCTACATTTCCCATTTTTCTTGTCTTATCTATCCCTCCCGCCCTCCCCATTCCCATCTCTCTCTCTCTGTCTCCCAGTGATTTTCCATCACCTATGTACACTCTGTTTTTCTCCACATCCCCCCTCTAGGTACCAGCTAACATTAGGTGGGTGACTGACTTGGATGATGGTGACAGAGAGTGTAAGGGAAGACTGGGATCTATCAGACGTTACAAAAATGCTCAGAGTGACATAGGGCACTTGCCTCTCCAGCTCACTCTGCTCGTTCACAACTACCCCAAGTCTAATGCCCTTTAACATCAGCTCTTTGTTCTGAACTCAGCTCACTAGGTATGTTTTGAACTTTAACCTTACCTAAAGTTCTTCTCTGAAAAATGCACAAGGGAACTTAGAAAAAACCAAGACCTTTGTCTTCCAAGAGTTAGTTCACATCTAGTGAGAGAGACAAATTTACTCCCATTATCTTGGTGGGAAGGGTGGGTGTGAAGGGTGAGTGTGAAGAGACCTTTAGGAAGAGCCAGCTACATAAGCTATGGCACAGTTGCTTGAAAGAATATGATGTGGGGTTTAGGGAGGAAAACTGCATGATCTTTTTCTCATTAAACTGTGAGATGTGGACAATGAGAGGTAAGAAATTACATAATCATTAAAAGTGCGATTGCCTAACCCTACAGGTCCAGGAAAAGAGACAGAAGCAACACTTATGACTGAAAAAACCTGAGCTTTGTGTCTGGGGTGACAAGAAGTCGATGATCAACCTTCAGATTTAATATGCAGGAATGATTTGGGGGCTCATGTTTTTCTCAGGTTGCAAAATCAATGTGATTATTTATGTGAGTGGGGACTCATTCAGTTTCAAATAGCAGTCTAATAAAATGCTAACATACACAGGGCAGAGTTTAGGGATGCAGTCTATAACTTGAGAGACAGTGCACTCCAAGAGAATGTGAGTTACAGTTCAAGTTTAAAATACTTTACCCAGCTACTCAACAGGAAATTATACCTCTCACCATGTCTTACATAGTGCTGCTCTGGGAATTCCCCTAACTGTGCCCTTAGAGATCTTCTGATATCCTAGTGTCCTGCTATGTTTGTTCTCATCCTATCAATTTGGTTTCCAGGAGCATCTCATTCTTATGGGAACACTTACTTCAGGGCTGTGCAAGTGATGGCATCCTTCAGTGTTGCACCTCAGTCTCTCCACTGTCCTCACCCTAGCCCTGGTCCTTGTCTGCATATACCTCTGCTCTCTAATCATGCCCTATATTGGTTGTCACATGCATGCCACTTGAGAACTGCTGCATTTTACAGTCCCTGCCAAACTCCTGACATGGAGTCTTTGGTCTAAGGACACAACGGTTGCCAACTGGGGGTTGTGGACTCTGTTTCTGCTGCCCAACCTACTTTCCCTTTATTTATTTATTTTTTAAAATTAATTTTTATTGGAGTATAGTTGATTTACAATGTTGTGTTAGTTTCTGCTATACATCAAAGTGAATCAGTTATACATATACATATATCCATCAACAAAGGAATGGATAAAGAAGATGTGATATATACATACATTGGAATATTACTCAGACATAATAAAGAACAAAATAATGCCATTCTGTACGAACACACTTTCTTCTATAAATTGTTTGTATATTTTACTAAGTAGTCTGTATATATGGATTACTCATCAAACTGCTGCATGATCAAATTTTTCATGCAAAGGCTACACAAGATTCTAATGATGTTAAACCTTTCCTACACAATCAACTGTTGTCAAATATGAACATTCTCTTACTGGACTGTGGTCTTTCTCCTGGATCAACTGTACTTGTTCTAAGATCCCCCTTACAATAGGACAAGTAGCCATGTACTTAGAGAAAAGTAGCCTTTGTCCTTTAATGCTTCCATTTGATTAATCCACTAAAAATTATTAAATCTTAGAATGTTTTATATCAAGGCTTATTTTTGCAATGAATTAGATCCTTACAAGCAAGTAGAAAATGACAGAGAAAAATGAGATTGTGGAGATTTATCTCATTGGCACCAAAACTGTCATTAGTGTGTGTATTCTGGTGTATTCTCTGAATACTCTGGGTTTTAAATAAATATTTCTTTCCCTGTGAAATATATGCTAAATTTTCAACTTATAAGAATGTGGTTATATATAGGATTTCTATAGGTAGATTAGAGTTCTGAAATCTCTTAATTTGCTATCTTTTTATGATGCCATATAAAGGAAAATAAAGTAAAAAATATGTTTGGAGTTAGGCTCTATTTCTGATTCTTCTGCTAACAAGATTTTGAACTTAGAGATAGCCCTGGTGGCCCAGTGGTTAAGAATCTGCTTGCCAATGCCGGTACATGGGTTTGAGCCCTGGTCTGGGAATATCCCACATGCTGTGGAGCAACTAAGCCCATGAGCCACAACTACTGAGCCTGTGTGTCATAACTACTGAAGCACATGTGCCTAGAGCCTGTGGTCTGCAATGAGAGAAGCCTGCACACCGCAATGAAAAGTAGACCCCACTTGAAGAGTAGCCTCAGATCTCTGCAGCTAGAGAAAGCCTGCACACAGCAACGAAGACCCAGTGCAGCCATAAATAAATAAATAAGTACATAAATAAATAAATAAATAAATAAATAAATAAATAAATAAATAAATAAATAAAAGAAATGGAGACATTATATTTAAAAAAAAAATTTTTGATCATACACACATCACTTAACTTCTTTGGGTATCATCTTCCTTATATGTAAAATGAGATGGTCCTTGATGATCTGTGATCCCTAATAGTCCAACATTACTGACATATCCATATTTTATATGATAATAGTAGGTTAATAGTGGCATGTGAGAGGTGAGCTGTCAATGTTCCCCATAATAGTTGAAATTCTTCTATGTTGTCCAGGGAGGGAAAAACAGAAGGAAAATGTTTAAAATGTGATGCAATGTAAAACATAATAGTGTTAAGACAGAACATTTCAAAAAAGTAAAATCAAGATCCTCATGCAAATGAAAAACACACATATTAAATATTTTATTTAACTCATTAATGAATGAGGGGGTCACCATTAAGAAGCCACAACTGGTTCAAAGAGAACTCAAAGAACACACTTATATAGGCTGTCAGAGATGCTGAAATAAATTTACAAAGGCAGATACAAAGTGGTTACTGTACACAGAGGAAAAAATCAATGAAACTCCACTAGACAGAAACCATTTTTATTTTAACAGACAAGAATCATTTGCATTATTATCAATTTTCTACAGTGTATAGAATTATACAAGAGATGAAAAACAATGAAAAGGGGCAATACCCTGAAACATGAACTAGATAGGCCACAGGGTAATTCATTCCAATGTCTCTCATTTCAAAGTCTCAGAGTTTTGTTTTTTTTTTTTGTCTGACAACAGAATGTGAAAACAGTAATGCTCACTGTAAAACATAGTAATAGATGTATTGCAACGGTGTAAACATCATTTTTTTCTTCATTATAGAAACTAAGGAGAAAAAAGAAATTACACGATATTATAGAAGGATCTAGTCTATTTTATTAGTGTACTCTTTTCTAGTGGTACTGTATCTGCTTGTAATTTGGAGGAAAAGATGATTACATAGGGGTGCAATATTTTGACTTCTTGCCCTATTCCATCCCTCACGTCACCTCAATCCCTACACTACTACTGTCAGCTTTACTCATCTTTAAAAACCTCGGATTTAATTGATTTAAATAACATACTTAAATAGGGAAGAGCAAAATGGAGGTGTATATTTCTGATTCATTACACTTTTTAATTTTCCTAACATTAAAAAGTTAACCATTAAAGAAGCAGTTCTTCATCTGGATTGTGGTCATGGTTACGGGAAATCTAGACATGAAATATAATTATATAGAACTATACACATACACAAATGAGTGCGTGTTTAAACTGGTAAAACTGAATGAGATCTGTAGTCTAGCTAACAGTATCTCAGTGATGTCAATTTCCTGGTTTTGGTACTGTAGTACAGTTGGATAAGATGTCACTTTTGGGGGAAGCAGAGTGAAATTTAAAGGGATTCTATGAACTATTTTTGCAAATTTCTGCAAGCCTATTTATTTTTAAAAAAACCTAATTATTTAAAAAAAAAGTTTAATGAAAGTTAACTGTATGTTGAGAACATAAGTAGGCTATTGATTGGCAAAATTGTTATGTTGTATAATGGATGTTTCTGGAAGATTCATATAGGCATACTAAAGTCTGTCAGTTAAAGTGACAGGATGCAGTTATCACTGATGTATGGGAGCTCCTAATCTGCTAAGGGTGAATGTGGGTCTTGGGAATAAAGTGAAAGGATTAGACATTGCCCAGAGTTTTTCTTTTCTTCCATGTTCCATTCGTGTCTATTTCAGAATTTGTAAGATTTCCCCATGAGTCTCTATTTTGTTTCCTGATGGAATCAGTCAAATCTTTCCACTCCCATCAATCCCAAATGACTGAAGTCCCACTTGCCAATGTTTATTTCTTGCAACACTGTTCTTAAGGGATATTAGTAGATGAGATACAGTGTTTGCATTTACACAGTGAATATTGGACTAACCAAGTTAATCAGGTTTGCTTTCTTCGCCTTTCAGAGTTTTTAATTATGCTTAAGCATATTGTGAATTTCCAAATGAAGAAGGGAGAATTAGTGTTTCCTTCCCTCACTTCTCCATGGTGAAATTGGCAGAGACACAGCATGAGTTTTCCTAAGTTTTTTGGTCCAGATAATATTGTAATTTTTAGTAAAAATTAATATTAATCAGAATCCAAACTCCAGGTAATGAGTTATTTCTCTTATTTCAGGGAATTTCTGAAAAGAGATAATAACTAAATTTGTTTTTGAAATACACACTCCTTTTGGTACTTTACCAGAAAAATAATCCCAGTCACGTAATTGAAGAGGAAGCTGTTATCACACTCATAATCATAAAAAGAAGTGAATAGTGGCTGATTCTGTGTTTTTAACAGCTTACTCTTCCTGCTGGGCAAATGACCACAGAGGTTAATGTCTTGACCATAAAATTGATTCCAGGGGGCTACACTTTCTGTGGATGAATATTGGATATTGCAAGGTGAAACGGTGTCATTGATTGTTCATCTTCTCCAGCTTATAAACCAAATTTGAAAAATGCTTTCGCTTCAACAATTTTAGGGTGATTTTTCACGGTCTATTATTGCACGAGGTAAAGCAAGAAAAACAAACAGTCAAACCACATTTAGCACATCCTCTGGAGCTACAAACTTCATTCTGGGATAGTGATGTGGAAATGTTCTCTTAATCGATTGTCGACATGTGGGGAGGAATGCTTTGTGCAGCAAGTCTGTCTTTATTGAAGTCATAAGATGGAATTCTACCCAGCAAGTTTTTCATTTTCAAATTCTAGACAAGAATGTGGTGCGAATTCTAAAATGGCTTGCCTTTACTTTCCTACCCAACACCTTTTGTCATGTGGTTTAACACTTTGCCTAGGGTATTATCCTCTTTTTCTCCATTTTAATCCTATTTTTAAGTGTTCAAGAGCTTAGTAATAAAACTTCGACTCATCTGTGTCATGCATTTGGTCCTCAGCATTTGTTAGCTTTATATTGTGGCTTAACAAACAGAGGGTAGGCTTGGGTAATGAAATACCTGAAGACAGAGATTTGGTCTCATATTCTGGCTCTATAAAGTTTTTACTAAAATAATTTCTTACACATTACTTAACATATCAATATGCTTTTTTTCCTGAAAAGTGAAAATAATATTACTTAATTCATAGAGCTGTTATGAGGAATATATGTGAGAATTATGTAATGAAGAGTTGGAGTGTTTAGATTTTGAATTTATGGAAGGTATTGTGCCTCAGATGTTTTTGTTCATATGAGCCCATTTCCCTTGATATATGATGTGATTATCATATATTTGGCAATTAGTGTTAACATATTAATCTCCTTTTAGCAAGCAGGAAGAGCATACAATAGGCTTTGGTCTGCATTACTGAGATTTCAAAATGTATGCAAAGGGCGTCTCTATTTCAAGCATGAGCAAAACAACTACTGCTTTTTCAAACATGGAGAAAAATAAATGTGTGTTCCAAAGCTTACTTGTAACTAATTTAATATATTTTCTTGCCTAAATCTTCACTGATTGCTATGTTGGGTGAGAGCAAAACAGGCAAAAAATATTCAAACCTTCCTTCAAAGGGTCCTTACCAGTTGAGACACTACTTTGGATAAATCTCTATAAATCAATGTAACATATGATGAGAGACACTGAAGTCAGAAAAACATGACTATGGAAACAAAGCTCCACACATTAGCCCACCAGATTCTATTTTTGGGGGTAATAGTACCAGTCATGTCTCTATCATGATTCTCTTGGGAATGCCAAACAGAAAATTGCTTACTAATGGTCTTGAAATTCAAAACAAATGAATACCATAAGTTATTATCATTGCTTCTTGAACTTTGAAGTCTTTCCAATATGAGTAGAGAATAAAGGCCCATTGCCTTCAACCTGCTGAAACAATGTAGAATTGATACTGTCCAAAGAATTCTTGCCTGTTGTTATGCACACGGTTCCTGAATAGCAAGCCTCTTTGGTAAGTCATAACGTGTTTATTAACAGTGACTCCTTCTTCCCAAAATGCAACTGCAACTAGGATAGCTCATCTGATATTAGGCACAGAGTTGCTAGGGATCAAGCCCATTAATAAGACAAAGGAATCAGTGCTGTCCTGTCTATTAACCAACTGACATCCCAACCTGGGCCTGGGCTCCCTTGCCACCCTCCCGATAATGAGATCACTTGATCCTCAGAATGCCTCAGTCTGGGTCCCCACTTTGGTTTCCCCACCTAGAAAATTTCCGAGTTTTCATGCTTCAGAGTGAGTCCTTAGAATATGTAAGCATTTCGATAATAATTTTTTTTTTACTTGGACATCAGTTTGTCTGCTTTGAGAGTGAATTCATTTAAACTGGGTTTAAGAAGAAACACTATGTATATTTGAATCCCTTGATTCTAACAGTTATTGGATATTTGTCTTGTACATATTCAATTTCCTTAAATGTAAAATAGAGATGATGATAGTATTTATATCAAAAGATTACAATGAGGAGCAAATGATAAGATATGTGAAGCAACTAGAAGAGTTCCTTGAATACAGAAACCACTCTATAAATGTTACCTATTATTAGACTATAAATGTATGTAACTTATGTCCAAAAAAATAAATGTGTATGGCTCCATTGACCTAACTCTCTGGTGAGCCATAAACATCATATCTTTCATTTGGCCCAAACCAAATATTTATGCTGTCAATTCCTAAACATTTTAAATACACAATAAAATATACAATAGAATACTCCATTCCCTCCCAAAACTCATAAACATGCAAATAAATATGTTTTAATCCATTTTCTTTATATAAGTTTTATATAAAGTTTTTACCTTGGGTGTAAACTAATTTAGCATTTTCTTAATCCTTTATTTATTTATTTATTTATTTATTTAATGTTTCTTTTATACTGTGATTTTCCTGGGCAATCTTATCTCTGTGCCTTTAACTCTTGGTCTTCACTAATGTCTGTCTACCCTCAAGCCACCAAATTCCTATAGTTAGGTTAATCAAGGATCTTTAGGTGTAATGCCCACCCTCATATAATACAGAAATGCGACTATCTGAAACATTGCTTTGAAATTTTTTTATTTGTTCAGCAATTTTCAATGTGCTTGAAGAAAATAATTTGGTATTTGCTTTACTGCTTATAAACACAGCCCCTAAGGGGCCATTCAAAATTTACATGCTATACATTTGATAGTAGATTACTTTTTAAAAGTATTTGGGCTAAAATTTCCATCTTCTTTTCTAATATAATTTAAGTCCACTTATATGAGGCATTCCATATTCATCCAGCTGGTAAAGAGAGCCAAGCAGAATTATTTTTCCATAAAACATTTGATTCTTACAGAGTATCATGATCAGGCAATGATATCATTGTCTTTTATGCACCATTTATATCACACGTACCAGTTGTTACTGAGCATTAGTACATGCTTTATAATATGGGACACCGCATTGGGAATGATTGAGCAAAGAATTGCAATAAAATATAATGCTGAAAAGCAGGGAGGAAAGAAAAGACCTGTAACTCAGCATCCTGTAAATGACCCTTTGAGTCACAAGTTAAACCAGCAATGATGACCAATTATTCTGAGAATGCAACAATCATCTCAAGTTCAAGGCAATACTGTAAACTGTCTTTTGGCTATAAAATACAAGTAAGCATATTTATCATGGTGTTAATCTATTTGATTGTAATTAGACAACACACTAAGGAGATGTTCTTATGCAAATTGTAGTGTAGAAAGATACTGAGGTTGGCTGTCAAAAACATCTCACTCACAGGTTGAGAGCACATAAGCCCTCTAGGCCAGCAGGGAATATTCAGACCTTCTCTGACACTGTTAACAAATGAAGTAGATGTAGTGATAACATGTCACAGCTGCTAGGTTGGAAACGTCTCTTCCTTTTCTCTTAGAGAATTCCTGGTCTAGCCAGTCTTTTCCTGTGGCCCGTCTTACCTCAACCACTTTGTCTACTCACTGACCTCTGTTCTCCCAGTCTCCTCCAAGAAAAGTTTCTCTCTAATGACTCTCAAGAGAGCTGCTAGAAGCCCATCAGCAGCCATAAATGATCTGTTTTTCCAGACACTATGAATTCAATGGCTCCCAGTCTTTAAATTGTCAATCCTCTGATTCCCAAAACCTGAATTATCTTCCCAGGTTCTGCCATGCAAACTACTTTCTTACTAGCGATGTCCTGCCAACTTAATACAGACCAGCCTAGAAGCCTGGCTTCTGTAAAGCAGCTTAATGCCTCTTCACGCTTCTACATGAAATTCTGTTTTCTATTTTATTCATTTACCACAATCCCCACTTCAGGATGGGCTGACCACCAACTACTGACCACCAACTACCAACTACTAGCCAGAAGCCTGGCTTCTGTAAAGCAGCTTAATGCCTCTTCACGCTTCTACATGAAATTCTGTTTTCTATTTTATTCATTTACCACAATCCCCACTTCAGGATGGACTGACCACCAACTACCTACTACTTCTGTCATCATTACACAATCAGAGTAGTCAAACTTGGGAAACCACCTTAGAGTTTTATATGTTAGATATTAAAAGAAGTTACACATAAAAGAAATCATGAGGTTATTTCATATGTTCTTGTTCTCCTACAATGTGACAGAAATGTTGTTATTGAATAAATTTTCATGGAATTCAAACACATTCATCTTTCCTTGAATTTTTTAAAGAGTTTTTGGCTGACTGGGGTTGCATTTTTTTAACTACTTGGAAAAATTACTACTTGGATAACTTTGGTCATTGATTTTATAAAAAGCAATCTGTAAAACCAGAGCTAAGACAATCCATTTCTATAAGTAGGAAAATATTACAGTCTAAAATGACTTCTAATTAGAGAATTATTATTTCCTATGTAAAACATAAGATTCAAAATAATTCACAACATGTGAAATGCAAAGGGCATAAGATTCTATTTGGCTTTATATAGTAGCTGAGGGATCTTTAAGAAGAACAAAAGTGATTAGGTTTACATGCATGTAACACATTTTAAAGTCACCTATCTTCTCTTAACATACTTCTCATTTTCCAGAATCAGATGAAGGCATATCTCTTTTGGATAGGGCCCTTTCTTGGTCCCCTCACCACCCACAACAGTGTTTTGTGCTCTAATGTGTGCTTGCTGAATTCACTTGAAATGACTCTCTATAGCTTTCAAATTCTATGTTAGTATATTGAGAAAGTTGGACAAGATGGTTTAGTTTAACAAGGGTTTATTTTTTAGCTTCTACAATGTACTGAGCACTATTGAAACTGTGGTCATTTCCATATTAAATTACAAAACAAAGCAAAACAAAATGATAGATATAGATACACATATAGATATATAATATTTGATAGTGACATGCTTAAAATCTAGGAGGACCATCTAACTTGACCTCCCTCCAACATTGGATACTTTTGACTTCTTTGGTTTATTTATAATGCATTTTCACCTTGATTTTGTTACACTCCCAATTTTCTTTAAATTTTACTGGATATTCTTTCTCAGTCTTTTGTAGGCTCCTCTTACTTTGCCAATTCCTTAAATGTAAGGTTTTCTCAGGGTGCCATCCGAGGCCCCCTTCTCATCTCATTTAACACATGTTGTAGAGCTTTAATAACCATCTTTATGGGAGGCAGTCAAGCACTGTAGTTAAGAATATAGGCTATTAAATCACATTGCCAGGGTCTGAACCCAACCGGGGCCCACTCGTACTCTTATGTGACCCTCCAATCCATTCTTCTCACTGCAGACAGAGTCATCTCTGTAGGAGGCAAATTTGATCTAATTATGTCCATATTTATAACCTATCAGTGGCTTCTCATTGTTACAGATCCCCATTCCCTTGTCCAAGCCAATGCGGACAGATGAGTTTTGGAATCCAGTTTTTTCAGATTTTAGAATGATAATAGAATGCGTAAACTGTATGTAATATAATAACCCAGGTAGTATCTGGGGAAAAAAAAACCTATAATCAAACATATTTGTTTATTTCTGAGGCACAATATATCCACACTAAGAAGAGGAAGAAAAAAGTATATGCACAGTTTCCATTAGTTTGATCATGTCATTCTATCCAGAGAACAGAGAATGCCTTCTTTCACGACCAAATTAGTTCTAAAGGACGTTTTTGATTTTCAAAGTGTTTTGGACTTTTGAAGAATGTCCAGAGCCCCTTGTCATCTGGCTCCTGTCTGTCTCCGGTCCCGCCTGTTATCTTCTCTCTTCCAAGACTCATCACTGATGCTGAGCTTCTTGAAAAAAGATCCTCTTACCTGACTGACTTCTTTGCCTTCAGTCTTAATCTAAGTGGAAACAATCTAGTATCTTTTGAAGATAAAATTAGGGCATAGAGACACTAGGTATGAACTAATTGGGGGTCAGATCATAAGATGATTTGTATTAAAGACTTAGGAAATTGAATTTGAATTTGAAAAGACCAACATAGACTTTAGAAAAAAAAAAAAACATTGTGAGAAATGCATAGGAAATAGAGTTGAGATAGGCAAGACCAGAGGCTCTGGAGACCACCTATAATAACAGACAAATAGTTGAGTTATGGCCAGATAGAAAAACAAAGGATTTTACCATTTTTGGAGATTAAAAAAATAGCAAGGTATGCTTATCCAAGATCAGATATGGGAAGTGAGGAAAAGGGAGGTCATGGATATATCCCAAGAACTGCATAGATGGGTTACTGTAACTATAATAGTGTGCAAAAGAATTAGAAGTTGTTCTAATTCAGGAGATGGCTTAGGAGAGCAGTTGAGCCTCTGCGGGGTTTAATGTTTTTGTGAAACATCCAAAGGTATATGTGGATCAAGAAAAAGTTTGGAGGGAGAGAGACAGGATAAGATAGAACATAGGTGATGATAATCCCATCAGTTCCCTAATTTATCCATTAAGTAAGTATTTGTTGAGAAACAACTATGTAACTTTGATTATTCTTGAGCTGAGGATTCACTGTTGAACAACAAAGAGTATATTTTTTGTCTCTCCCAAGAGATTACAGTCAGAGATGTGCCACTTAAGAAGGGTCATAGACCAGGTGAATCAATGGTGTTATCAAACCTATGATTTAGTTAAGCTAACATCTTTTAATCATGCAGGAGTTCTTAATGAAGGAAGCAATACACTCATTTACTTGACATACATTATTTGTCTCACAGCAGATGGTAACTGACTCCCATGGACTGGTTTGTTTTGGTTGCTCTGCTCTAGCCTAGAAGACAATCTAAAAAATAAATATGTTATAAAAATAATAAAATTAATTACAGGGATGATAACTATCATAACAGGAGAACCTAATTTATTCTAGGATATGGTGGTTAAGAAGTAAGGAAAGGCTTAATTATCCAGATGAAGAAAGAACATTCAGGGCACAAGAAAGAGCATGTCCTTGTGGTAGGAAAAAACTTGAGCTATGTTAATTATGGAACAGAGGCAGTGTGTTTGGGAGAGAGGGAAAGGGTATGGTGTGAAGATGAGGTTAGAGACATGATCATGCAACCTTACAAACCATGTAGCGTATTTGTGTTTATCATATGTGTATTAGAAAACAATGGGGAAGTTTTAATCAGGACAGTGACAGGACCTGATTTTTGTTTTAAGATTGATCAGGCAGAGATAGAGAGAAAAGATTGGAGAAGACACTTTTTTGAAAATGAAATAGGCAATGTTGAACATTTTCAGTAGTTCCACCAAGAAAGGAGATTACCTTGAACTAGAACAGTGGTTCTTCACCAGAACTGCTTTAGCCCTCAAGCAATTTTTGAAGACATTGTTAATGGGCATAATTTGTGTGTGTGTGTGTGTTTCTGTGTGTGTGTGTGTGTGTTTGTGTGTGATGTGCTACTGGCGTCTAGTGGATAGAGCCAGGGACACTGCCAAATATCTTACAATGAACAGGATACTCCCCACAACAAAGTAATACCCAGTTCAAAATGTCAATGATGACAAGGTTGAGAAACCCTAGATTGGAAGGAAGGCAGTAAGAGGACTGGGGAGATTTATGATAAGTTTAGAAAATAGAATGGGTCATATTTAGAGTGGATTGCATATATTAAAAGGATTCCAAAGTTTCTGAGTTAAACTACTATGTCGTTCAAAATACTGCTTACTCAGATGAGAAAAAAATATTTTTTTTCTCCCTAGGGAAGAATAAAAGTTCAATTTTATACACATACAATTTTGACAGCCTTATAAAATCTTTAAATGGAAATGGCTAGTAATTGGATATCTGGGTCTAGAATTTTAATAAAAGGAGGTGTGTACTGGAAATATACATTTGAATGACACAATATGGACAGTATTTCAAGTCATGAATGCGAGCTACCTCCCCTACAGAGAAAATAAGTGGTGAGATCAGCAGTAAGCCTCAAAAAACAGGAATCCAACTGATGGTAAATTGAATTTGGTGGAAGTTAGATAGAAAATCAGGAGTGTGATGTCACAGAAGTTCATAGATGAACATATTTCAAGATCAGGGACACAGTTAACTGTGATAAATGTGGTTAAACATTTGCATAGGATCATCCCCCAAATGTCCACATTTAGCAGCATAAAGGTCACTGCTGACCATACCAGTGAAATTTCAGAAGAGTGTTAAACCAGAGAAAAACAACATGGTTATTGAAAAGACAATAAGAATTTAGATAGTTGACAAACTGATCACACAAATCTTTAGAGAATTTTGTCTTTAAAAACAAGAAGAGCTATATAATCACGGAGGAAATGACACTAAGATTTTTGGGTTGAAGATGGTTAGCTATGTCTGTAAGTCTGAGAAAACAGAGCCATTAGAATGGATGGGGATGAAGCTGTTGGACAGAGAAAGGAATGATTGATCAAGGCCACAAAGGTAACTTTGCTTGGCCTGGAGGTGAGGGGCAGAGATCTAGGGTAACCTTAAGCACTAAACTGGTTATGATTAATTTGGGGATTATATTTAATTATGAAAGAGATATTTATACTCAATGTTGTATTAAAGGTAAGTTTTAAAAGACAATTAGTGTGCATGCACTTATTTTAAATGAATGTAAAAATAAAAAGTTAATGATTTGATATATTCCTTCATTTCATAAATAATTTGGAGCACTCACTGTGTGCCAGATGCTTGATCAAAGAAAATTAAACCCTGTTGTTGATCCTGAGGAACTTCTGCGTACTCCACTCTTACAATGTATGTGACTGTCCTGCAAGTTCAAACGACTGAAATCTTACTCAGTCTGCACAATCCATTTCAAAAGACATCTCCTCCAATTCCTCCGTGTGTGTGTGTGTGTGTGTGTGTGTGTGTGTATGTTTGTTCACCCAAATGGATAGCTAATATGATACTAAGATACTTATTGCAGAAGAGTTTAAACAGTTGAGATGAACACCTGTCAGACATGAGGAATTTGATTTTGGCTTTGAGGGATGAGAAGGATTTGGGGAAGCGAGCAAGACATCTGGTAGAAATTTGCAAGCAAGACAATGGGCAGACTATTCCATTGTGCCAGATAAGCAAATGCTGTAGAAGATTAGAGAAAAGAATCATCAGGAAGCAAATAGAAAAAATCAAATTACATAAATAGGTTTTTGCTTTCCAATTTCTAAAAGATGCTTTAAGGCAGAAGTTGAATATTACAATAAGTGAGAAAAAAGACATTTCTAATTCTAAGACTTTTCTATCATTGATTTTTTTATAGTGATAAGGTTAATTTTAACTACTTAATATGAAAGTACGTTTTTTGCTGCTTTGTCTTTCGAGAACGATGAACAAAAGAGAAGCTCAGTAAGGAGTGAAATGAATCACTCTCTAAGGTGTCTCATTTCTCACTCCCAACTGAGTTGGCAAAGGTTAGCACACTATTAAAATTCAAGTTGTTGCAAATGTATTTCATTGGTAGTCAACTCACTCAAGGTATACTAGTTTTCAGCAATTATTCTCAGTGATAGTCTACGTGTTCGCCAAAGAATCTCTGTGTCACATGGAAAAGGAATTCAATAACTCCATGCAGGATCAAACATGAGTTGCTTAATGATAAGCTAAATGAGAGGACAAATTGAATAAGAGCTTGAAATAACCATCTCCATGGTAACTTTGAATGCTAAAGAAAATAACCGAAAGCATTAGGAATCTGGTGGCTGTGTTTGGTTTTCCATAAAAGAGGTAAGAATGTATAGGTAGGCACATCTGACAGAATGCAAATGTTATCACATTGAAATGTTTTTCTCACCTCGGTATTCATTGTGCACGTGAGTCTGAAAGGTTAAGCTTCAGCACAGCATTGCTCTTCCTGCTGGCTTTGGAGGTAGTCACACCTGGGCTGTTAAATGGGTGATAATTCCTATCTCATAAGGTGGTTACAAGGATTAAATGATCCTACAATCTGCAATGTTTTACACATAGTAAAGGCTCCAAAAAACATATATAAATATCTGAGAGGGAGGTACTTATGACTGTTAGGAGTCACAATTTACACACTCAGGCACAAAGTCAGTCAATCTCAGTGAGGAAGCAAGGGCACCATCTTTATGCATCAGGACCAACGTCTTTGAAGGCAAACCACACCTAATTTCTGAAAAAAAAAAAAGAGAGAAAAAAGAGAGAAAGAAGCAGAGTGGCTTCTATAAAGCAGAATAATTGAACAGAAGTTAAGAAAACACAGGAATGTGTTCAGTGATAATTATAGCCTAGGTTAATTGACTGTTTTCATGACAAGACATGCACAAGAACAGGGAGGGTCTGCATCACATCCAGTGTACTGAGGATATATATATATATAAAAACACAGCTGGGAGAAGCCAAGGATATCAGAACATCTTACAGTAACTTAGCTGAACTCACATCTCCTGTCAACATGTACTACAACTGCTGCCTTGGAAACTTCTCCTCCCGCTCCCCTGGAGGCTATCTGCGCTACCCAGGCTCCTTCCAGCCCAGCGACCTGGTCTACAGCACTGACCTCTGCTCTCCTAGCACCTGCCTGCTGGGCTCCTCTCTCTACAGTGGGTGTCAGGAGGACTGTGATGAGCCCACCAGGTGCCAGGTGTACCGGGTGGTGTCCAGTCCCTGCCAGATATTCTGCTACCATCCAAGGACCTCCACGCCCTGCACTCCTTGCTGGTCAACTCACACTGGATCTCTGAGCTGTGGGTCCAGCAGAGGCTACTGCCTGGGCTATGGATCTAGAAGTTGCTACTCACTAGGCTGTGGATCCCGTGGCTTCAGACCCCTGGGTTCTGGAATCTGTGGCTTCCCTTCCCTGAGCCATGGATCCAGATTTTGCTGTCCAGCATACATGGCTTCTAGGATCTGCCAAATTTCTTGTTACCAACCAACCTGTATATCTGGCTTCTACTGCTGATCAATCAGCTTAAGGGTTCTAGACTGTGACTTCACAGTTATATCCCTCAAAGTTAATCTCAGCTATTATATGGCTGGAGTCTATATTCTACTACCTAGACAAATGATAATTTTTTTAAATCCTATTAATATTAAAATAATTTATCTCAGAGAGTATCCATTCTGTTTTCTTCTATTTTCCCCCTTAATTCTCTAGTTAAAATTAGTACAAGAGATCTCTTTTCCTTTCAAATAAACTCATTTAATCTGATATCAGTTCATAAATCTTACTACTAATTTTTTTTAAAAGATGTCTGTTGGGAATTCCAAATCTACTGTTATTTGTCTAAAAAGAAGTATTTAATTTATGGAGCAGATTCCATGATTGGAAGAATTATCTGCCAATACAGAGGTAGTTCCCTGGAATTTTTGGCAAGTGGAATCAGAGTCTGGGCAGGAGATTATCCTAAACTCTTCTATGAGTGGTCATTTCAGCCTTATCAGGATATCTTACTTTGGTTAAACTAATCATGGGTCAGATCCAAGAACAAAAGTTCCAGAGACAGCAGTGATGCTTCAGCAAGTACTAGCTTGGCTGTTTTAGATGAAGGAATTGTCAAAATACTTTTTAGAAGACCCTTTTACAGACTTATGCAAGCTCTAATGGAATTCTGAGGTTACAATATTAACTGACTGCAGTAACCTGTGTAATGAAACAAACATGTTAAGTATGGATGAAATTAACCACATATTCATTTTATTATAATAAAAGGAATACAATTTCTGAGTCATTTTTTAATGTTGAGGCATCATTCTCTTTCTTCTATTTGATCAGTATAAGGCCAGCTGTTTTCATAGAAGTCTCCTGAGAACTTCTGGAAACATGGCAGTATCATGAGTAGGAAATAGCTGAGAGGGAGGACTCCTCGATATCGTAGGCTTATATTTGGATATGATAACTACATAGCTTACTCAGTTTTCTTGCTTGGGGGAATGCATATATCTACATTTGAAAATACATAAGTGGAAAGAAAATATGTAAGTGCATGTGGGTAGCCTATTGTTCATTGCCCTCATAGTTGTTTTTCTCCTCTCTCCTCTTCCCACAAGAACTGAATTTTGCTTGTTTATCTCTTCTTAACTACCCACAATCATTTCTTTATATCAGCATGGCTATGTCCCAGGTTTCAGGATTGAATTTGGCACCCCAATCCCTACTGAAAGTGAATTGTTCAGAATGGAGCATGTGATCTGACTTAAACCAATGAGAAAAAAGGAGTGATCTGGAGAAGTGCTATGGTAAAGTTCTTCTTGTGGAGTTTTTCTTTTTCTTTTTTTTTTTATTTTTTAACATCTTTATTGGAGTATAACTGCTTTACAATGGTGTCTTAGTTTCTGCTTTATAACAAAGTGAATCAGCTATACATATACATATATCCCCATATCTCTTCCCTCTTGCATCTCCCTCCCACCCTCCCTAACCCACCCCTCTAGGTGGTCACAAAGCACCAAACTGATCTCCCTGTGCTATGCAGCTGCTTCCCACTAGCTATCTATTTTACATTTGGTAGTATATATAAGTTTGTTTTTTTAAAATTTTTTTTATTTTTTTCACTGTGTTGGGTCTTCATTGCTGTGCACGGGCTTTCTCTAGTTGCAGCAAGCGGAGGCTACTCTTCGTTGCAGTGCATGGGCTTCTCATTGCAGTGGCTTCTCTTGTTGTGGCTTCTCTTCTCTTGTTGTGAGAGCATGGGCTCTAGGCACACGGGCTTCAGTAGTTGTGGCATGCAGGCTCAGCAGTTACGGCACACGGGCTTAGTTGCTCTGCAGCATGTAGGATCTTCCCAGACCAGGAATTGAATCCATGTCCCCTGCATTGGCAGGCAGTTTCTTAACCACTGAACCACCAGGGAAGTGCCTTGTGAAGTTTTCTGAAGCAACCATGTCTTCCTCTGGATTTTGTCATACCATATGTGGAATGCTGCATCCATTTTGCGTGTGGCCTGAATATTAAACCATCACATGGAAGAAGGTAAAACCAAGAGAAAGGAGACATGGATTCAATTCTTGGTCTGGGAAGATCCTACATGCTGCGGAGCAACTAAGCCCGTGTGCCGCAACTGCTGAGCCTGCATGCCACAACTACTGAAACCCGTGTGCCTAGAGCCCATGCTCTCACCTGCCTGTGCCTAGAGCCCATGCTCTCACAACAAGAGAAGAGAAGAGAAGCCACAACAAGAGGAGCCACTGCAATGAGAAGCCCATGCACTGCAACGAAGAGTAGCCTCCGCTTGCTGAAACTAGAGAAAGCCCGTGCACAGCAATGAAGACCCAACACATGTGCATTACAGTGTCTGAGAAGTGTTACATGGTACTTGACTTATTTTACAGAATGTTATATCTAATGGAAGTTGGACATTCCCCTCAGCACACTCTTCTGAGGCAGACCAATATGTTCTTGGCCAGAGAAACATACTTTTTATTTATTCTCGGAGTTATTCTCAAATACAATAGAACTATTAATTAATAGTTGTGGATTTCTACCAGCATGCATGGCATTTAATTGTCTACAAATATCAATCTTCTGTCTGTCCTTTAAAATTTTTCATAAATATTCTTAATAAAGATTATATGGCTTAAATGAAAGTGTGGTTTTCATTCAGTAGGTAGGTTTGACACGATGCCATTTAATGTCCTTTTCAACTCTAAGATATTGAGATTCTGCTAGAAAATCATAGAATGTGGTAACTGGAAATTACTTTGGAGATCTTCTCATCTAAACTCATTATGTTGTAGGATATCCAGAGAGGCAGAGTGATGTTCAAATTCATGCAGTGAATTAACAGAACCAACAGGGCTAGAAGCCAGGTTTTTTCACTCTTTTTCTAGTATTCCATTGCTGCAGACTGTATCTAGGGTTGGAAAAGAGGAATGGATTTAAATTAACTTTAGGTGCTTTGGCATGTTTGTTTGGTGCCATAAAACTAAGGCAAGGAGAGAGGAAATAAATTGTGGAAGAACTTAAGTGAATCATATTACTGAAGGGTAACTCTAATTTTTGAATTTTTGTTTACTTTGATACAGCTGAACAAGTGATTAAAGTCCAACATAGTCACATAATCAAATATAAAAGCAATATAAACTATTCAACCTGATAGCTACCAAGGGCCAAGCTCTTGAGAGATGGAGACAGGTTGCCTAGGCCTTTAATGGTAACATTAAACACAATCCAACCATTAAAAGGGTGGAATGTGCAACATTTACAGGCACAAACAACATAATCTCAAACACAAAAAAGAGACTTTTTAATTTTACCTTATAGTATGATATCAATCCGAGATTGATGCTGCCATAAGAACAACACCTTGGTCAGCATGATGATCCTTAACCTGATCAGAAAGAATTGCTACTCATTTATCCCTCAATATGTGGCAGGCAATCTAGTATATCACATAATATATCATCTCATTTAATCATTAAAACACACTTATGGGGTTGATACTCATAAATTTAATTTTAAAAGTGAAGAAACCAACTCAGAAATTGAAGGTTATAGTTTATGATTGTAGATCTTGGCTTAGAATACTGGCAGTCTGACTGTAAAACCCTTATATTTAATCACTTCTCCAAAGCAAGGAGGTACCACTGCAGCTGCAATCGTGTATACTTCAAGACCAGGAAATTGTTGTTCAACCATTTAGTAGCAAAGTGTCCAGTCACCACAAGAAATCAGGAAATTATTTCTACCTATTTCTCAAGAATTCTACGAAATAGACTACATAATTATCATTATTCAAGTGTCTACAAAATTAATACTTAGTTTTTAGTAGGTTGAATGAAAATAATTGCAAGGTGACCAGCTGTCCTCACTTACGTCATTCGATTGTAAGAAGCCAGGTAACTCCCTCTAAAAATTCAGCACCAGTCAAAATCAAAATTGTATGCTGAAATACCTACTAATTCAACACTCAGTTAAAGAGAATGTGCAAGTTAGTGCCTCATCCCAAATAGAAAAGAACTCACGGAGTGGCTTTATTCACAAATGACAGACCTACTCACAAATGACACTATCTTACATGTGGAGATTTGGAACTGCACAGACATTTACTAATTTACTACACATTGTGAGGTTAATAAGAAGGCTGACTGCTGGGGAAAATTGTGTGAATGTTGGCCTAGAGGAAGTCCTGTCTTTGCGCCTCAGAATTTAGCAACAGGATTCTGTGCTGACAGTGAAAAGTGGTGCCCTTTTTCTTGGTAAAAGCTTTCAAAAACATTCCTATGTGCAATCAAATGTTATTTTAAAAGAATTGACTCAGTTTGTGCCATGTTAATAAGAGGCTTCCTTAATGATTTAGTTCTTATTTCACAAAGGGGTAGTTGAAATGTAGGCATGGTTATCATTATTTCTTTTTCTTTAAGCTCTGTACCCTTGACAGTTCTTAGGTATGTTCAGGTTTCAGAACTGTATTCCTTCAGACATTAAATTATAATCTGAGTGAATTTTCATTTAGCACCTTCTATTCATTAATTTTTCAAAATATGTTTATGGAGTTCTTATTATGTAACAGCCAGAAATGGTGTTCAGGGTTGGGGATATGATAGTGAGAATGATATACATACTTCTTGACTTTATGGAACTCACAGTGTAGTGGCAAAGACATAACGAAGAAACAAGTAAAATGGTTATAAACTGAGATAAGTTTTGTGAAGAAAAAAAATGATTCTCTGAGAATGGTATCTTTTTTAAGTGGGATGATGAGGGAAATCACTTCATTTGAGATGCAACAAATGAGGAAGGGAGCTGTATAAAGGGGGGAGAGGGCAGTGAAGGACTGAAACAAGCAGCTGCACGTGCAAAATACTGAGGAAAGGAAAGGCTTGACATGGTCAAGGAGCTGAGTAGAGACCTGGGAGAATAAGGTGTATTGGGCAGAAGAGAAGTGATAAGATTTGGAGTTAGAAAAATAGGCAGTAGCTGGATCTGAAAAGGAGCTGTAGGCCAGGCTAAGGGGAATGGATCTTATTTTTAAGAGCAATGAGAATCCAATTAATACATTTAAGCAGGCAAGTCATAGCTGTGATAGAAGCCTCTGTGTAATGATAAATATAAATGTGCAAAGAATTAAATTAGTTGTTGTAGGGTTCATGTGGAGGACATACTGGGATCTTTCATCACACAAGAGTGGTCATTCAAAATTATAAATAATTTGCATCTATTACAAAGACATTATGAACAAGTTGAGTGTACAGCCTGTCAAGCTGAATGTGGACACTCAGAAGTGTCCTTTTAAATATATAATATCCCCAGACCATTATACATCAATGAGGAGCTTGTATAAGTGTCGTTCAAAGTTTCTCAATGTTCTTGGTTTGCTTCAGACCCAAGAAAAGCAGACCAGAGTGCTGTGCTAAAAATATACTTCTGTTGTTTCACTGTCAGAAGCTGAGCTAAATAAATCATAGAATGTGTTACAGAAATTGTGCCTGGTAGGTTCTGTGCTATGAGTTTGAAACTACGCTAAATGCAGCATGATAATGTGAAAATGTAGGAGTTCATCATTCTGCCGTCAGAAACAAAACACTGAGTAAACAAAAATGAAAAGCATACCTGAAACAGGTTTGTTAGAAAGCAAATTATCAGGCACAACTATAAGTAAACACATTACTTGGTGTAAAATACAATCATAATAAAGAACGTGTCAGAATCCATTGGTAATTCAGAGGAATAAGTAATAACATCTAACCAGGAAAATCAGGGAAAAGCTTTATAAAAAGACAACATTTAAATTTTGCTTTCAATAAGATGAGAGGAACAAAATGTCAGACAAAGGGAAAGATGTTTATAGGGCAATGGCCTCATTCAGTACTTTGGGTGAAGAGCAAGAAGGATAATGAAGGTGGGTGGGGTCAATCAAATCAGCCTCTTGGGTTTCCCTGGTGGCACAGTGGTAGAGAGTCCACCTGCTGATGCAGGGAACACGGGTTCGTGCCCCGGTCCGGGAAGATCTCACATGTCGCAGAGCGGCTGGGCCCGTGAGCCATGGCTGCTAAGCCTGTACGTGCGGAACCTGTGCTCCACAATGGGAGAGGCCACAACACTGAGAGGCCCGCATACCGAAAAAAAAAAATGCAATATATCATTTGGTACTTTATATGATATTTGTTTCTTGGACCTAAGCCTCATTCTCATGATTTCTCTATACTGAATTTAAATTTTAGGACAGAGACCAAGAAAAGCTATTCATTATAGGTGCAAAGGACATAAGTAGTATGGAACATGACCCAGATAATCTGTGTAGCATTCTCAAAAAATGTAGAAATGATTCACTGGGTACATGCTACAGAATATTCTTCATAGATCAAGGAATTTCTTCTTGCCTGAACAGAAAGGCTTTCCTAAGATTTGTGTATTGACATTGCTTACCCTAGGTTCTTCAAAATGTAGATAGCTTAACAACATGCTTTTTTCCTAGAAGCCAAGTATAGTGAATTTAAAGAACATTTCCTTGTCTATTCAGTACTGTGCCAAGAACCATAATATACCTCTTATTAATTTGATTCTAATTATTTATCAGTCACTGTGTACATATACTTCATCATTTTAAACTCAAACCACCCATTAGATAAATACTATTTTATAATTTCCATTTGTTTTTCAGTGAAGATGAAGACACAGATAAATTAAATAGGTTGTCCAAGATAATACAGATAGCAAACGTGTAGCCAGGATTTTGATCCTGTGAGTTGGACTTCAGAGTTTGAGCTATAAATTTTGACTACCTGATTATATTAGATTTTTTTTTTTTTTTGTCAGCAGAAGAGCTGAAACATGGGTAAACGTCACTGTGTCATATGGAAGGTCTGCATACAGAATCTGATTGAAAATTTTTGGTCTGGTATATTATATTGTTGTGAGTCTATAGAGGCTACAGTCAGAGAACTAAGTATAGTTGATCAGACGGTTCATTTGTAACTCAGGAATAAAAGCAAGAAAGGAATTATGCATATTTCATTGGAGTCTGTAAAATGTTATAGATTTTCAACATCTTAGAAAAGAGCATGAACTTCAAATCATATGAAACTGACATAACCTAGGTGTCAAGGAAGGTGTTTGGATGGTACGGAGTAAGATTTTTCTAAAACATGAGATCGATGGTCTGAATGTTGTTAGCAATTCTGTTTTTCATACCCATTAGTCCTTACCTGTTTTGTTTGTTTGTTTGTTTGAATTTATTTATTTATTTTTGGCTGTGTTGAGTCTTCATTTCCGTGCGAGGGCTTTCTCTAGTTGCGGCAAGCGGGGGCCACTCTTCATCACGGTGGGCGGCCTCTCACTATCTCGGCGTCTCTTCTTGTGGAGCACAGGCTCCAGACGCACAGGCTCAGTAACTGTGGCTCACGAGCCTAGTTGCTCCGCGGCATGTGGGATCTTCCCAGACCAGGGCTTGAACCCGTGTCCCCTGCATTGGCAGGCAGATTCTCAACCACTGCACCACCAGGGAAGCCCCCTTACCTGCTTTTAGTTAAATAATTATCCTTTTGAAAATGTTGAGCTTGTCGTAGACACTAATGGGATAAGAGAGATTATTTTGTTCCATGTTGCATCAGAGTCACTGACACCTTTCCTGAAGCCAAAATAGTCTTCTCTAGTTCTGTTTCCCATTTCTACCTTCAGAGAATGCCTATTACGCCCTCAGTTAGAAATTCTTTCATGTCAGAACTGTTCCATATTCTTGCCCTAGAACCCAAACAGAAAGAATGATAATTGATTGGGGAAAAAAAAGCCAAGAAAAGAACAACAAACCAACACAAAGCAAAAGCACTATACTTCTTTGGACAATTGATAACTCATCACTACTAGTTATATCGAGCGATGGCTTTGATAAGCAATAAAATATGCCATAGGCAGATAGGTACAAATAGACTAAACACTTAAAAATTAAATTTTGAATTAAAAAATACCTTTTTGTGGTTGTCTAGTACTAAGTCATTTGCCTGACTTTTACATAACTTTCTCTGGCTTTATGAAAACAAATTCATTAATGACATTCAAAGAGAGTTATTCCTTGGTGGCAAGAGGCAAAACCAATGTGGTTGCATCCAGACACAAGAACAAAGAAATCTCAAAGGTAAATACTGAAAATGGTCCATTACTATTCTTCCATCTCTCTATATGGTACTGCTTCAAGTCCAGGGCCAATGCCCCGGCAGGAGTTCAGTAACTACTAATTGTCAAAGATAATGAGAAAAGAAGACTGAAAATTCAATAAAAGACTAAGAATAACACCTCCCGTAGCAGTTCACTGCCTTGTCACTATTGCTTCATGGTCTGTAGCATGCTGTTTATTTAAATTGAATGTGCAGATTGTAACACTTGGATTTAAAAGCTCTCTTCCACCATAAATCCTGTCAACCTTTACAGTAGGGCTATTAATTGTTGTTGTTTCCCCTTGGAATGAGCTACATTCACTCTGACACTCTCTATGTTAGGAAACCGATGTAACAATGCATGTTGAGATTCTCAAGAACAAAATATCATCCTCTAGACTTCATATTTTATTAAATGAAGCTGCAGGAGAAAGAAATAATTTAAAATTTTAGCTATATTGATACTCACAAGTGCTCTACTGTATTTATTTAATGATTGGATTTACAGTAAATCATAGTAAAGCTTTGTAGTGATCACAGGTGTACTTAACATATTAAAATTAGAATATCCATTACTACTGAGTGAAATATTTTTCAGAAATCTTTCTCAGGAAACAGAAACAGACGTCAGTGTAGTTATTTCATTTTTCAAGTCTATATTTCTTCAGCAGATTGTTTAAAGTGGGCCTGCTCCCATTTCCTGTCTCCCAGATGCCGCAGCTGATGGTGGCTTGGTCCCTGGGAGTCTGGTTTAATTTCCTGCAGTAAATGACTATGGTGATCAAAGTATTGATCTTGAGATGGTACTGGAGGGTCTTCTAATGTAAGGCTAGCTCTCTGACGCCCTCAGGCTACGAACAGAATGCTAGGCAATCCAAAAAATATAGGCTACACTCTGACCCCCGAGCCAGTCTGGAGGACAAATACCATCTGAAGCTGTGTTCGGTTCTGAAACATGTCCAATCAGGGTTGTGTCTCCCATACATCCATCAGGTAGCTGAGTGAAATGCTGAAGTCCCTAAGTATTTGTTGTAAAGGCCAATTACCCATTTGTACATGAATTCTTCTTATGGTCCCTCATTGCTCTCACAGTTACATTTTCATAGAATCACAATTATTTCTAAACGTTTAAGAGATGTTTAATGAGCTTCACTTATCATACAGTTAGTAAATATTCTTGCCGAGGTTATGTGATTTACTTAAGCAGCGTCCCGGCTAGAACTCAGGCCTAGTGACTCTCATTCTGGCGTCCCACTGGCCATAATCCAGAGTATCCCTCGTGAGAAATTTATTAAAAATATTTAAATGTACTAAGCACAATAATTTTAATGACCCTTATATGTACATTAAAGGCCGCACATAACACATAAAAAACCTTTACTGGATCATAAATGTGGCCTATATTAAATTAATTATGCAGATGTAATAAACATTAATCTATCCTCAGATTTTCAAGTATCTTTTAATGAAGGTTGGAATATTGTTTTTCCAAATGCGTGGTTTGCTGAATGGTAAATAAGACCATAATTTCTTTATTTTTGAGATTCAGTGGGTACTCTTCTATGGTTTTAATTAGTCATATTTCCTGACTTCTAAATAACTGAGTTATGTTTATCAACATTTTTGAAACTGGGAGTCAGAATAAAGCTTGCACTGGATGCCAATGCTCATCACTTAAAACCTTCTAGAAGTCACAGCACAAGAAGGAAATGGCACTAAGTGTAGGTAATTTGCTTAGAATCCACGCTGAGGTCATCTTGCCTTTCAATAATTGCTCAGCTAAAAACTACAGCTGTGATTTCCCTGGAGATCATCGCCACGTTTCCTTGTCCCCTCTAGTAACGCTTCCTCCATGCCATGTGATCCTCAGAGGTGTTGAAGCTGAATCCGGCCTCTGTACCCTGACATGGAATTAAATCTCAGAGACAGAGTTTTGGGTGAAGTAGAAAAGAATAACTTTATTGCTTTGCCAGGCAAAGGGGGCCACAGTGGGCTAATGCCCTCAAAACTGTGTGTCCCGACCTGGGGGGAGGGGTAGTGAGAAGTTTTATAGTAATAGTTCAAAGAGGGTGTGATCCACTCATGGACAAGCTTCTGACTGGTTGGTGGTGAGGTAAGTGGGGGTCAGCATCATCAACCGTCTTGTTCCAACTGGTCTGGGGTCGACGTGCTTGTGGGCAGCATACTATCCTTTACTGTTATTTTCTCCCCCTGGTGGTGGTTTCAGTATCCACAGGACAGCTCAAAGATATTGTGATGCATATCCCTTGATGGTGCACCAGGACCCTGCCCCAAGGCTGCACTACTGTTTCTTTTGACTGCCCGTCCCTTGTCTCCACATCCCTTCCCTTCCCTAATTAGCAACACTTTGAATCTGCTGGTTGGAACTCAGGGAAGGTCATGGAGGCTGAATAAAGCCTATTTCCTGTAATCAAGAAACGAGGGACACAGAAAGGCTTTTGTGCCCAGGAACCCCACAGGGCCCTGCTCTGTATCAGTGTCCTCTGCTTAGCAAGTGGCAGTCATGGCAGAACCCAGCTCTTGAAGGACTGCCAAGAAACTGGAAGGGATCCACCTACTGCCAACCAGCATGCCTGCACACAGCTCCTGTGAAACCACATCCTACACCTTTCTGCTGATGGTATGTTCAGAGCTTCCCATACAATCATTACCTGCCTTTATCTTCTGAGGTCTTTAGTCCCTACTATCCAGCAACCTGCACTCAAAACGTTGGGCTACATGGACAGTACAAGGCTACATACAAGGTCTCGTGGCTATTCATCCCTGGGCTGTTGCTTATGGCTCATCCATGACTGAGGTTCAGCAGTGCTGACCCCTAGTGCAGTGCTTTTGCTTGTTAACAAATGAGCTACCTTATTCAACAACTTTTGCCCCTGAGTTCCATATCTTACACTTGGAGGTGTTTTGAGTAATCCCTCATAGTTGCCAATTCCTAAATAAAGTACCTAAACTGTACTACTTAGCCTGGTTGAGAGAGGTGGGCTCTCTTTTAAAAGACATGTTATATGGCTAGATTGTTCTAAAGAAAAATTTGCTATACCCAACTATTGTTTCACTATTGACTGTTTATTAACTAAACCATGATTTACCATTTTTCCTTTAATTTGTCAATTTTTTTTTTTTTTTTTTTTTTTTGCGGTACGCAGACCCCTCACTGCTGTGGCCTCTCCTGTTGCAGATGGGAGGCTCCGGACGCGCAGGCCCAGTGGCCATGGCTCATGGGCCCAGCCGCTCCATTGCATGTGGGATCCTCCCAGACCAGGGCACAAACCCGCGTCCCCTGCATCAGCAGGCGGACTCTCAACCACTGTGCCACCAGGGAAGCCCAATTTTTCAGTTTTTTTAATGTCCTTTAAGTTTTTAAGATATGTTTTCAATATGGCATCAAGCTGCTTACTTTATCTTCTGATAACTTTGATTGATTTCCACTAGTTACTGCTGTATAAATTTGTCATCATTATTTCCATATTATTATGATGATTGTATTTCTATTAAAAATTTCTGTCTTAATAAATGATTGCTAAAACAGAGTTAGTTAGGACATTGCAGTGCCACAGTTTCAGCTAGAAAGGAGAAACTGGTTAGAAAGGGCAATAAGAAACATAAAATGTCCAAGATTTTACCCTATTTGCAAGCTAACAAGATAGCCTGTCACAGCTTCATGGATGCTGGCAGAAGACATGCAACACCTGGATCAGAGAAAAAGACTTTATTATTCGTGGCAATAGCAGAGCCAGAGTGATAGCCTTTGCAGCAATTTCCTGAGCCTCAATTCACAAAGGCCAGTAGTAAGACGGCCAGATGATATCTATATACGTAGTGAGTTGTTTTATAGGAGAGGAATCTTGAGCTCAGGAAGCCTGAATCATGAACATGAGAATGGACAATAAGCATGCCTGTCACTTGCCCCAGAGAGAAATACTACATCTATTTTCCAAGGCTGTTTGCTATACAAATGTTCTTGCAAAGATAATTCAGAACAGAGGGAACCAGTGACTGTTCTAAAGACAGGCAGAAATGCAAGAGACCTATGGGGACTTTTTCCCCCCCAATATCCAACACGTCTCTACACTGCACTGCTTCTGTTGCTGAAATATTAGCTTCCCTGTGCACTGAGGCCGAACAGAAATACGGAGACAGGGATTTTAGAGGAAGAGAGAGATGGCTTCATTTTTTCTGCCAGGCAGAAGGGAAGACACAGAAGGCTAGTGCCACAAGAACTGTGTCTCCCCCTCCTTAGGAATCAGGGAAGATTTTATATGTGGGGCTCGCTGTCCGGGATATATGATAAGGATCAAAGTAGTGAACGTCTTGCATTCTTCCTTTCCTTTGCATTATTTCAAAACAGTCATAGCTAGCATCAGGGGGCCTGGAAATTGGTGTCTGGCAGTCTGATAATTGCATCTGTTTGCCTCTGGTTTATCGGCCGGTGAGCTTGTTTCTGAAATGCAAAAACTATAAGGGGTGATTTGTTATGAGGGACATATAGAATGTAAGTGCCGGGACATAATAATGTTAGGGAGTGAGAGGCACAGAATGTAAGTCACACAGAGTTAGGGGTGATAGGTGCCAAATGTAAATTACATAGTGTCAGGGAGTGAGGTTAGCTTTGTAAGTACAAATCTAGTTACTACAAATTAGTGACAGTTAAAGTAAAACAAGGAGTGATTAACACTTTCAGGCCAGATTATGTTTCTTCTCTAGCCTGTTCACTCTTCCCTTTATTTTCCTTGTTCTCAGGGAAGGGAAAACTTCAGTTCTATTTTTGCTGCAACACTTCTCATGAATTTTCCTGTGAGTTTGTCATTCCACTGGCTACTGTGATTAACCTGACCAACAGAGTCTACAAGCAAATCTATTCAATATGTCTTCCTCTGTATTTCAGTGAAGTTACTATTAATAGGTCCCCAAGCAGCATTAAATGGGTAGAGACTCCCTTTCACAAAGATTCCAATTAGCATAATCATCAGTCACGGGATCTTGTAGCTGAAAGGGGTCCCAAACCTACTAGCACTTCTATACAAACAGTTCTTCACAATCAAGGAGAATCTCCTTTGGAATTGACAGAATGGGGAAGTATAGGCCTATAACACTTGAAACAACAAAAGTACATTGAATGGACCCAAAAGGCCCCACCTACAAGGTCACATTATCTTCCCTTTCTTTCAATTTCTTCATTCTTTAATTTTTTGCATGAAGATTAAAACCTTAAGTCAGATCATTCATGCCCAAGTCTAATGTTGAAATGCTAGGTATTGGATGATTATTATGAAAGGTACTGTTTTATTTATCATAAAATTAGGTCTTCCATAGTCTTAGTGATGTTTCATATCATTATCAAGGAACTTACTGATTTAGGACTTTTTTTAAGGTAAAGGACCATTTGCTACATAATCCAATCCACATGTATTTTAGATAGGAATATTTTTAGTATTTTAGATAGGAGTATTTTTCCCCAGAATAGACCTGAATTTCTCTGGAGAAGAACTCCTGGTGATATAAGGTAGATGAGAATGGAACATATCTCCTTTTCCTACTTCCAACATGAAAAAAAAAAGAAAATATGGTTACTATTTATGGTAACCAATTCTCAGGTTTTCAGAGTATTTCATCACAGATTAACTTACCTGAATATAAAATAAGACCATCTCTAGAGGTATTAGTCAAGGAAAGAGATGAGAGGTTTTCAAATATTATGAGAAAACTTCTAGAAAAATAAAAAACCTCTTCATCTTGGGGAAAAAGAAAGCAAGAAACTATTCTATCAGAACTGGGGAATAGCCTGTTATAAAGACCAGGATAAAGACCTGAATCAATTAAATGTCAGTCTTTTAATTGAAGAAGAGTGATTCTCTATATTTTATGAAGCGTTATAAAATAATGCTTCAGAGGAAAAAAAGGCTTTAGGGAGCTCAAAGTCTTCATTTGTCCCTGCTGTTCTCTCTGGCAGGATAAAGGTTTGCTAGAGCCAAACTCCCAGAAACCAGCTATTGATTTTAGTGGGACTGCTGAGCTGCTGACAAGTCATAGCATTGCTATTTTGATCTCATGTATTAAAAACAAACAAACAAGAAACAACTAGAAAACCTTTACACTCTAAAATGATAATTTTTTCTTATAAAATCTTTTTCTGGAGTTCCTATGTGCCTAGAGAGTCTGGGGTAAAAAGTATTAAAAACAAACAAACAAGAAACAACTAGAAAACCTTTACACTCTAAAATGATAATTTTTTCTTATAAAATCTTTTTCTGGAGTTCCTATGTGCCTAGAGAGTCTGGGGTAAAAAGTAGCCAGGAGAAGTGCTTATGCTATGAAAGGAAATAGCTGAACAAGGGTCTTCTGTGACCAGGAGGTGAACTGGATACCCCTGGCTATAAAGTGCATTATATGGGAAAAATCCAAAACAAGCACTATAAAAGACCTATGCCTCTTTCTTTCTAGGAGGTTTAGGTTTAGAGTAAATCTTTGCTTTCACTATGAAAAGCTCTCAAAGAACCAAAAACAACGATTAGCTCTAATTTATAAAACTAATGGCCAAAAGGTCGAAGATATACATCAACATCCAATGAACAGATTACGAAACATCGGAAAGTATGACTTAAGACAGACTCTTTTCATTAATTTCTAAAATAAATGTTTACAAAAAGCAGTGAGCATGTTGAGCATTTTTAGCAATACAAACATAAATAAGGCTATAATGTCTTTAATATAATTATTACTGAGAAGCAAAAATAAGACGTATACTGAATAAAATATAAGGTACAAAATGATTAGTATAATAGGAGATAGGTAATGTAGAAATAAGTTCAAAGGGAAAAGAAATTACTTCTGCTTGGGCAGAAGTGAAGGTGTCCTGCTAGTTGTTATGTTTGACTTGAACTGTAAAGAATAAGTAAGATATGGGTAAGGAGAGACAGGGTAGAAAAGCATCTAAGGAGCAAAGAGGAAACCAGCAATGTTAGTGAGTCATTCATTTTCAGTAAATACTGAGAATGGCAAATAGGGTCATCCAAAAAAAAAAAAAAAACCTGAAGGACTTATGATTAGCAATGTATGTTTTTTGGACCCATATTATGAATAGCTTTGAATGACAATTTAGGGATCTTTGATTTCTTTCTTTCTTTTTTTTTTTTTCTTTTTTGTGGGCAATAGAGAAGTGTTCAAGATAAGTGCAACCAAGGAAGAGACATTACCTGAGCTAAATTTCACTATTAATCTCATCTTCGGGAATATGATAGAGATAGAAGTATTAATGAGGATAGTTTTATAAGTTTAAGCCAGTGTGACTAAGAGAATATGGTACCATAAGCAGATATAAAGTTCATGGGAGGAGGAATCAACTTGGGGGAAAGCACTATGTACATTGTGTACATATAAATATTTAATTTGAAGTATAAGGTGCCCCAGTGAAATGATCTAGAAGACAATTGCAAATGCAAGTACAGATATCGGGAAAGAGAGCAAGCTTATAATTATTAATTCAGAGGAATTCATGTAGAGCTATTAATTGTATGCTTAACATTAATGAATGCAGATTGATAAGAATGCAGAAGAAGAAGAGGCTTAAGAAGGATCATATTCTGGGGAATAGAAGGAGAGAAGGGAAGTAGATAAAGACGAAACAGGTATTCCATGGAACAGAAATAGAACCTTGAGATTAAAGCATTGCTGAAATAGAAGGAGAACAATGTTTCAAAGTAGAAAGTATGGAGAGCAATGTCAAATGTGCCATGGAGTTCAGAACAAGGGCCAAGATAGCTGTTGGGTAGGGAATTAATCATTGGTGATCTTTAAGATAACAGCTTGAAATGTTGGTGAGGATAGAAATTAGATTTCAAAAAAAAAAAAGAATGAGTGGAGAAACGTAGGCAAAGAAGTCTTTAAGACACGAGGTTGTATTTCTTAAATACAACATCAAAAACACAATCTATAAATTAAAAATTAATAAATTGAACTTCATCAAAATTAAAAATATCTGCTCTTCAAAAAGTCATTATTACAGGAATAAAAAGACAAGCCACAGACTGTTAGGGAATATTTTTAAATCATATATCTAATAAAGGAGTTGTATTTAAAATATTTAAAGAACACTCCAAACTCAACAATAAGAAAGCAAACAACCCAATAGAAAAATGTACAAAACATAGAGCAGTTTCTTTATTAAAGAAGATATAAAATAAGCAATGATGGAAAATGGAAAATAAGCAATGTCTCTGCTCAGAATCATCAGTCACCAGCAATCTAAAACCACAATGAAATACTACTATATACAGTTAATAGAATGACTAAAATTTTTAAAACTGTAACTATACCAAATGTTGGAAAAAAACCTGAAACAACTTGAGCTCTTATACACTGCTGGTGGGAATATAAAATGATGCAGTCACTTTGGAAAGCATTCTGTTCCTTAAAAGTTAAACATTGACGTATCATATGATCACATCATTCCACTCAAAGTGTCTGCCCAAGAGAATTGAATGCATGTGTCCATTCAAAAACTTGTATACAAATGTTCATAGTATATTTGTGTTTGTAGTTTCCAAAAACTGCACACAACCCAATTGTCCATCAACTTATGAGTAGATAAACATATTATATTATATCCACATCATGGAACACTGAACAGCAATTCAAGGAACAACTATACCATGGATGAATCTCAAAATAAGTATACTTAGTGAAAGAAAGAAAAAAAGAATATAGGTTCTACAATTTCATTTCATTTAATGAAATGTTAGAAAATAGAAACTAACACAAAGTGGCAGAAGGAAGATTAATGGTTGCCTGGGGATGGGGTAGGGGTGGAGTGAGGTGGAGAAAGCTGGAGGGGAAGGACTACATGGGGCATAAGGAGATTTTTGGGGAGTGATGAATATGATTATTATCTTGATTTGGGTTTAAACAAATGTGAAAACTTATCAAACTGTACTCTTTAAATATGCTTAGCTTATTGTACGTCAATTATACCTCAATAAAGCTGATAAAACATGTTGGCACAGAGAAATTCAAAACATTTGAATAGGGATGCTGTGAGGATTAAATCAGTTAATACATGTAAAACATGTAAAACCATGTCTGGTATGTAATAAGGACTCAGTAAATAGTAACTAATAATGTGAAAGGGACACAATTCAAGGATTAAATATAAATTGTGGAAGGGGTACCTCCACCTACACTGTCTTTAATACAGGAATGAAAGGATTCAAATGATTTTCTAACATCATGGAGGGAAAGTTCTTGTGTAAGAATAAAGTAGGAATGAGTGTAGCAAATTTTGTTGAAATCACACATAAGCCATAGTTTCCATACTCAAGAATATTATAGTAAAAATTCAATTGAAAGTAGATTACAGCCTGACAACTTTATCAGTTACCGCAAACTCTACATTACTTAATTCTTTCAATTGATTATAATTTCATGATTTTACACATGGCATCCAACAGGGGGTGCTAAAATTAGAACGCTTCATTATGTTGCAGATTGCAATGTACTGACTTTAGATAATTAACTGGTTGTCTTCTCTAAGCCAAGCTAAGATGAATACTAATCAGAATATTAGGATGGGCAGGAGAAAAAAAAGCTTGACAGAAGGGTGTTCAGTCCACCTGAATCTCTTTCTGTCTTCGTGTTCTTTTATATTCCTTGAAAGTTGACTTTCCCTGGTGAAAATGGATAGATGGTGATAAAAGTATGTAAAAGAGATTCTTGACTAAGTAATGGTCAATCTTTATTTGATAAAGAAAATCTAAGTTATAATTTGTGAATGTTATATTTATTAAGGATCAACTAAGTTTCTCCACATGCATTGAGAATAATGATCACACCTACTTGAACGGGATGTAGTGAGGATTAAATCAGTTAATACATATAAAGCACTTAGAACAATGCCTGGTGTATAATAAGGACTCAGTAAATAATAGCTAATAAGTGTTCCGTAATATATTCAGAAAATAAGTCATGTAAAAAGAATGTTTTTCTTGCAATGCAAAGAAAGGAGTGTGTGTATGTGTGTGTGTGTTTTCACACACACACACACACATTTCTTTCTTTGCATTGCAAGAAACAGTGGGTTTTCCCTCTTTCCAATCTGTGCTGTAATTTAATCATAGCTCTCTCTTCTTGAAATCAGTTACTGGATCACTGTGCCTGTAGGACAAAATCTTAACTACTTCCTTGATGATTGAATTAGATTTAGCATGTGAATCTAAGTTACTTACTACAGCTTGCCTGTAAGAACCCTCCACTGAAAACATGGTCAACATTTTTTTTTCTGTCTTTATACCTTTTGCCACAGCGTGAATTGTCTTTATATTCTCCAAACACCTGCCATTCCCTCCTATCCCTCAAAATTAATATCAAAAGCCAACTTTAGGTAAAGCCCATGAACAACGTTTGCCCTTCTCCATATACCATTTATAGAACTTATTAAACAGTGACTTGGATTGTGTATCCATCTTATCACATCTACAAGATTGGATGTGTCTGGAAGCAGAAATCAATAGTATCTTTGTATCATTGTCAACGTCTATCATGTTTTGCACATACAAAATGTTCAATAAATATTTGTTGAATGAATGAGTGAATACAAGGGAGTCATTTATTGGCATAAGTTTATTGTTGCAATGCTCTGAGGATTCTTTGTGTCCAAGAAAAAGGGAAAATTGGGGTTGTTTTTTCTAGAGCAGGAGAGGTAAGGACCCCTAGTTCATTGAAGAAAAAGCAACAAAGTGGGTAAATCTGGAGGAACACACAGGATACCCAGTTCCTCAGTCCCTTCCTGGGCTCTTGCATCAGAAGAGCCTGAAACATGTAGTTTATAAAAGCTTACTAATGAGGTACCTGCTGTTATGTCTGCATGAGCTCTACTTGTATACTGAGAGAGTCATTATCAAAAAACGTCAGTTCAACATTTGTTATATTAGGGGACAACCTACATTCAAGGCACTTCTAATTTTTGAAATCCATGAATATTTTTGCAGTGTTACCTACTCACAACAGAAAAATGAGAGTCTTGTGGAGGTGCTCTAAAGGCATTAAACCCAAGGTGGTACTCTTTGGAATGGGTTAAGAATTCCAAAGCAAGAAAATTAATTATTCTGCTATAGTGTTTTGCAGTCTACACTTACTTTTTCTTACATCTCAACATATCCTAAAATGACACTGAAAATAGACATAAATATTTCTGTTGTTTCATGAAAGGATACTGATAGTGACTGGGGATCAGAGTGATTATGCAAATTGCCCAGGGTCACCCAGTTAGTAAATGATGGTATCGATGTATCTATACACTGTCATATTGGATAATGGGAAATAAAACATTTTAGGGGTCAAGGACAAACAAACAAATGTTTGAACCCCCTTTGTTTAAATGTTTCTCTTCATATCAAAACTTTCCATATCTCAATTTTTTTCATATGAATACTTGAAATTTTAAAATTTACTGTGAAGAATTATGAGAATAAATTGACATTACACATGTGGGTATGCACATTGCAAGGTGTTGCCCAGAATAGACACTAATACATATACATACATACACACAAATATATTGATGTACTTATGATGCAGATGTCAGACTCTTGCTTATAAATGAGAAGAGCAGGCATAAACAGCATTGACCTATAAAACTGATAAGCCTTCAATTAAATATGGCTATACTTATTACTAACGCCATTCAGCTGAAGCATCCAGGATTTCACAACAGGACTCTTGCAATGTGTACAAACAGTATCACGTGATGAAAGCTGGCAGGGTGGGGAGAGGAGTGAGGGGGGACTCCTCAAACACATCAGGTACAAATCGTCAAAGGGTAATGTTCTCTGACCTAAAATACTGAGATAATTTCAACATGTTAGCACAGAACCTCAGAGGCTAAATCATTTTCTTTTCCTATTTCTCTCCCTGGCAGTAAAATAGTGCTGTATTGGCTCGCAGAGAAATCAATCTATTTCACAGATTCTACTCCAGGACAGAGGGAGAATTAATAAGCATATTCACTGAACATAAAAATAAAAGAAAGTGCTGTGATTTACATTGAATTTTTAGCTAAGGGGAATTGGAACTTAGATCCAGTAGATAATTTTTTTTTTTTAAATAGCCCTTGAAACCACTAGATATGTTGGTATATGAAAAATACAGTGGGATGGTTGAGGCTAAACACAATCATGCATCGTTTAAACAAAGTTTTACCAGAAAATATATCCCCAAATAACCTTCAAAGTATTCATACTTAGGAAAACTCTACAGTTATTTTGATGCTATTGCCCATGTACAGCAGTTTAAATGTTCCTCTTTGGAAACTGCCATCAGAATCAATGTAAAAAGCAAAACCAAATCCATTTCTATGTCTTAATCATTGTTTTATTTTTTTTTTTTAACCAAGAACATTAGTTTTCAGTTGGAACATGAGTAACCATGAAATGATAAGCCTATAATAATTATGAAAAATGTCATGTTGTATCATTTTTTTAAAGGGGTTTTACTTATTTGCTTCTGTTTGCAGTAAGATCCATAATTTAAACTGAGCCCAATTTATTTATTTGTATAAGAATACACATAAATCAAACTTTCAACTTGACTTAATTTATTTATTGAAATGAATAAAATGAGCAGGACTTTTTAAAAAAGATATTTCACTGGGGAGTCACTTTCCACCAGGATTCTAAAATAGAGCAAAGCACAAATTTCGGCACATTGAAATTTTCTATAGTATACTATTTTTATTTATTTATTTATTTTTTGCGGTACGCTGGCCTCTCACTGCTGAGGCCTCTCCCGTTGCGGAGCACAGGCTCCGGACGCGCAGGCTCAGCGGCCATGGCTCACGGGCCCAGCCGCTCCGCGGCATGTGGGATCTTCCCGGACCGGGACACGAACCCATGTCCCCTGCATCGGCAGGCGGACTCTCAACCACTGCGCCACCAGGGAAGACCAATATAGTATACTATTTTTAGACTCTCTCTGCCCCAAATCGTATAGGTTATAGGATTTTTCATTCTTTTACGACATAATTGCTTTCAAGTTTTTTACCTTTGGCAATTTCCAAAAAGCATAGAATTCCCCCTCAAAGAGGGATAATTTGCCATTGTTTTAAAGAAGTTCGTTACCACTATTCAAGTCAATTTCAAGAGACAAATTCTAAGAATGTTTATGTAGTGGCGGTTATAGTTAAAATAAGTAAATGACCTTTAAAATACCTGTTTAGGTTGGATAATTTAAGAAGCAGAGGTACTATTACAATTCCGTCACACTGCTTTATAGATATACTTAATCGATGGAAGGCATTGCAAGGAGCACCCAGTGTTATGGGAGGTGGTGACACCACTTCTTGGGCTATAATAGAGTTCTGATGCCATCTCAGGCAACAAGGAGGAAGAGAGTCTGTACAGAATCACCACCTTCTGTGGGTATTTCAGGGAGCAAGCCGAATGAGAAACTTGAAACCTCACTTCTTTCAAATCAACCGCTGCCTGCTCTTGAAATCTTACTGTGCCTGGGCACAACGACTGCTCTGGAAACTACAGCTTGAGATTCCTTAGAAATGCCTGTCATGTTCCTTCTCCCTCCTCCATTGCCCTCTGCTCTACGAATGTGAGCGGTGGGGATGTTCTCTGCTTGCCCAGCAGCTGTCAAGACCATACCTGGCTCCTGAACGACGGCCAAGAGACCTGCAGTGAACCTACCAGCTGCCAGCCAGCCAGCTGTCAGCCCAGCAACTGTGAAACTTCCAGCTGCCCTTCCTCTAGTTGCTATGTGCCCAGACCCTGCCAAGGCACCAGTTTTCTTCCTGCTTCTTCTTGCATCTCTGGATCCTGCTTCCCAGTATGCTATAGACCTCTGAGCTATGTGTCTAGCAGCTGCCAACCCCAGAGACTCCTCACTTATGGATGCCGCCTCTTGGGTTATTTGCCTGGTGGTCCTCATACCCACAGCATTACCCACTGTAATGCTTTTCTCACTTGATCCACTGAAATCGTCTTTTCATACATTTACCCTTTCTATTATTGCCGTCATCACTCAAGTTGGGTTGTGTTCCCCTTTGGTGAATACATACGTTTCTTACTGCCATCTTGACTCTTATCTCTAGTGTCTTCTCTTTAGCTTGAATACTGTGTTTAGAGTTAACACTCCTAAAATTAATTTCATCATATGACTCTTACTCAACAATGTCAATAACTCTCTTTTGCCCACAGAGAATTATCCAAACACTTGATTTTCCCTCCTCTACTTCCCAGTAGAGACTCTCTATATTTGCTTCATGTCTCCAATTACTCCACATTTGCCCTCATTTCATATCATCTTCTTGTTCACCCTACCCTTCCTCTCCTTTGGGATAATTCTTTTGGCATTGTGTCCAACAGTCTCAGACCTCTGCATCCTCTCTTCAGTGGATGCCAGCCTCTGACACATGTGTTTAGTACTTGCCATCCATCTTGCTCTGCCTGGGGAGGCCTGTAACTTCCTTATTCCAGCTAATAATCACGCTGAAGATCCAAGACAAAAATTTAAACTCCATGGACTTTTGCTTCTTCTTTCCTAGTATGTAGTGACTGCTTTTTCTTGATTGTCCTGTGCCTGATCTAATGAAAGCTGTTCCTTTCACAGTTTTATCTTTTTTTTCATCTCTCCTTGCCATAAAATTATTTGGTTTAGAATGCTATTCAATGTCGCTTAGGTGTGGGAAGAATTTATTTGGTTTGGGTTGTAATAAAAGAGTTTAAGTCAGAACTAAGAATCTGGTTCTTCAGTTTGTCTTTCATTATTTTATTTTAACACACACATGGCCAACCTCAACTCCCTGCAGAAGTATCTAGGACATGGTACACTCAACCGTATGTTTTTATCTCACAGTAGGGGAATAGCTTGATGGTTTAATCCTCAAACTGATTTATAGATCTCTGATATCTCTGATCCTACATACTTAAGAGACCCAAAAAGTCCTTGGTGGAAGTTATATTGAAAAGGTAAGATTAGGAATGATTTCCTTATCTTTCTCTTCCAGTGAACATACTTTGACCAGAATGTCCTTTCTGAATCATATTTCACTCTTGCTTGTCTTTGATGGCTTCTTATGATCTATTCCTATAAAATGAAAATACAGACCCCTTATCATGACATCTGGTTTTTTTTTTCTTCATTGTCTTTCTCCCTCCCACTTCTTTGGCTTCATCTTCTCAGTATTGCAAATTCTAAGCTCCTATGATTCTACTTACGTGTAGTTCCCTAAACATGCTGCTTCTTATAAGCATCCACACTTTTGCATGTCATCATCAAGACCAGGATGAACTTCTGATCTATCTACCCTGAAGACTCATAGTCACTTTTAAAAACACAGCCCAACTTTATGAAACAGTTAATTTACTCAGTAAAAGTTTTATTACTTACTTACTACATCCCAAGCCATCCTGTGCCAGGCACAAGAGATACACAGGTGCATAAGACAAACTTGAACTCTCTCAGTATTTACCAGAAGTCACATACTATGGGACATATCTGTATTAAAGGTACAATTTTTTCCTCATTCAACATAAAATGTGTAGGGGTATGTATTTCAAAAAATAAAGTAAGGAACTTCCCTTGTGGTCGAGTGGTTAAGACTTCGTGCTTCCAATGCAGGGGGTGCAGGTTCAATCCCTGGTCAGGGAACTAAGATCCTGCATGCCGTGGGGCATAGCCAAAAATAAATAAATAAACAAACAAAACCAAAAAAAGTGCTGCTTTATCAGCAAACAGAATTTTAATAAATAAAATAAAACTAAAGTGTAAAGGCATGAATGTTCACCTTTTTGAGGAACTGTAATGTTTAGAAACTTTGTCAGTGTGCAAGAAAGACAATGTTCTCTAGATGTTAACTAGTGGTTGTTCCCTTTAGAGAAGGCATGTACCTCTGGTTCTCAGAACCCATCTGTCCTTATGGATCTTCTGACATGGAAGCTGAATGTTGGTTTCTCTTATCACTATGTTCATGCTACTGTTTCAAAACCCAATTTAGTTCATTATTTTGCCTTACTTGCCTGGCTCTCCTAGATATTTTGAGTTTGTGACATCTGTACCCTTTATTTTTCGAAGCTTTTCCCAGACCCTCTCCTTGCCCCTTACGCTAATGAGTAAATCACACCTTGACTTAGCTTTCCTTTTATCTCAGACATATTTCTATTGCTGATCTTGTTGGACTGATTATTTTTTAAAATAATTTTAAATGAGATTTTAGTTGAAATGTGATATACATATGAATTTGTACACAAATCGTTACTTCACAGATGTAGCCTTTATTCTGACCTCTAACCCATATATTAGTTTTGCCTGTTTTTGAACTTTAAAATGAAATTATATAGTATCTACCAATTTGTCTTGGGATTCTTTATTAAATATTGTGTTTGTGTGATTCTTGCACGCTATTAAACATACCAGTAGTCTGTTTATTTTCCTTTATGTATAATATTCAAGGTACCAAAACACCAAAAGGTATTTATTCATTCTGCTGTTGCTGGTCAGAAAGGCTGTTTCAAGCTTGGATCTGTTAGAAATAATGTATAAAATACTCTTTTATTCTTGTACATATCTTTTGATATACAAATGGAGATATTTCTATTGGGTAATATATTTAGGAGTAAAGTTGACAAATTGTATGAAACGTGCCTGCTCAGCTTTATTTTATCCCATGACAAAGTTATGCCTTGTAGCTATACCAATATTGATTTCTACTCTCAAAAGCATAAGAATTCCAGTTGCTTTACATCCTCATCCATATTTATAATTGTTAGTTCTTTTAAGCTTAGCCATTCTAGTGAGTATGTAGTTATAACCAATATTGGTTTTATTTTGAATTTCTCTGTTGATTCATCAGGTTGAGAACATTTTTAAAATGCGTCTGGCCATTTGAATATTATTTGTGTGTATGTGTGTGTATGTGTGTGTGTGTGTAGTAGATATTCAGGTCCTTAGCTCATGGTTTTAGTTGGTTGTCTGTTTTTAGGATGCTAAGAGTCTTTTATGTAGTCCATATATTAGGTCTTTGTTGGAGATATATATATTTAATATCTTCTCCCATATCACTGCCTGCCTTTTCACTTAATCATGCCTTTAGACTGGTACAAATTCCTTACTTTAAGTTAATCCAATTTATCAATCTTTTATTTATGGTTAGTACTTTTTTGTCCTTATTAAGAAAATTAATGAAGATACTACATGATAACTTTAGAAAATGTTTTTTGTTTTCCTTTCAACATTTAAATATACCATCAATGTGAAATTCATGTGTGTTTGTGTGTGTGTGTTTGTGTGTGTGTGTGTGTGTGTGTGTGTGTGTGTGTGTGTGTGTCCTAGGGGCCAAAATTGCAGTTGATCCAGCACCATCTCCTAAAAATGTGCTCTATTTTCTACTGCAGTTCAATGCCCTTGGTACATAAATCAAGTATCTATATATGGATGTGTCAATATCTAGACTCTTCATTCTGTTCTATTCACTATTTGTCTATTCTTACATCAATGTCATGCTTAATTTTTCATTTCATTTGTATTTCTGAACTCTTCTCCAGAATTTGAGCTCCTTGAAGGTTCCTTTTGGTCAATATATGACTAGACTTTCTGTAAAGGTTTGTGGATCTGAGTTTAAATAAATTATATTTTGGGTCAGATGGCAGTGAAATCTAGGGAAAGTGGTATTTAGATTTAGGATAGTACTGATAAGAAATTCTACATGTTGTATTTTTTTTTCCATTTGGAGGTTTATTCTGTGTGGGTGGAGACAAATATTCACTTCTCATCTCCCCATAGTTCAAAATTCTAAGAGCTGGATAATTAAGGGAAATTTTACATCCAATATTCCATGACTAGATAGGACTTGCTGATAGTTATACATTAGCCCACATGTGATAATTTTGTGTTGCCAGCTGTGGGTCATGTTTCTTATTTAATTAATTTAATTACTTTAATATCTGGCAAGGTAGTGATAATTGTTCCTAATTTAGCCAAGATCATACAGATTGTAAATTACTGATCTGAGATTTATTTCCAAGTTTTCTTAAAGCATATGTTTCTCTAGTAAACTACATTGTGATTACAGAACAAAATTTTGTTTACCTTAGCCAACTAATTCCAGATCAATATATTGATATTAACTGATATTTATTGACTTATAGCTTCATAGATATATTTCCTCTGGCTAAAATAAGTGGAGGATAGGTATTTAAGCTCTGTTTTCCTCAAAAAATTAAAAATCCTTTATTAATATTTAAGCACCAATGTGTTGATTGTGATTAACCCTCTGGGTATAATTGTCTTTAAACTGGATATCAGAGGACTGCCTTCCTTCTGTCAGGCCATGAACTCAAGTAATATATTGTCCTTCTTTAATGAACTCCAATCAAGAGAGCACTTTAGGTCTCCATCATAACCAATCATGAAGCATTGTCCCTGGAGTTCAAAATCAGACAGAATCATCTTTTCCTTATCTTGCCTAAGATAGACTGAAGAAAATTAAATATTTACACTTGAATGATAATTAGGTTAGGCTTTAAAGGAGCACACATAAGGAAAAAAATGTAGGGTTAGTCTAGCAGATTGTTCAGATATTTTGAGCTGAGATTTTGGAATCTGAGTTTTTACTCAAAGCTTAATTCTGAATAATCACTTCTCAATATATAGAGTAGTTTCTTTCTTCTCCACTGGAACATTTTCTAAAAATTAGAGAAGGTGAAGCCATTGGGGGTGACTTTGTTTTTTTTTTTACATCTTTATCGGAGTATAATTGCTTTACAATGGTGTGTTGGTTTCTGCTTTATAACAAAGTGACTCAGTTATACATACACATATATTCCCATATCTCTTCCCTCTTGTGTCTCCCTCCCTGCCACCCTCCCTATCCCACCCCTCCAGGTGGTCACAAAGTACCGAGCTGATCTCCCTCTGCTATGTGGCTGCTTCCCACTATCTACCTTACGTTTGGTAGTGAATATATGTCCATGCCTCTCTCTCGCTTTGTCACAGCTTACCCTTCCCCCCCCCATATCCTCAAGTCCATTCTCTACTGGGTCTGTGTCTTTATTCCTGTCTTATCCCAAGGTTCTTCATGACATATTTTTTTCTTAAATTCCATATATATGTGTTAGCATATGGTATTTGTCTTTCTCTTTCTGACTTACTTCACTCTGTATGACAGACTCTATTTCCATCCACCTCATTACAAATAGCTCAATTTTGTTTATTTTTATGGCTGGGTAATATTCCATTGTATATATGTGCCACATCTTCTTTATCCATTCATCCAATGATGGACACTTAGGCTTCTTCCATCTCCTGGCTACTGTAAATAGAGCTGCAATGAGCATTTTCGTACATGACTCTTTTTGAATTATGGTTTTCTCAGGGTATATGCCCAGGAGTGGGATTGCTGGGTCATATGGTAGTTCTATTTGTAGTTTTTTAAGGAACCTCCATACTGTTCTCCATAGTGGCTGTACCAATTCACATTCCCACCAGCAGTGCAAGAGTGTTCCCTTTTCTCCACACCCTCTCCAGCATTTATTGTTTCTAGATTTTTTGATGATGACCATTCTGATTGGTGTGAGATGATATCTCATTGTAGTTTTGATTTGCATTTCTCTAATGATTAATGATGTTGAGCATTCTTTCATGTGTTTGTTGGCAGTCTGCATATCTTCTTTGGATAAATGTCTATTTAAGTCTTCTGCCCATTTTTGGATTGGGTTGTTTATTTTTTTGTTATTGAGCTGTATGGGGGTGACTCTTAAGGAATGTATGGACTTCCAGTTTCAGCTCCAACATGTAAAGAGCTTAGAAGTCATCACTTTTGTCTAAAACAAGAAAAAGTTGAATAACTTGAAAATCAGTGAGTTTTCCTGAAACCATCAGAGAGCTGAAGGAAATTGTATACGTCAGAAGCTCAGCTCCTCATAAAGAAAGGATGAACAGTGGAGAAATAATCTCTTTAATTTTCCTTATTCTTAATTGATCCAAAAGAAATGTACACAGTAGCATGACTACTTAATCATTGTTCCCTCCATCATTTAAATTATTAAACCAGTCTCTTGCTTTGTTTTTTTAATATATAGTCCCTGAAATGATTGAAAAAATCTATTTAAATAAAATAACTGTTTCAGATTTACAACTCAGTATTTCAGTGTATCATTTTGATTAATAAATTTGCATCATTTGAAGTTATTTCAGTGTGCATAATCGTTCAGTAAGTAATAAGGAATTTCTATTACATGCCAACTTCTGTAAAGGGTGATGGAGATGCAGTGATAAACAACAAGACAGATACTACCCCTTCCTTTATGGAGGTTACACATTATCTGGGGGAGTAACAGAAAATAAGAGTAAACACTGATAAAGATATGATACTATTAGAGTGTATAAGGTAGGATAAAGGGAGTGAAATGGTATTATAAATGGGGGGGTCAGCTACTTTCAGCAAGGTCAGAAGCATTTTGTCTTGTAAAGAATGACACATGCATTGTAACTAGAAGGCTTAAGAGAGCATCCCATGATAAACTGAAGCAGGTGCGTTCTAGGCAAGGAGAACAAGATCAAAAGCACAAACTTGGAGAGTATTCAGAACAGGAGGCTGGTGTGAATGGAGGGTAGTGAGTGATTTGAGAGTAGTACCAGAATTGACCAATATATTCAATGTATTAGACACTTATGCCAACAACAGGGCCATCAAATCTCTCAGGTATGTTTAAAATGTATTTAACAAGCTTTCGTTGTTTTCCAAAAACAGAGTAAACACAGGCAGATGGGCATCTAATTAGAGATGAATATTTCATCTATACTTATCATGAATCATAGCATCTTGCTGAGACAGTAAGACTCAAAGTTCTTCATATTACATAAGAAAGACTGATTCTCTCACAAGACGATCTTTTTTTAAAATTAATTTTTATTGGAGTATAGTTGATTTACCATGTTGTATTAGTTTCTGCTGTACAGCAAAGTGCATCAGTTATACATGTACATATATCCTCTTTTTTTAGATTATTTTCCCATACAGGTCATTACAGAGTATTGAGTAGAGTTCCCTGTGCTATATAGTAGGTCCTTATTAGTTATCTATTTTATATATAGTAGTGTGTATATGTCAATCCCAATCTCCCAGTTTATCCCTCCCCTTTTCCCCCTTGGTAGCCATAAGTTTGTTTTCTACATCTGTGACTCTATTTCCGTTTTGTAAATAAGTTTTTTTGTACCATTTTTTTTAGATTCCACATATAAGTAACATATATTTGTCTTTCTCTGTCTGACTTACTTCACTCAGTATGACAATCTCAAGGTCCATCCATGTTGCTGCAAATGGCATTATTTCGTTCTTTTTTATGACTAAGTAATATTCCATTGTATATATGTACCACATCTTCTTTATCCATTCATCTCTCAATGGACATTTAGGTTGCTTCCATGTCCAGGAAGACAATCTTTAAAAATAATTTGCAACCATAAATATTAGTATTTGTTAATCAGTCATTAATCTAATGTTTCATTGGAGTAACTCTAGCTTTGACCTAAGATTTTGTAGGGTACACACCACTGAGGAGGAGAAGCAGGAAGTCCAGTAAGAAATTTTGCTTTGTGAAATGTCAGCAGCCATGCAGGGATAAGCAACAGTACTGTCCTCTAGATGTTTTAACATCATCTATTACTTCTATTCATGCATGTGTTTCACCAGGTGAATAAAAATAGAACAGCAGAATTTGAACTTTCAGATAGCTCCTTTGTAGCTATTATGTGACAGAGAATATATAACGTGTGTAACTCTCGAACCAATAGAAACAAGAAGCATAGCAAATTTGAGATTATAGTACAAGATATGGAAGTGCCCTTCCTAGTCAAGTAAGGAAATGTAGTTATTTTTCCCTTGCAATGTCCAATATCTTCCAAATTTGGCTATGGTGGTTATTGACCTTCCGTAGAAAGCTACTTAACCAATATCTTAACAAAGCCCTTGCTCATCTTTTGAAGGTTAACGAATCACAAAAAGTATATACTGAGATGTGAAAGTAACCGTAATTATAAGCTTCAAAACAAATATTTAAAAGAAAACATTCTTAATTCTGTAACTTTTCTGATGACGCTTAAATATTTGCTTGACATTTTTCAAGGTCTAAGGACTTTTCTTCTCTCAAATTATTTGGATATTTCTGCTCCTTTTTACTGTGTGCATTACTTTTTTGTATAGAAAATTGCTCAGCATATTTTAATGCACTCTTTTGTCATTTCTTATGTCATTATTGCCAATACGTTCACCATGATCATTTTTCTACTTTTGGATGTGTATATAGATTCTCAAATTTTGGGTTGTACATTGAGAGGAAAGCAGGTTATTCTACCTCCTACTTATCTAGCTTGTGCTGGGAAATATCTAAAAATGAAAACTAAAGATCTACTTACAAAATACATGAGGTTATTGGTACTCTGAAGTATCTAGCAATGGCCTTTTAAAATAAGATTAATTAAGAAAAATCCTGTGGATGGTGAAAGCATCCATGTCCTATGCATACTCTAACATTTTCATATTGTGGAAAATAGTGACCTTTTCCAAGAGGGTGAGTGCCCTTTGCGTGACATCTGGGCCTCCAGGATATCATGAGAAGACAGTTTACTGCCCACAAGGAGCCTACATAATGTGTCACATGTAAAACATGCTGCTAGTGAGAGCTGTAGGATGAACTTACATAAAATCTTTCAAGTTCATATTCCGGCAAGGGTGGATGAAGAACAGCACTTCTGTATAGACAGCAGAGTGTCAAACATGTCACTTTGATAAAGGTCCCTCACTTGACTCCAGAGAAGCAATGCTGCAAATTGGACATTCGGTATATAGATCTGTCAATCAGATGCTAGAATTTTTCAGTATTAGAAAAGTAATCCAAACAAATTTTATATAGTAATTTAAGCTAATCTTAGGATCATTAAACTCTGTGGTCCCTCAAAAAATTTAATATTAACTCAGAAAATTTCTTAAAGTCCTATGTAAATTCATCTAAATGTGAATTTAATAATAAACACCATATCATTATTTAATGCCTTATTGCAGGATATACGATAGCGCCAAGCATTTAAAAATTTACCTGTGAACGAATGCAATATTGAACACATGATGTTCTGTTTTCTTAATTACAGCCATGCTGACCAGTTCTATCACAATGTGTATGTCAAATTACTTAGCAAAACGTAACATATTTTTTGAACAGAAACTGTTACATTCAAATGATCCTATGAAATAGGCCCACATGAAAATTTAAAGCAATAGAAAATTAAATTATAGGAGCTCATACTTCCATATGCACACATCTCAGTTATCATTTTTTCAACTTTAATCAGCTCATTTTAGACATGAACCTATAAAGTTTCTTAACTCACAGTGAGTACTGGATCACAAGTGTCTTAGCTTTGTATTTCCTCTACAATTGTCTTATATTCTCATCTAAAATCCAGACACTTAACTATTCTCTGGAAAAAAAATCTCAAAATAATATATTTTATTCTTTGAATATTTGCATCTTTTGGCAATTATTTAGAAATTAAAGGAAGGGTTATAAGGATTGCACTATAGGATATATTTAGTGAGCAGAATCGACCATAGACTAGGATTTCCTCTGAATTCAAACCAGAGCTTTATTGAAAACTGTTAAAATCCTTTTATCTCTATGACAAAGAAATTGAGTTTACTTAATAAGGCATCTTGCATTGAACCTTCAGAGGAACAATTTAGCTTTATCTAGGCACTTAAGGTCAATGGTTTCAGAGGCAAATTGACAGGACACAAAAACATATTTTGCTGCTTCTCTACCTTTCTATTTTTTTTTAATTCCATATGTGAGTACAAACCACCTTTGTTTCCGAATATAAACAAACCATTGTCAGATCTAACTACACAGTAGAAAAGAAAGCCTACACAAAGAAATATTATGTGGCTCACACATAACACATTTCCTGTTCCTGTTTGTGTTAACAGCAGTTGCATTGATGAGCCCTCATTCTTCATTAAAACAGAAGCATACTTTCCATTTTCTTTATGGAATTCTTATTGGTTGATAAATATCTGGTATCGTCAAGTCAGCACGAGCTGCATCTTTGGAGGTGATGATGGACTGTAAGATATATCTATAATACAAATTTATGAATTGATTACAGAACATTCTCGATTGCAGGATGAAAAGACTGCTATATTTTAAAGCATATTTGACGTCTTGTTTCTTGTAGAAAACCCTATTCTCTATTACTTTATTTATTATTAGGTTGAAGCAGTGCAGTACACACAGCGCTTCTGTTTTCTTTCTAGTGGTGTGGGGAGAGGGTGGAAAAGAAGAAAGACAAAGATAGGGAGGGCTTGAAAGGGAAAAAAAAGGTTGCCCAGGGATAGAATCTGAAACTATGTTGATTAAATACAACTTCATATCTTTGCTTCAAATTGTATCTCCAAAAGCATTCATTCAACATCATGTATTCAATAAATATCTTTGAATAGTTATTATATGAAGGGCACTATTCTAGGTGCTGACCACAATTTATTTTCTTGGATGCCTTTACTACTGAATCTTCTCTGTCTAAACAGGAAGTTTAGTTACCACGTGAATGCTTTGGCATCTGAAAGCAAAACTCAAATAAAGCTTAAATCTGGTGTGTTACTCTGCAAACTATCCACCAAATGTCAAAGAAATTTGATATGCATTTGGTGTTGGGGAGTGTTTTCTGAAAAAGATAAAATTTACAGAAAGTTGCATGAAAGCTTTCACTGGAAATGGACTCTTTAATGGAAAAGAGTATCTGTCTTAAGAACCTCTGGAATGCAATGAGGTTGTTTTTATTTTATGTAAGCACAGCTAATCAGCGACTTTGAGAATTGGTGGATGCCTAGGGGATTTTCTTGTCTAGTGGATCCATGACCAGGCTTTGTAGAGACATCTGGAAGGTAAATAAAGTTCTTGGGTCCAATTACAACTCTCTGAATATAAGCCTCTAACTGATAAGTCCAAGAATCTGCTTTATTTTTTTCCCTAAAAACTCACCATATTTTCAAAGCAAAGTTTTGTTTGGCAATAAATAATCTGAACTATCCTTTCTAGATGCTTATTTTTTTCTGGGTTCTTAGAATAAGATCTCATGTTATGAAATATGCTTAACAAATGATAGTAAAATTAAAAATCAAGATTGAAAAACCAGGAAGGTGAACAAATAATTAAATATACAAAAATAGGAAATCTCACCAGTCATCTAAAAATGCATATTAGATTAATAACAAAATGTTATTTTCCATATCAAATTGGCAAAAATAATGATAGCAATTCCAATGGTACTGAGGTTTTGGTGAATCAGGTATTCATTGTATTAGAAGTGTGAATTTGGAAACATGTATCAAAAACCTTTAAAACATAGTGTGGGGACTTCCCTGGTGGCGTAGTGGTTAGGAATCCGCCTGCCAATGCAGGGGACACGGGTTCAAGCCCTGGTCCGGGAAGATCCCACATGCCGCAGAGCAATTAAGCCCCGTGTACCCAAACTACTGAACCTGCTCTCTAGAGCCTGCGAGACACAACTACTGAGCCCGTGCAGGAGTAAAGCAGAAAGATGAGCAGCCTCCAGACAAATCTTTGTGAATTTACCAGTTGTCATGGGGATCTATGAAAATATTTGCAAAATCGTTCAGGTTTTTGGAAAAATCTTTACCTCAGGCAGTGAGTATTCCAATTAATTTGAATTTTACATGCCAGAATTTTTTAAATGGGGGGATTTACATGTGGATATAATCTGGATATAATTTTAGAATAAGTGCAACAGTTTATTTTAGAGAGTTTAATTTATAAAATCCCATCACATGGTGTATATTTTTCTCATTTTGCTGACTACCAGAATTGTGAAAACTTCAAGGATGAGAAGTCATTCTTGCTTTGGGAGACACTAGCTTATTCTTTGTTGTTTGTACCCACAGTTTACGGATAAGAACACTTACTATGTTCTCCCTCCCTTCTCGCACCATATCCTGGAGAAGGAATTCCATGTCAGCTATTTATAACCCTCACACTTTGCTGGAAGTAATCAGAATGAGGGTATCTGGGACAGGAGTGTTTGAAAATACAAGTAAAACTTTATGAGACGTTTAGAGGGTATTTTCACTGGCATCTGAACAACTACTAATAAGATGCTATCAAGTAAAAAAATCTGAGCAAGACAAGAAATGAGTATGTGTATGGAACTGCTGGAAAGCAGTAGGGGTATATAGAAAATTTACTTAGAAGGAGACAATCACATCTGAGAAAATTTCTATAACTCTTCTGAAACTAAGTCTGTTAACTTCATGTCTTTCAAGAACTGCTGCTCTAGAAATGATAACCCTGCTCTTTTGGGAGTCATTGCTATACTCCTTTTTTCTTATCTGTTGTTCTCTGCTCTGGAAGAGTGATCTGTGGAGGTGCCCTCTGCTTAATCAGTAGCTGTCAATCTGGCTCCTGGACTACTGCCCAGAGCCCTGTGGTGAGCCAACCAGCTGCCAACCAGCCAAATGAGGGCCCAGCACCTGTGAAATCTCTTGATACCTTTCCGCTGACTGCCATGTTTCTAGACCTGCAGAAACTGACTTTGCTCCTGCTGCTTCCTGTGTGTCCAGTACAGGCCACCCACCAACCTACACCCGATGCCCAAATTGCCCAAGGTTAACAGCTGCCACTGCTTCACCTATCTCTTCTTTGTCTTCTAGCCCTTCAAGTGTATGTCTGGTTGTGGCTTTCCTTTGGTCTATGACTCCTGTTGTTGCAGTCATTGACTAGGTACATAGCAGCGTTCAACCACTAGGCTTATTGTCCAGTCACTTTAGACCTCTGATTTATGAATCTGGTAATTTTTGATGCTTGTGTCCAGTCTGGAGCACCTGGTATTATTTATCTTCCAGTAAGTTTGGTTAAGGACAATCAATATTAGGATTGGGATTTCTTGCTAAAAATGTCTCTCCATCTATCACTTCTTACAGAAATGTTCCAAAGACAGATAGATAGGAAAATAGGTAGAGATAGATGATAGATAGATAGATAGATAGATAGATAGATAGATAGATAGATAGAATAGATAGATATAGTTAGTTAGTTAGATAGACTTTTTTATACTAGTTGTTTCAAGATGCTCCTGGACAGCACAGTCTTTAACTTGGTTTTTGTTCACATGTCTTCCAGCATGTGAGAAAAGAGTTGCTTTAACTCCTAGTAAATATGTTTTTTCAGGTGCTATAAATAAGGCTTTTGTTAACATTCATTAGTTTATTATAGTGAATTTATGGTATTTTTAATTAATGAGACGGCTCTGTCCACTTGATAAAGAATGGCAAATGTAACCTGAGTGATTTTTGACTTCTTCATTGATTCGTTAAGCAAGTATTTATTAAATTTCAAAATTGTGCCAAGCACCATGTTGTAATATTTTCTTTGGATCCTTCTGGATGTTGGTACCCTACGGTTTTGGTTTTTTCTTAATTTTATCATTTATAAACTACTCTGATTAAAGCCACTCTCAGGCCCTGATTCTGAGGCTCTCATGGGCATATGACTAGAAGGGAGTAAACCTCATCCAGTGGTGACTCTCAGGCTACCAGTGAGGAGGACAGTACTTGGAGTTTATTCTGCCTTGTCATGGCTCTCAAGGATGTCAGGTAATTAAACTCGTGCAGTCTTTTTGTTGAGTCTTCAAGTAGCCACTATAATTAAAAACATAAAACCTGCTAAGTACACATGGTGGGAGCGGTGTAGGTGTGGAAGAGCAGTCAGTGATTGTTGCGTAAAATGCATGGGTAAGTCCCTCATAGTGAATCAGTGTGTGTTGGAATTCCATCAACTCTTCTGCAACTGAGAAAAATATGCTAAAGTTATTTTCAAAATAATATTTTAAAAATATTAACTGTACCAATTACTGAAAAGTGTGCACTCTGAGAGTTTACACAGAAATACAATTTGACAGAGGAGTAAACATATTGTGTATAAATGGTTCAGTTGTTCTCAGTGTTTTTTCAGTAGCACTGGTAAATTAGTCACATGAGTTGGTACAGTATAATGTCACAAGAGTCTTACTCAGGCTTTCCAGTAATGTATTGGTTTTCTATAATCAGCTAAAAAGCAGAAAAGCATGTGTTTTTTTGAAGTAATAGCTCCCAGAACTCATGAAGACATTGAGATATATCTACCAATGGTGCATTTACATCTACTGTCTATTCATCACAAATAGAGCCACTAAATTGTCACAAGTGTTAAATTCTTCTTTGCTTGGATACTGTCTGGTGGTATGTTGGAAACTTAATAAAAAGGATTTTCACCATGGAGACCACTGGATTTTCTTCATTTCCTGAGAAATAAACTATAAGAAAAGCTATAATCAATTGTCCTGTTCTTATTAGTAGAGGGTCAGTAGATTATATATGGGGGATTCACTTAGGAAAGTATATTATAATTATTGATTTTTCAGGCTACAATAGTGCTATTTAGCATCCAAAAATGGTATAGTAACATATTTTTTTTTTGTCTTTGACCATAATCAAACGAAAAAGAAACCAAAACAAACATTTTCCTGATGGGGGAGATGTCACAAGAGCCGGCTTATAGACTCAGCTCCATTTCTTAATAATTCTGTGACATGGATACATTGTGTAGATTTTTACAAATATTTTATTTATTGATTTATTTATCTGGCTGTGTCAGGTCTTTAGTTTTGGCACGTGAGATCTTCAATGTGGCACACAGCCTCTCTAGTTGTGTCACGCGGGCTCTAGAGTGCATGGGGTTAGTTGTCCCATGGCATGCAGGATCTTAATTCCCCAGCCAGGGCTCAAACCCACGTTCCCTGCATTGAAAGGTGTATTCTTAACCACTGGACCACCAGGAAGTCCCTTGAGTAGATTTTTAAATTTATCTTTTTATGAGGAAATCAAATCTTCCTGCCTTAGAAAGCTGCTACAAAAATTAAAAGAGATAAATAGGATAAAGTGTTTTAGAATGATACCTGAATGGTACCAAAATGTAAGTTATTAAATAGTAGCTTATTTGACAGAAGAAGTTAAATCCCAATAGCCTGTGGTATAAACTGATGAAAATATGAAATAAACAAATCTCTTTAATTTTTGAGTAGTAAATAATTTAGCTTGTAGTTTGCATTTTAAATAGATATTTTATTTTAGAATTGTTTTAGATTTACAGAAAACTTATAAAGGTGATACAGAGAGTTCTATATACTCCACACCTAGTTTCCCACACCAAGTTTAATAATAACTTGCAATGGTATTCGCATTTGTCACAATTAATGAAGTTATCATTATGATCTAAAATCCATACTCTGTTCAAACTTCCTTAGTTTTACCTAAAATCCTTTTCATGTTCCTGGTTCCCATTCAGGATATCACATTATATTTAGTCATCATGTCTCCTTAGGCTACTCTTGGCTGTGACGGTTTCTCAAATTTTTCTTGTTTTTGATTCCTTTGGGAATTCTGAGGAGGACTGCTCAGAACGTTGTAGAATGTCCTCAATTTGAATTTGCCTGATAGTTTTCTCAGGATTAGACTGGGTTTACGGGTTTTAAGGAGAAACACCACAGAAGTTCCGTATTGAGAGTACATACAATCAACATGACATCATTATTGATATCAACCTTGATTGCTTGGCAGAGGGAGTGTTTGTCAGGATGCTCTGCTGTAAAGTATTTGTTTTCCCTCTTTGTCCATAACTGTGCTCTTTGAAAGGAAGACACTGTGTGTAGTTCTTACTTAAGTGGACGTGATGCTCCACTTCTTCAAGGGAGAAACATTTACATACATTATTTGGAATCCTTCCATATAGGAGATTTCTTAACTCTTCCCTATTTATAATTATTTATTTATATCAGTGGGGACACATGGCTATGTATTTTATACTTTGGAATATAATCTAATATTATATTATTTAGTTTGTTGTTTGAATTGTTCCAGTATTGATTATTAAGAGTTCTTTCAGTTGGCTCCTGTGTCTCTTTGACATATCCTCATAATTGTTTAGCTTTTACCTTTGTTTTTGAGAATATTTTACTTCCTGGCATGAGAAAATGCACGAGGTCCATCTTGTATATTACCTTTGGGGGAGATATGTATATTCAACATGAGTATGTTATGTTTTAACTTTGCAGACTCATTGGGTATTTAGTCTTAGAGAGGTGTTGCTTAGGTAAGCTTCATCAAGGTATTACTAATAGTAAACTTATGCTTATATCATACCTGCTTACCAGTTTTTGATGCCTGATATGATATCATGTTTGATATATTAAATAGAAACTGTTATGAAAAAGAAGAGAAAAAAATTTCAAGAACATAAATGATCACATAATGCATATATAGATACTTACACTGGCAATATCATTCTGTTTTGTATTAACAGGGAATTAAATATTTGTTAGCTGAAAAGCTACATTCCTTTCATATTCAAGGGACACTTGACAGAGTATTGCTACTTGTTTTACTTGAAAAACAAAGGAAAAGAAACTGCTTAAGAGTGAATATATGTGTGTGTGTGTGTGTGTGTGTGTGTGTGTGTGTGTGTGTATAATCTCCATTCTGTGGATAAAAGTTAAAGAAGTGGGACTTTAGTCTAAAGGGGGAACCTGAGTTGTTATTGTTTTTATTCATGAAAGGTATCCTGAGAAATTGTTCTTTATGCTCAAAATGACCATACGTGGGAAAAGAATGGCTTAAGATTAAACAGGAATGGTGATTGTTAGACATAAATAAGATTTTTACAGAAAAAGGAATATCACTATAATAGGTTACAAAGTATGAGATCTATATGTAAATATATTCAAAAAGAAGGTAAATTGATTTTTTTTAGTGTGTTTATTAGATGTTTATCTATATGAAAGCAGAGGTTCAAAAGAGGTAGTTTGGACTTTTGCTACCAACCAAGATGTGATAACAGCGACAGGATTTATTCTTCCACTTAAAGTAATCATAATACTGGGCAACACATTTGAAACATGGATTTTCAGGACATTGGAAGATAGGCAAAGAAGTGCATGAGGAGAGAATGAATGACAGAGAGGAGAGAGTTGAACAGAAAGAGATTTTCAGAGATCGGCAGCAGGTCCACCAAAGCCTTACTCAGAACCTTACTCATCAGTACATGCATGGGAGAAAACTACACTAAATTGCCAAACTCTTCCACCTGAAAGAACTGATGGAGAAATATTCAGAGCTCACAGAGAGCTGTGAATAGTTTGTCCTCATACCAGACAGAGTAGAAAACTGGTAAAGAACTCAGAGGGGTTTTCCCATGGTGCTAGGGCAAAAGTAGCCTTAGATTAAACCATGCTTTAGCCTTACGTGCTTAAAAGCAAGATCCAAAAAGATGAAACTGTTTCCACATAACTTAACTCTGGACCAGAACAAAGTTCAAGAGTATTTATAATAATATAAAAATATGCAACTCACAGAAAGTGAAATCGTAATATCTGGCATCCAATCAAAAATTACCAGGCATTCAAAGAAGCAGGAAAATAAGACCTATAGTAAAGGAGAAAAATCAATCAATCAAAACTAACCCACACATGATCCAGATGCTAGAATTTTTAGACAAGGACATTAAAATGGTTGGTATACCTGTATTACATATATTTCAGAAGCTAGAGGAAAGATTGTTCTTATTAAATAGAGAAATGAAAGATAGAAATAAAACAGAGATAAAAACTATAATACCTGAGGTAGAAAATACATTAACAGATGAGACACTATCAAAGAAACCATTAATATATTTCAAGACATGGCAATAGAAACTATCCAGAATGAAACACAGAAAAAATACTGAATAAAATGAAAAAAAACAGGGTGATTTATTGGGATCTCTCTTACCTTTACAAATTCATAACATGAAATACAGATAGAGCCATAGTAAAGTACAGAATTTTGTCATCTCTCACAAGTGGCTATAATTGACTCTGATCCTTGCTATTTCCATAACCTATGAAAATCCTGTACCATCCTGCTATTTCTACAATTCCCTGGGGATTGTAGTCCTGCTGCTTACTGCTCCTGTTGTCACTAGTTCACTAATTATCTACCCAGAAACTATACACAGCCCTTCTCTACTTTCCAAAAGAAAGAAATGAATATTATTACTGGGAAGATAGGTCAAATGGTGGGTCATTTAACATTACATATATCATATCCCCTTCCCATACCAGCTCCTCTGCTCTCATTTCCCCATTTCATTCTTATTTGAATTGATCCTGAGGACTACAAAATTTTAATCTCCAATGAAAACAAGTTCCACCCCCTCTGGATCTTATTCCCAAACTTACACATCTAGGCTAGTCAATGTGCTCAAAATAACAAATTGACTTCCTTGTACGTAAATCCATTTTAGAGGCAGTTGAATAGATTATGAATAGGGTTTTTTTGTTTTGTTTTATTATGTTATATTTGGCCTCAGAGGAGAGATAACAACATTTCTGATTTCTTTGTTACTTGTGACATTTTATCTACATTAGGAACTTGTAAATATATTATATTGGAGATAAGTCAGCACTATTTACCTCACTAAATATAGACCTGTGCACTAACTGAATAACAAAAAGAAAAGATATTCCTTATTTACAATGAAGTCCAATTAGTTGTGCCAGGGGTATTTGATGGTGGAGAATAATAATTCAGAATATCCTCAATCCAATAACCCAACAGCACAATTCCATTGTTGGCTGTTGATATATTTAAAGGATAAATCCACGATGTGGCATTCATCATGGAAACACTCAAACTTTTTTGTGTATCTGGGAACTTAACTGGTTTGAGGGTCACATATCATTAGAGAATATCATGTTCCAGAATTAGAAAAGATATGTTTCTTGTGGTACCTATTTATAGATTAAATGGTCAGTTGGCTTATCTTTAAAAAAAAAAATTCCTTAAACATCAACGTAAGGAAGGTGGAGTATGCTGTTAGCTATGGCAGATACCCCCCAACTCAGCAAAGAGAATTACAGCCTGACTCACTCTATTTTCAGTTTATCCAAAGATCATAAAATGTGTTTATAGTGCTACCAATATTATAGGGATTCCATATAAATGTGACTTCGAATATACCTACCCAGGAGTAACTGTGTACTCAATGCCAGAGTGGAAGTTTCTTCATGTCGTAAATGGGGAAATGACTCATCTAATTACTAAATTCGCATAAATGAGCCATGAGAGATTTTATAGCTTCTAGTAGGAAAGTTCAGCTATTTGTGTGTTCTTGACTGAGGAATGCCTCTCTTCTTAAGGAAAAAGTGTAACTTAAGCTGTACACAAGCTGTAACTTAAAAAGCCAGCATTGGTCAGCAATCTAAGAAGTTGCCTCAGTCAAATCCACCTTGACCATGACTGCTGTCCCTCACGACTCAGTCAGAGTAACTTCAAACCCACTTCATTCAGGTTGTGTGAGGTGGACAATGCTCGGGGCCTTTCACATACTCCTTTTTTTTTTTTCACTAAATCCTGAAAGATACTAGTGAGATAGTGTTTAATAGGTCCATTTTGCATTTGAGAAAAGTAAAGCTCAGGAAAGTTACATGCTACACTATTATAACTAGTGTCAGTCACGAGTCTGGTTCTATTCACTCTGACTACACATGCCAGCTCTTGTTACTTTACCATTCAGAACGACAATCCCCATATTGCCAACTCAGAGCAAGAATACTACTCTATAAAAGATCTATTATTTTCCCACCAAAACATGTTTCCAGAGACACAATGATATAAGTAGTCTCCCTAAATGAAACTCTTCAAGGAACTCATAAAAGTCCGCTTATCTGAATAACATGGTCTGGATTGAGTTATTTATTATTAGTGAAACATTTTTCTTTTTAGCAGACTAGTCTAGAAATTTCCATTATCTTTCCACATATAAATACATTCTGATTCCAAATAATCAACAGATGAATAAAGCTTTAGAAAACAACTCAATCATAAGTTAGATTCTCTTTCTTAGTTAAGTAATAAGAAAATATGAATTATTTCCAAAATATTATTTCAAAAACATGAATTATATATATGTGGAAGATATTCACTGAAAAATAGTAATATGGAAAGAGGTTACAAATATAAACACTCTATATGTGCAATAATATGCTGAAATTCACTTAAACATCCAAGAGGTATGTGTCCTTATTTTTTTGTATAACAACTATAAAAATATGTGTGCTAACACCTTCAGTTTTATGATAATGAAAGAACAGTGACATATAGTCTCTTTAGGTGTGGATCTTAACAAAGACAGTCGAAGCTTGCCAGGTCACCATTCTTCACTGGGAAAGATACACCTGAAATGACATTCATGCCAAGTTTCTCAGTAAAATGAATTAGATTTTGAATTTAGGTTGTGTCTCCAAAGAAAGCAAAGTAAATTTCAATTCTCAAATTAAGAATTTTTAACATGTATCACTTCTAAAAATACATTATTAATCTTATTAAGCATTTAGATGTATATTTTTTCATTTTATGAAAAAAAAGCAGCCATAAATGATTTTTCCCCATTATGCAGCTCCATTTGTGGGGTATTAACAACAACTTCAAGGGACTGTCAAGACTTATGAGCAAATATGATTCCTAAAGAAGCAATTGACCTATACTACAAGAGAGATTGGGGAAGGAAGATGGATTGATTTTGGAATGATAAGGAATCTGAAGGATGTGATATAGGTAAAACACATTTTATAAGTTCGTGGGAGGACTGCTTGGTAGATGTTAAAAAATACTCTAATGAGATTCCATAGAAATGGCTCTGAAATATGAGCAGGAGGATGGGCTATAGAAGGAAAAACCACCCAGCAGCCAAGATAAACAATAGGTCCAACAAACAACCACACTTCAGCAACCTGTTCTTTGCAATTTAAGTAAGGCCTGACCTTCTAACTCCACTATGTCGCGCAACAATTGATGCTCCAGAAACTACAGCTCTCACTTCCTTGGGAATTTCTGCCATGTTCTTGTTACCTCATGCAGTGCTCTCTGCTCCACTGAGGTGAGTTGTGGAGATGCCCCCTCCTTTCCTCATAGCAGCCTGGGCAGCAACACACTCCATGACAACTGCCATGAGCCTTGAGGCAAACCCATGACCTGCCTACCAACCAGCTGTGAGAGCAGTGCCTGTAGCCCTCCTGGATGTTCTCCAATTGTTTCTGATGTGTTCAGATCTCATCAAGAAACTAGCTTTCTTCCTATCACAGCCCATGGTTCCAGTTCCTGTCAGCCAGCATCTTGTAGACAACATTTGAGCTGCCATCTTCTAAGTTACCAGTCCTTTGGCTCTCAAGCACTGAGCTACCTGACCTATGGCCTCCAACTGCTGACCTACCTGACCTATGGCTGTCAATCCAGGAACTACCTTTCCTATGATTGTCAACCTCTGAGATACCTGCCCTATAGATGCCAACTTCTTAGATACATACCTGACTACTACAGACCCATAAACTATACATACAGTGATTTTAATGATACTCCTCTTCCTTGATAGACTGTCAGTATCCTTATTAAAGATCAACATGAATAGCTGGAAACATTTCATGCCTACTATCTTTGAGAGCTCATTCAACTTCATATCAATGGTTCTTCTTATTCTACTTGGGTTATGTTACCTCTTGTGATTCTATACTAAATCTCCTTAACAAGACTTTTCTTGGCTTTAGAAGTTCTTATCAATTACTTTCATTAAAAAAAAAAGTTTGTTGTTCTTGACCTGGATGTAATGAATTTCCTCTATTTTCTTGCTAATTAAAGTATGGCTTGGCATACAGATTATGCTTTTCATGTGTTATTATATGTACCTTATTTTATGTCTAGTTATTCCTCTGGGTTATGTCAACTGTTTTATGCAACACTGACAATTTTTTATTCTGGATTAATTATGGAGAATATTGGACTTGTCCAGAGGTTAAAAAAAATGATTCATTAAAAAGCATCTATGAAAAAATACTGAAGTATATGGAGCAATGTGACTTGGTGACTCTCACAGTGTCAATGCAGTATATGGCTACATTTGGGGTTTCATATTAGAATCCTTCAGGTAATAGTAAATTTAGCCTCAGAGGGACTCTATTATTTAGAGTAGGTTTTTGGTGTAACAACTAAGACCCCAAATATGTAATGGTCTAAACACATCCTTGCTTTTCCAACAATACCGGGCAAGGGAAGAAGTCATCAGGGAAGCCTTCCTTCATGCAGTCATTTAGAAATTAGCTGACAGAGACCATACTCTTTAGGATGTGACTTCCAAGATGGAGGTAGGAGTTGCATTCCATTTTAGCTATACATAGAACTCAGTCCCTTGGCCTTATATAACCACAAGAAAGGCTATTAGATTCAAAACAATCGTGTGTCCAGGGAGAAGAGGGGAACATATAATTGGTAAATCTTCTAGTAGTCTCTGAAACAAGGATTAATTTGAGATAAATTTGGGTAGAAAAAGAAAATCCCCACCTATTGCCACATTATATCTAAGTTCCAACTTATAACTGAAAAAATTGATTTTGTTTTGCAGAATTCAGATTTTTGATGCTCTTGCTTCAGTTTACCAAATCTTTTTGTGTTCTGTATTGTTTTTAACTTGCACTGTGATTAGAGGACTATAGACCTACTTCATAAAATTACAATTTTTTAAATTCGTTTTTCTTAACTTAAAACTCATCATAACTTAAGATTCATCTCAACTTAAAACTGCCATATCTCACTAATATGACCCTTTGCCAAAAGTATTTGATGTTTATAACTAGGCATTAGGGCTTGATTTTGATCAATCAATGCTGACATAAGTATTTACTATTGCATGAGGAGTAAGGCAAACTACCACATCTGTCACTTCTTTAAATTACCACATTAATCCTCATCACCACTCTCCTGCACCAAAATTATTATGCTTTTAAATTACTTCAGGGAATAGTTGAAATTCAAATTCACATCTGTATGTTTTAGAACTTATGTCCCATTTTATAATAATTTACTTGATTTTCAAATATTTCAGGTCTTCTGTATACCAGTTCCCGAAGAAAAATTATAGAAAAAAAGATATATCATTTATTCTACATTTCAAGTGACAGACATTTTATCGATATTAACCCTAATCTTTCTCACAACTTGAGAGGTCTTACTTCTGTCTTAGTGATGAAGCAACAGCTTCAGTGAGATTAAACTTCTTGCCTAAGCTCTCATTACTAATAAGTGAGAGAGTCAAAATTTGAACTCAAAACTATGTGAGAATGAAAGATCACAAACTCTCAGGTGTAATTTTTATTATTTTGTGTTAATTTTGTGATATCCTCAAGCAATCATCTCTAACAAAATATATAACTTCTCAGGTTTTTGTTTGTGTTTGTTTTCATCTCAGGCTACTGAGCCAGGCAACTACATGGACATATAATAAATGTAAAGAAAGTCTCTGTATTGGGAGGAATTACAGATGGAATCACAAAAAATGAATTAGGACACATGTAAGCTAGGTATGTATTTTGGGTTTCTCCTGTGTTTGGCATAAATATATGGTAAATAATTGATGATTCCAGGCTTCTCTCAGTTACGTGTTCTGCATCTAACTTACATTTTAATTACTGATGGTTATTGATGAAACCATATTTAGCTCAATAACTAGCCTAGCTTCAATGGTGTCCCAGTTATCAGATACATTTTAATAGAAGTTCTATGAAGTTCTTTAATAGAAGTTCTATGAAAATAGAGAAATCTATTTTCACCATGGACCAAAAGAAAGATTTTGTTTTCTTTATAAAAGTCATACATAGCATGCCTACATGCTGAGGAAGAGATTTTACAGACTATTTGGTTATCATTCGTTTTCTTTTTTTTTTGAATTTTTCTTTTTTTTTAATACAAGTGGTTCTTATTAGTTATCTCTTTTATACATATTAGTGTATATATGTCAATCCCAATCTCTCAGTTCATCACACCACCACCCCTACCCCATACTTTCCTCCCCTTGGTGTCTATACGTTTGTCTCTACATCTGTGTCTCTATTTCTGCCTTGCAGACAGGTTCAACTGTACCATTCTTCTAGATTCCACATATACATGTTAATATACAATATTTGTTTTTCTCTTTCTGACTTACTTTACTCTGTATGACAGTTGCTATGTCCATCCATGTCTCTACAAATGACCCAATTTAGTTCCTTTTTATGGCTGAGTAATATTCCATTGTGTATATGTACCACATCTTCTTTATCATTCATCTGTCAAAGGGCATTTAGGTTGCTTCCAAGACCTGGCTATTGTAAATAGTGCTGCAATGAACATTGGGGAGCATGCATTATGGTTTTCTCTGGGTATATGCCTAGTAGTGGGATTGCTGGGTCATATGGTAATTCTATTTTTAGTTTTTTAGGAACATCCATACTGTTCTCCATAATGGCTGTATCAATTTACATTCCCACCAACAACGTAAGAGGGTTCTCTATTCTCCACACCCTCTCCAGCATTTGCTGTTTGAAGATTTTCTGATGATGCCCATTCTAACTGGTGTGAGGTGATACCTCATTGTAGTTTTGATATGCATTTCTCTAATAATTAGTGATGTTGAGCAGCTTTTCATGTGCCTCTTGGCCATCTGTATATCTTCTTTGAAGAAATGTCTATTTAGGTCTTCTGCCCATTTTTGACTGGGTTGTTTGATTTTTTAATATTGAGCTGCATGAGCTGTTTATATATTTTGGAGATTAATCCTTTGTCCATTGATTCATTTGCAAATATTTTCTCCCATTCTGAGGGTTGTCTTTTAATCTTGTTTATAGTTTCCTTTGCTGTGCAAAAGCTTTTAAGTTTCATTTGGTCCCATTTATTTATTTTTGTTTTTATTTCCATTACACTAGGAGGTGGGTTGAAAAAGATCTTGCTGTGATTTATGTCAAAGAGTGTTCTTCCTATGTTTTCCTCTAAGAGTTTTATAGTGTCTGGTCTTACGTTTAGATCTTTAATCCATTTTTAGTTTATTTTTATGTATGGTGTTAGGGATTGTTCTAATTTCATTCTTTTACATGCAGCTGTCCAGTTTTCCCAGTACCATTTATTGAAGAGACTGTCTTTTCTCTATTGTATATCCTTGCCTCCTTTGTCATAGATGAGTTGACCATAGGTGTGTGGGTTTATCTCTGGGCTTTCTATCCTGTTCCATTGACCTATATTTCTGTTTTTGTGCCAGTACCATATTGTCTTGATTACTGTAGCTTGGTAGTATAGTCTGAAGTCAAGGAGTCTGATTCTTCCAGTTCCATTTTTTCCCCTCAATATTGCTTTGGCTATTCGGGGTCTTTTGTGTCTCCATACAAATTTTCAGATTTTTTGTTCTAGTTCTGTAAAAAATACCATTGGTAATATGATAGGGATTGCCTTGAATCTGTAGATTGCTTTGTGTAGTGTAGCCATTTTCACAGTATTGATTCTTCTAATCCAAGAACATGGTATATATTTCCATCTATTTGTGTCATCTTTGATTTCTTTCACCAGTGTCTTATTGTTTTCTGACTATAGGTCTTTTACTTCCTAGGTAGGTTTATTCCTAGGTATTTTATTCTTTTTGTTGCAGTGGTGAATGGGATTGTTTGCTTATTTCCTCTTTCTGATCTTTCATTGTTAGTGTGTAGGAATGCAATAGATTTCTGTGTATTAATTTTGCATCCTGCAACTTTACCAAATTCATTGATTAGCTCTAGTAGTTTTCTGGTGGCAACTTTATAGGATTCTCTATGTATAGTATCATGTCATCTGCAAACAGTGTCAGTTTTACTTCTTCTTTTCCAGTTTGTATTCTTTTTACTTCTTTTGATTCTCTGATGGCTAGGACTTCCAAAACTATGATGAATAATAGTGACGAGAGTGGGCACATTTGTCTTGTTCTGGATTTTAGAGGAAATGATTTCAGGTTTTCACCACTGAGAATGATGTATGCTGTGGGTTTGTCATATATAGCCTTTATTATGTTGAGGTAGGTTCTCTCTATGCCCACTTTCTGGAAAGTTTTTATTATATATGGGTATTGAATTTTGTCAGAGACTTTTTCTGCATCTATTAAGATGATCATATGGTTTTCATTCTTCAGTTTTTTTAATATGGTGTGTCATATTGATTATTTTTTGTATATTGAAGAATCCTTGCATCTCTGGGATATATCCCACTTGATCATGGTGTATGATCCTTTTAATGTGCTGTTACATTCTGTTTGCTAGTATTTTGTTGAGGACTTTTGCATCTAAATTCATCAATGATATTGGTCTATAATTTTCTTTTCTTGTAGTATCTGTGTCTGGTTTTGGTATCAGGGTGACTGTAGCCTAGTAGAATGAGTTTGGGAGTGTTCCTTCCTCTGAAATTTTTTGTAAGAGTTTGAGAAGGATGGGTGTTAGCTCTTCTCTAAATGTTTGACAGAATTCACCTGCAAAGCCATCTGGTCCTGGGCTTTTGTTTGTTTGAAGATTTTAAATCACAGTTTCAATTTCATTACTTGTGATTTGTCTGTCCATATTTTTTATTTCTTTCTGGTTCAGTCTTAAGGTTATACCTTTCTAATAATTTGTCCATTTCTTCCAGGTTGTCCATTTGATTGACATAGAGTTGATTGTAGTAGTCTCTTATGATGCTTTGTATTTTTGCGAAGTCCATTGTATCTTCTCATTTCTAATTTTTTTCATTTTCATTTCATTTTTTTCATTTCTAATTTTATTGATTTGTACCCTCTCCCTCTTTTTCTTGATGAGTCTGCCTAAAGGTTTATGAATTTTGTATATCTTCTCACAGAAACAGCTTTTAGTTTTATTGATATTTGCTATTGTTTTCTTTGTTTCTATTTCATTTTTTTCCTCTCTGAACTTTATGATTTCTTTCCTTCTACTAACTTTGGGTTTTGTTTGTTCTTTCTCTAGTTCTTTTAGGTGTAAGGTTAGATTGTTTATTTGAGATTTTTCTTGTTTCTTGGGGTAGGATTGTATTGCTATAAACTTCCCTCTTAGAACTGTTTTTCCTGCATCCCACTGGTTTTTGATCGTCATGTTTTCATTGTCCTTTGTCTCTAGGTATTTTTGATTTCCTCTTTGATTTCTTCAATGGTCTCTTGTTTATTTAGTAATATATTGTTAAACCTCCATGTGTTTGTGTTTTTTATGTTTTTTTCCCTGTAATTTATTTCTAATCTCATAGTGTTGTGTTTGGAAAAGATGCTTAATATGATTTCAAATGTCTTAAATTTACCAAGGTTTGATTCGTGACACAAGATGTGATCTATGCTGGAGAATGTTCCATGGGCACTTGAGAAGAAACTGTAGTCTGCTGTTTTCAGATGGAATGATCTATAAATATCAATTAAATCTATCAGTTCTATTGTGTCATTTAAAACTTGTGTTTCCTTATTAATTTTCTGTCTGGATGATCTGTCCATTGGTGTAAGTGAGATGTTAAAGTCTCCCACTATTGTTGTGTTACTGTCAATTTCCTCTTTTATAGCTGTTAGCATTTGCCTTATGTATTGAGGTGCTCCTTTGTTGGGTACATATATATTTATAATTGTTATATCTTCTTGGATTGATCCCTTGATAATTATATAGTGTCCTTCCTTGTCTCTTATAACATTCTTTATTTTAAAGTCTATTTTATATGATATTACTATTGCTACTCCATCTTTCTTTTGATTTCCATTTGCATGGAATATCATTTTCCATCCCCTCACTTTCAGTCCATATGTGTCCCTAGGTCTGAATTGGGTCTCTTGTGGACAGCATATATATGAGTCTTGTTTTTGTACCCATTCAGCGAGGCTGTGTCTTTTGTTTGGAGCTTTAATCCATTCACATTTAAGGTAATTATTAATATGTATGTTCCTATTACCATTTTTTAATTGTTTTGGGTTTATTTGTGTAGGTCCTTTTCTTCTCTTGTGTTTCTCACTTAGAGAAATTCTTTTAGTATTTGTTGTAGAGCTGGTTTTGTGGTGCTGAATTCTCTTAGCTTTTGCTTGTCTGTAAAGCTTTGATTTCTCCATTGAATCTGAATGAGATCCTTGCCAGGTACAATAATCTTGGTTGTAGGTTCTTCCCTTTTATCACTTTAAATATATCATGCTACTCCTGTTTGGCTTGTAGAGTTTCTGCTGAGAAATCAGCTATTAACCTTATGGGAGTTCCCTTGTATCATTTTTCCCTTGTTGCTTTTAATAATTTTTCTTTGATTTTTGTCAACTTGATTACTATGTGTCTTGGTGTGCTTCTCCTTGGGTTTATCCTGCCTGGGACTCTCTGCACTTCCTGGACTTGGGTGGCTATTTCCTATCCCATGTTAGGGAAGTTTTCAACTATAATCTCTTCAAATATTTTCTTGGGTCCTTTCTCTCTGTCTCTTATCCTTCTGGGACCCCTGTAATGTGAATGTTGGTGCATTTAATGTTGTCCCAGAGGTCTCTTAGGCTGTCTTCATTTCTTTTCATTCTTTTTCTTTATTTGGTTCTGCAGCAGTGAATTCCACCATTCTGTCTTCCAGGTCACTTATCCATTCTTCTGCTTCAGTTATTCCGCTATTGATTCTTTCTAGTGCATTTTTCATTTCAGTTACTGTATTGTTCATCTCTGTTTGTTTGTTCTTTAATTCTTCTAGGTGTTTGTTCTTTAATTCTTCTGGGTCTTGTTAAATATTTCTTGCATCTTCTTGATCTTAGTCTCCATTCTTTTTCCGAGGTACTGGATCATCTTCACTATCAATATTCTGAATTCTTTTTCTTTAAGTTTGCCTATCTCCACTTCATTTAATTGTTTTTTCTGGGGTTTTGTCTTGTACCTTCATCTGAGACATAGTTCTCTGCCTTTCCATTTTGTCTATCTTTCTGTGAATGTGGTTTTTATTCCACAAGCTGCAGGATTGTAGTTTTTCTTGCTTCTGCTGTTTATCCTCAGGTGGCTGAGCTTATCTAAGAGGCTTGTGCAAGCTTCCTGATAAGAGGGACTGGTGGTGAGTAGAGCTGGGTGCTGCTCTAGTGGGCAGCTCAGTAAAACTTTAATCTGCTTTTCTGCTGATAGATAAGTCTGAGTTCCCTCCCTGTTGGTTGTTTGGTCTGAGATGACCCAGCACTGGAGACTACAGGCTCTTTGGTGGGGCTAATGGTGGACTCTGGGATGGCTCATGCCAAAGAGTACTTCCCAGAAATTCTGCTACCAATGTCCTTGTCCCCATGGTGAGCCACAGCCACCCCCCATCTCTGCAGAAGACCCTCCAACACTAACAAGTAGATGTGGTTCTATATCCTATGTGGTCACTGCTCTTTGCCCCTGGGTCCTGATGCACACAGTGCTTTGTGTGTGCCCTCCAAGAGTGGAGTTTCTCTTTCCTCCAGTCCTGTCAATGTCCTGCAATCAAATCCCACTAGACTTCAAAGTCTGATTTTCTGGGAATTCCTCCTCCCGTTTCCAGACCCCCAGTTTGGAAAGCTTGATGTGGGGCTCAGAACCTTCACTCCAGTGTGTGGACTTCTGTGGTATAATTTTCTCCAGTTTGTGAGTCACCTACCCAGTAGTTATAGGATATGATTTTATCGATTGTGCCCCTCATACTGGCTCATTGCAGCTTCTTCTTTGTCTTTGGATGTTGGGTATCTTTTCTGGTGAGTTCCAGTGTCTTCCTGTCAATGATTATTCAGCAGTTGGCTGTGATTCGGTGATCTAGCAAGAGGGAATGAGGGCACATCCTTCTACTCTGCCATCTTGAACAAATCTCTATCATTTGTTTTTGAACTTTACAAAGAACTAAAGAGGTGAAGAGAATCTTAAACTAAAACATAAGGAATTCAAAAAAACTAAAAATAACAACAAAATATTTTGATTGGGACTTATCAAGGTAAGAGAAGGAATCTCCTCTGGAAGCATATAAGAGTTTGAGTATTTTATTTATCTGGAGGGTTTAAAGTTCTTAGAGGAAATGTGCAAATTGTCAAGAAGATTCTCAAACTCTCAACTCTTGAAGATTCCAATCTCTTCTGTTATTTTCTACCATTAATAGGCCTCACACCAATGGGATCTGACACTTTCTTTGCAGAAGAATGTAGTACATTGACTTTGAAAATTCCTCATGTGAGATGTCAACTAGGTTTTTCTTTCACTACCTGAAACAAAAAAGTGAAATTCAGAAGAGAGAAGCCTTACATTCCACCTGTACCAAATACCATGTTTTTTGTGATGTTTATAAATAAATAAATATTATATTTTTAAAAATCGTTAAGTGTGCTTTCACCACCATCCTTGCTCTTTTTTCCCTTCTTGCCTTTGTGCATGCTTTTATGGCTGTATGAGATCTCCTCATTCTTACTTGAAAAGTTCAATAAAAAATTTTCAATATCTTTCCTCAGGAAAAAAAAAAAAAACAATCAGCCTTTTATCAATGGGCAATACTGGGAAAATGGGCATGGATGGGAAAAGAGGATTCTGCAGAGAGGATGTGACTTCATGGTAACTGATGTCACCATGGCTCCCTCAAACCATGTTCTCCAAAGAAACTGGGACTATTGTACAATAGGAAAGCATCCACCAAAAGAATAATCAATGATACTCTCAGATGCCAGGTGACTGCTTGGAATCTTTACTCTCCTCCCTTCATTCCCAACATTATCTTTGACCATATGTGAAAGAGCTTGAAAAGAGATATTTCTTGTTCTTCTAGACTACTGACTCCAGGAAATAGATGTCTGTAAAGATTAACTTATATCTTTGGGGGAGAATCCAAAATAAGGCACAGAGATCATTCATTCCATGGTGTCCAAGGAAGAACTTTTCAGACGTCTTTCTTCATGTGATATTATAATTTTTCTTAATTCTTGCTCACTTTAACTGCCTGAAGATCAAAGTGTCAGTAAATTATCTCAGGTAAAGACATCTATCAATTCTGGTATGCTAGTGCACAAGCTGATGGCTTTTTATATGTTTATACTTTTAGTTAAATGTCACTATTAGAAATATATGCCACTTTTACAATAAAAGCAAGTATATGTCATCAATGTTACCATGTAGAAATATTACATACATTTCCTCAAGTCTTTGGAAATCAAACCCAACTTTTAAATATGAAAAATATCAAGTGGTCAGGGTAGAACTCTTTAAAATGTATTCTAAGATGCTTGCATTAAATCACCTGTCAGGACAAATATACAGAGAACAGCATCACACAATTAGATTCTCAACTGAGTACTAAAAACAGAGAATAGTATGAGATTTTCCATCTGGCAAATCCAGTAAGTTTGATATGTAGGAACTAGTTCAGCACATCAACACTTCCTCCAAGTATTGTAACATTAAGTCTCTTATTCAGTGATGAAGACTATGCCTTTCTGACCACATTGTTCCTTGTGGATAATGACTAGAATAAACTTCCATTCAAATCGACTGTATTTAACCACACATTATTGAGGGGTGGGAACAGAAACAAAGCAGATAAAATGCACAGGTGATTGCATCATACATTCTCAAGCCTGAGAAACAGGGGAAGATTAAGATGGAAGATATTTAAAAGATGCAAACTGGACTTATTTTATGGATGGGTGGGAAGTCATCTTCATAGGCAGCACAATGAACTAATGACATGTTATGATATAAACTGATCAAAAATATGGGGAGGAGGAGAATCTGGATACATATCCACCAAAATATATAATCAATCTGGTCTTATATATTTATGTCAACTTAAACAAGCTGTTCTTTGCTGCTTATCTAAAATATTTACTTCAGGTTCTACTATGTCATCCAACAACTGCTGTTCTGGAAACTATAGCTCCTGCTCTCTTGGGTGTTATTGCTATATTCTTGTTACCTTGTCCACTACTCTCTACTCTACTGGTGTGAACTGTGGTGATGCTCTTGGCTTGCCCAGCCAAAACAGAACCTGGCTTCTGGACAACTTCCCAGACACATGTGGTAAACCTTCCAGCTACCAACCATCTAGCTGTGTGCCCACAACCTATAAAATTTCATGCTACCCTTCCATTACTTACTGTGTCTCCAGGCCCTGCAGAGCAGCTGGTTGTTTCCCCATCAGTTCTTATCTCTACAGTTTTTGTCAACTGTCAAGCTTATTCCTTGTTCAAGTTCCAAATCATTCTCATTTTGGGATCCAGGAGTAGAGAATCTTCATTATCTGGAATATTACTAGTAGAGGCAGGGGAAGATAGCAAGAGGCGCACACACCAAGTCTAGGTATGTCTTCTAATATATCATTGAACAGAGCAAGTCACAATATTCACCCTACCTTATGAGATTAATCACAAATGAGTTACATAAATTTTAGTTCTGAACAATGGAAAGTGCAGGATTGTTTTTCCCACTTGAATCAAACTTAAGAAATACTTCCTCCCACCCCTTCACGGATCTTTGCATGGAGAACATCGCTATTACTTTGAACTTATTTCCCTCTTTCATGTACGTATGTAACTAACTAATTCAGTTCTTTCATGTACTCAGTGGGAACGGGTTCTTCCGACAAGCAACTTCTCATATCGCCATGCTGATCCCCTTCAATGTGCCAACACACCACTAGCTATTCGATAATCTCCTATGAGCATACCTATAAAAATATTATTCTCCCTATATTTACAGATAGGAAAACTCAATCAGGGCAGCTCTCTGCTCAAAGACTCACTTAAGTTGGATTCCAAAGACTTCTCTTTATCTTCCATATTACCTATAGTCTTCTTTGTTTAAGTAATGACTAATCTGGAAGCCACTTGGAAGTTATCAATAACTTGGTGACTATGATCTTCAACTCTAGAACTGCCAAATCTAAACTGCAAATAAAACCATTTCTTGGACTTCTCTGATGGTCCAGTGGTTAGGAATCCACATGCCAATCAGGGGACACAGATTTTATCCCTGGCCTGAGAAGATCCCACATGCCACGGGGCAACTAAGCCTGTGCACTGCAACTACTGAGCCTGTGCTCTAGATCCCTCGAGCCACAACTACAGAGCCCATGTGCCACAACTACTGGGTCCATGTGCTGCAGCTACTGAAGCCTGTGCACCTAGAGCCCGTGCTCCACAAAAAGAGAAGCCGCCACAATGAAAAGCCTGCTCACCACAACGAGAGTAGCCCCCACTTACTGCAACAATGAAGACCCAGTGCAACCAAAAAACAAAAAAAGTTTAAAAAATTTTAAAAAAAACAACACATTTTTCTTTTGCCTCACAGCACATCCTTCTCTTTGGGCTGATTGATTTTAATGGTATATACACTTTTGTCCTCTCTAGGAGTCTTACTTCCCATGTAGATGGTAGGAAATACCTTCAACTTATTCAATTCCTTTATATTGAAATATATATATATATATATATATATATATATGTATATGTATAATGAAATATTACTCAGCCATAAAGAGAATGAAATATTGCCATTTGCAGCAACTTGGATGGACCTAGAGAATATCATGTTAAGTGAAGTAAGGCAGAAATAAAAAGACAAATACCATATGGTATCACTTATACGTGGAATCCAAAAAATAATACAAATGAAGTTATTTACAAAACAAAAGCAGACTTACAGACATAGAAAATGAAATTTTGGTTACCAAAGGGGAAAGGTGGGAAAGAGGGATAAATTAGGAGTGTGGGATTAACAAATACACACTACCGTATATAAAATAGGTAAAAAACAAGGATTTACTGTATAACACAGAAACTATATTCAATATCTGTAATAACCTGTAATGAAAAAGAATCTGAAAAAGGATATATATGCATATGTATGTATAACTGAGTCACTTTGCTGTACACCTGAAACTAACATGATATTCTAAATCTACTATACTTCAATCAAGAAATAAAAAGAAAAGAAAATATAACTATCTGGACCACGCATTGAACACTTGGCAGTATTCTGTCTCCCATCCTCTTTTCCATATGTATTAGTGTTGTTTACTAAATATGTTTCAAGACTTTTGAAAGCAAAAAAAAAAAAAAAACTCAAAAGGCTTTATCTTCCCTTACTCCTGCTTCTTATTTTTTAAAATTTTGTTCATCTACCGTTCAGATTTATGAAGCCAACAGTGTAAATGTAGCTGGGTTAAACCATTTTAGTTTACCACTACTAAATTTAAGAATAATTTGACTCAATATTTACAATTTAATTGCTATGTAAGTATGGATCTGCATACATTTTGCTTTTTCAGATCACGGGATCACTTTTGCATCATTTAACAATGCTCCGGCAAGTGGAATTAGAACACAGTTACATATATATATGTTGGGAAAAGGGAGATAAAATTTTATCATGACCTGAAAGGCTAGAAGGTGACCTCCATTATTTTGTTTAAAGGCTATTTACTGGAAAATTTAGCTTTCTTTGATCTTCTGTGTTTACCGTAAAGGATTTTTAACTTGGAAAAATTGGGAAACAGTTCCATTACTCTTTTTTAATGAGTTGGAAAAAATCTGCTACCTCATTAGATAAATGGAGTTTGTTTCTTCTTTTTCAGAAGGCATGGGAATTTCTCTGAATTATCTGATGGGTAGAAAGTTCATTCCTTGCATCTTAAACTTGCCTTTGATACAGAGCACAAACTCCTCAAACTACATAAAGACTATCTATTAGAGTTATTGGGTTGGCCAAAAAGTTTGGGTTTTTCTGTAAGATGTTACAGAAAAACCCAAATGAACTTCCTGGCCAACCTGGTACCTGTATTTTTCTGACATAATATTCTCTTACAATTCTGGAGGCCAGAAGTCCAAAATCAGTTTCACTGAACTAAAGTCAAGGCATCAACAGGGCTGATTCCTCCTAAAGTCTCTGGAAGAAAATCCATCTCCTGCTTCTTCCAACTTCTAGAGTTTGCTGGCATTCCCTCTCTAATGGCAGAATCACTCCAGCTCCTGTCATCACATTGCTTTCTCTCTCTCTAATCTACTGCCTCCTTCTTATAAGGACTCCTGTGATCACATCAGGCTCACCCAGACAATCCATCTCAAGACACTCAGCTTAACCACATCTACAAAATCTCTTTTGTCATATTAGGTAATATTAACAGGTTCTGGTGGTTAGGAAGTGGGCATTGTGTTTTATTCAGCTTGCCACAAATAGAAAATGTTTACAAATAGGGGAATTAATGGAAGGAAAGATTATTTAGTAGTTAAGTAAAAACAGAGTAATGCATATGCTTCTCCAAAGCCTTCAGAGGACAATGTCACCCAAATAACAATGGTCCTTACTTTCTGCTAAAAATGACCACTGATATGAACTTGATATTTGCTGTGTTACTGATGTTGTCTGCTCCATCTCTTGCCAAGATGGAGACGAAAGCAGGAGACAGTTCTGTAGAGGCATCATTCACAGAAGGTGGTGGGTGAATAGAGAGTGATGGTTATCTATCAGTGTGATGAGTGGATAAGAAGGTAAAACATAAAAGCAAATGAGAAGATTTGAGCTAACTCTGCTTTTGCAAACCTCAGTGTTTGATTGTTTAGAATATTATTGTACCAAAATAAATTTAAATATGTTGTAAACTCTCATGCTGTGAACACTGATTACACTATGTGATGTTCTAGACTTCACACTAGAGTGAATGATATTAATTAAAAATACTCTGCCATTTAATGCAAAGTTGGAAAGGGAGTATGTGGGCTTTACAACTGACTGATTACTCATTCTGTTTTTTGTTTGTTTTCTCTCAAATTTGCTATAAGAAAGCCTAAAATAGGACTAGAGGTAACCATGATATGATAAAGAGATGCAGCAATACACCTCCATCAACGCCTGGACTCTTCTATATATCACTTGAAGCCAGTAATTTCATGGAAAGTTGGCCACCTACTGCCTGGTGTATGGTTTCAAGCTGAGGAGACTTTATTTTTTTTTACATATTCTTTTTCAGATTCTTTTCCATTATAGGTTATTACAAGATATTGAGTATAGTTCCCTGTGCTATACAGCAGGAGGTCCTTGTTGTTTACCTATTTTATATGTAATAGTGTATATATGTTAATCCCAAACTCCTAGTTTATCCCTCCCACCCCTTCCACTTTGGTAATGATAAATTTGTTTTCTATGTCTGTGGGTTTATTTCTGTTTTGTAAATAAATTCATTTGCATCTTTTTTAGATCCCACACCTAAGTGATATCATGATATTTGTCTTTCTCTGTCTGGCTTACTTCACTTAGTATGATAATCACTAGGTCCACCCATGTTGCTGCAAGTGTCATTATTTCATTTTTTTTTTATTACTGAGTAATATCCCATTGTATATATAAACCACATCTTCTTTATCCATTCATCCATCAATGGACATTTAGGTTGCTTCCATGTCTTGGTTATTGTAAATAGTGCTTCTATGAATATTGGGGTGAATGTATCTTTAAAATTAGAATTTTCCCCAGATATATGCCCAGGACTGGGATTGTTTGATCATCTGGTAACTCTACTTTTAGTGTTTTAAGGAACCTCTATGCTATTCTCAGTGGTGGCCACTCCAATTTACATTCCCTCCAACAGTGCAGAGGTTTCCTTTTTCTCTACCCCCTCTCCAGCATGTATATGGAGGCCATCAACTGCCTTATGTATTTTAGTTCCTATATGCCTGCCTCAGGACTGAAAATTTCTGTGCAAAACCCCAGAACAGTCTAGAGCTGAGCAATTTGCTTAAAATATGGCTCCCTGATTCTGACCTTTTTCACCTGGGACACACTTCACAAACACCGTTTAATAAAAAGTTATTCATAGAATAAATTCATCCCTTTATTGAATAAATACTGAGAGGAACTCTGAGAAAACTCAGTTTAAAAAAATTGGAGACTACTGTCACTTTAAATTGATGTGCATTTTAAAAATCTAGCTGAGAAGCAGAGAGAAGGAAGGGAAATCAAATTGTCTTCTGTGAAGACAATGTATTTTAAAAACTAACCCTATAGCTTATCCTACCTGAAGAAGCTGGTACTGACCCCTGTCTGAACTCCTCACTGTTAATAAATGCATTGCCGTTTCCAGTTCAATGGAGGCTGTAAGTGTGAATTATAGTTTGTATTTTTAAGAACAAAATGCCAGTTCTTTAGTTTAAATTAAACTCTTTAAAAAAATTTCCTTCAGCCTTCACCATAAGGAGTGAAAAGTGTTATTTAATATGGACAATGCCTGTAAGAACTATACACGTTATTCAAATAAAAATTTTAAGCATAACCATTCCTTTTTGTGGGCATAGACTAAAAATAACTATATTCTTCAACAGAGGAATGAAGTCCATGTGAAGAAAAAAAGCAAATCAGGAATAAGTAAAACTTGTTTGGGCAGAAATGTAGAAAAATATTATACATCTGACAGCAGCTGGGTTTCACAATAGAGACAATGGAATGTATAATGTGTAATTTTAGTCAATCAGGAAGGTACTATCTTGAGAAACTGGCATCCTTTGATATTACATATTGTAGAAACTCTTTAAGAAAGGGATCTCATAGAAGGCTTGGTTACTTAGCAACCACTGACCCCTGGGAACAAGTTTATTTTTGGCCTTGTTAAGTGTCACTGGGATTTCTGTGAGTCTTACAGATGGAATTTCCCAAACAGATGAGAAGTTGTCACCAGTACATGGCCTGGCACAGTTAAGAGGATAGCACATATTTGGGGGAAGCAATCCTTTCTCTTAATAGTTAAATGCCTTACCCTCTCTTTTGAGCAACAGTATGGAGACAGTCAAAGTATTCAGCTTATTTTAGAGTTTAGGATCAAGTCCTGCAATATTTTGCAGTAGTCAAAAGAGTGGAAAAGTCCAGGTTCTTTGTTTTACGTGGATTCTCATTAACATTTTGACAACCGTGCTGCAGAAGCCCATAGACACATGATCTCTTGTTTACCTCTGATCGACAGATGAGTGCCAAAACAGTCTTGGTACATAGTTAATAAGCAAATTTCTATTGGGAAATAATGATTTTCATTTTGCTTTATTTCATATTCACTAAAGTTTTGTCAGTGTTCTGGGCAAAATACATAATATTTTTGAAACAGTAGTTTCCTGCTGCTTAGTTTGTAGCTTAATTAAAAATAAAAAGAAAATAGACTATGAATTCCCAGTACTTTTATTTGTTTTGTATTGTTCTATTTTTAACACATTAAGCAGTATTTCTCTTAGAGTGTCTGTGATTGATATTTACATAGGGAAATTTGGGGAGAAATTATAAAATAAATCAATTTAACAAAAATTATCTAAATTATTAAATGTATGTATATTTCCCTGAAAATATGTGTATTTAATTTTGTTGATAAGATTTGGACTTTGGAATAAATTTAATCTTGAACTCTGAGAAGTGATTTAACTCCTAAAAAGCTTTCTAAAAATTGAAAATAAAATCATCCATTTCGGTGACAAAGAAAAAAAAATCCATCCTAAGATATTTTTGTATATAAAAAGCAAATTATATTTAAAGTCAAATAAAATGGTCCCTGGAGATGGGTATAACTGGAGAGTGGAAAGATGGGGAAGGATCATCAATATCAATAGTCAATGAACAAGATTAAAACTCATGAAGTGTACGAATGGGGCTACCATTTTATTTATTCATTCAGGAGGCCTACTATGTATAGAAAAGGCTTATAGAAAGAATATTAATGTATTGTTCCTGTGCGAACATGTTTGGGGACAGTCAAATCACTCCTTTGTGAGTTAATTCTACTTTCAGAGAATTCTATTTGTTGAAAATGTCTTCTTTATATTGAGAAAAATCTAATTGTCCTTAGCAACCATCCATTAACCATGTAAGGCCAGTTTAACTCCTTTAACATAGGACAGGTGTTCAAGTATTTGAAAATAATTACTATGTCCCAGGTGAGTATTCAGTTGTCTAGAATAAGCACATATTCTTTCTCTTTACAAACTTTAATAGAAAACCTATTCTTTGAAGTTTTGAATGAGACTCTTTGGGGATATCAAGATTTATAGATCCTGCTCTCAAGAACTATTCAGAGAAGTCATATACTGAAACAAACATAATACTGCCTCAACCATTTTAAGTACAATATAAAATAAATCAGAGGAAGGACTCTAAATGGAAGAAGGAAAGAATATTTGGTGGAAGAACTGGCATTGGAATAATGCCTGAACTGTGAGGAGACTAGGATATGAGAATGCAATGAGAGGGGAAAAATAGAATGGGGGTAAGAGATAAATTTGAAAAAAAGGTATAGTTTACTTTGCCCCAAGTAAAGCAAACATAAGCTCCCCTATGAGAAAAAATTGGGAGAAAATACAGAAAATTAGATTAAACATATTGGATAAGAAAGACTCCCTTAATTAAAGATAAACAAATAAGCAATAGTTATAAAAGATTTGTGAATATGGACTACAGCAAAGTCAAAAGCTCCTGATATAGATCTCATAAAGGCATTAAAAATAAAGCATGAGTGTGTGCGGGGTGGTTAGGGGGCAAATGAGAAACCTCTGTACTTTTCTACTTAATAGGTCCACATAAAGTGTGACATATTTCACGTATAACACACATGTATCAACGAACATTTCTCCACGTTATCAATCTATCTATATACGTATGAATAGAATAAAAATGCTAGAAAACCACAATCTAAGTTGCGCTAGGCTTACAGGAGTTTTAGGAATGGTAGTTGTTGATTCTCAGAGTGATTTTTCGACTAAACAGTTCTGCTTTGATTCCCTAAGTAATTTAAAAAATTAAAAGCAAAATAAAACAACAGTACTGAGAAATAAAGTGGGTCCCACCCTCTGACTTGTATAATCAAAAACCTCTTCTATGCTGCTACTCAATAAAAATGTTGAATAGCAAAGTGAAACAGGCATCAGTCCTCTGTAGCACACTGCCTTCTAGAACATCATAGAATGTGAAGATTTGGGCTTCCCTGGTCGCGCAGTGGTTAAGAATCCACCTGCCAATGCAGGGGACAAGCGTTTGAGCCCTGGTCTGGGAAGATCCCACATGCCGCAGAGCAACTAAGTCCGTGCGCCTCAACTACTGAGCCTGCGCTCTAGAGCCTGCGAGCCACAACTACTGAGCCCATGTGCCACAACTACTGAAGCCTGCGTGCCTAGAGCCTGTGCTCCGCAACAAGAGAAGTCACTGCAATGAGAAGGCCGCACACCGCAACGAAGAGTAGCCCCCACTCGCCGCAACTAGAGAAAGCCCGCACACAGCAACAAAGACCCAACTCAGCCAAAAAAAAAAAAAAATTAAAAAAAAAAGAATGTGAAGATTCATATATGTCTGCCCTTTTCAATTTCAGTTAGCCACAAAATATAATTAATAAATTATGCACTGTGTCCATAACTCCAACGGCAGCTAATTTGTAGAACCCAGCAGAGGTCTTTTTATATTTGTACTTATAAATATCAAATGAATCACTTCTTTTCCCATACTTTTCACTGCATAGCTGACCAACACTTTCTGCCTCTCAAATAAAAGGAGACCATTTATTTTTTATTAAAAATTAGTTATAGATTTAGAATATTACTTTATACAGCTGTAAAAATTTTACCAATCTAAATATAAGCATTCAAGTCTTTACGCTTATCTTATCTCCTTCCTTTATACAAAGCAGAGAAAGGAATACAACAAATCACATGTACATCTACTATCCTAAGGGCTATAAACCAAACAAAACTCTACCCTGAAATTTACTTAACACACAATCTACTTAAAGGCCGATTAAAGTTTCTGTTTTAATTCATATTCTTAAAAGTTTATATTTAGATGACTAACAATTTACTTTAAAATAAAGTTTTGACGAGTTAATAAAGCTACTACAATTGGTATGCTATCAAAGTATGCTATATTCATAACTCTATGATCTTCATGTTTGTTTTTGTCTGCTATCTTAAAACTATAATTTTTATCCAGTATTGTTTGGAATCCTTCTCTCATGTATCTTATTTTCTGATGGATAAGAAATAAATCTCCATAATTTCTAAGCCCAATGCAAACATTGATAGATTTTTAAAACTTTGTCCACTGAGTTTCTTAATTGTGTCTTTTTCTTTCAGTTCTGGTCAAAATGCCTATCAGAGTTCTCAGCATACAGTTAGTGTGCTACTCATAATTCACTTTAGGAAAATGGATCGGATCTTCCAGGAGGCCCTTGATGAATAGCGGGCTCACCTGACAGTTCAATTAATGATATTGTCATTCCCAAATATCACAAAAGACTATTTCAAAACCATATAACTCTATAATTATTCATAAGCAACAGCACTGTACTCTCCATGCTAAAATTTCCACCTACACCAGTGCCTGTTGAAATCACAGTTCTGAGATTCACTTCAGAAGAGAATCAGAAGGAAAGAATCCTTGATCAGATGTTGTCTCAGACCTAATGAAATTATTTCTTCAACTACTCTCTACACTCCCTGTGCTTGTTCATTTTGTCTGTTATTTTAATGTGACTGACAGTTGAGATTTAGTAAATCACAGAGTTGTGGATCTATAGTCAGGTCACTGACAGATCAAAAGAAAACAGAAGCTCAGATCATACATTTGTTTTCTGTGTCTTGTTGTCTAGAGTCCTGAAAACTGTAAATGATACTATTGTTGACTGCCCTCATTCCAGGTTCTCACATAATATTCTCACTTAAAGGGAATATTATTCAAAAATACAAACTAATTTGCAGGGCAGAAATAGAGACACAGATGTAGATAACAAACATATCGACACCAAGGGGGAAAAGTGGCGGGGGTGGGGTGGGGGCGGGGATGGTGGTGTGATGAATTGGGAGATTGGGATTGACATGTATACACTAATATGTATAAAATGGATAACTAATAAGAACCTGCTTTATAAAAAAATAAAAAAGATAAATTTCAAAAATTCAAAAAAACAAGTAATTCTCTTAATTAACAAATATATATGTGACTTCCAAATTTACATTTAGATACTGTTATTTAAAAGAATGATGTTAAAGTTTCTTTATCTAAAGAATATTCTAAATCCAGAATTATTCTTTTCAAAAAGAAAGAATAAAGATTTTAAGTCCAGAACCCTTTCTTTCAAAAGTAATTATGATAAAAATAATTACTATTGTCATCATTACTTTTTACTGTGAAACATTTCTCATCTGGGGTGTGGGCACTGAGAATAGGGGATTACAAATTACAGTAACACAGAATCTGCTCTTTCTTATCAATCTGCATGTGTTCTCAGTCATCTTTAATAAGTAGTAGACTTTTTGGAACTCTGTTCTCTTGGATCAGGGAACACATTGTATCTCTTCTTTGTACTACAAGAACTGGGTGCTATGTGAATCATGAGTCATTTTTCAGCCTACAGACTCAAAGAGAGATGCTAAGTGCTTTTTATTGTGTGTGGCATCATGATTCACATATCATGAGTGTAGCAGAGTGATTTGCAGAAGAACTTGAATTTTAATCCTGAATCTGCCACTCAGAAGTTGTGTAGCTTAAGCTGCTCCTTAATCCTTTGAGCCTCTATAAAATGAGGGCCTTTCTGAGAATTAAGTGAGATAATATATAAGATGCCCTGACACAGTGCCTGGGAATGGTGCACAACAAATGGCAGCAACATTATCATGTTAAGAAGGAAAGAGATGCTCAAATTCACCAACACTACAGGCTATTTTCTGTATAGAATCTACATTCTGCAACACAGAGTGAGACAGTATATGGAAATGAATCAAATGGTGTTATACCTACAGAGGAAAAGTATTTCAAACTTTGATCCCAGACAGAAGTAAAATCTTTGGATAGAACCATATAGAACTTAGAACTTGTGTTCCTGATCTTGTATAAATTTGAGGGAAATAATGCTGTAGGCTGAGAATAAACAATTTTTTTGAAAAAAAAGCCTTAACTTAGGACTTCCCTGGTGGTCCAGCTGTTAAGAATCCACCTTCAAATGCAGAGGATGTGGGTTTGATCCCTGGTCAGGGAACTAAGACCCCACGTGCCATGTGCCATGGGGCAACTAAGCCCACGTGCTGCAACTATGGAGCCCATGTGCTCTGGAACCTGCATGCCACAACTAGAGAATCTGAGCGCTGCAACTAGAAAGAAGATCGTGCACTGCAATGAAGGATGAAAGATCCCCCGTGCTACAACTAAGACCCAACATAGCCATAAATAAATAAATAAATATTTTTGAAAAAGTGGTCATTTCAAATTACATAATAAAAAAAAAGAAGACTTAACTTGAGTCAATAAAGCTCTTATTTCTGGCTTGGAGCACAGCATATATTACCTCCATCAACAATGAAAGAAGAGGGTGAGGGAGACAGGGACGGAGAGAAGAGGGAGGATTAGAGAGGAGGCAGTAGAGAAGAGAGAGAGAGAGAGAGAAGGAGGGAGAGCGAGAGGGGTGGGATAGAGGGGTGGGGGGAGGGTGGAAAAAAAAAGAAATGGGAAAGAATAGGGAAAGAAAGAGAAGGAAATGGAAGAGGGTAGTATAATCCTTTCTCCCCTCCCCCCCAAAAAAACCCTTCCTACCCCAATATGAGAACCATTAACTTGGGCATCCCAATAAACTAGAGAGGCCCTCAAACTGGAAACCAGTCTCCTCCTGCTCTGGGCCTCCTTGCCACGGTGGACAACATCTGACTCCCAGAAATCCATCTTCTGCAAATTTATAAATGTGGGTCCCAAATAAAGTTTGATTTTCTACTAAAGCCAATGGCTTCTTTAACAATTATCCTGGAGCTAGGTAAAGGCAATAACTATGCCAACTTTATGAGTAATTGTGAATAAATATGTGTGCTTGTTATGTGTATGTAGATATACATATATTTCTTTGTATCATGGTTCTTAAACTTGCGTATATATCTTGAAGTCATAATTCTAGTGCTTTTGAAAATACGTATTTACCACTTGATCTGCTTTAATTATCTGTCTAACACTTGGACATGATAATAAAAATAAATATGGCATCTCCATAACTTAGAAAACTTGATAGAAAGAATTTAGCTAAAATATTTTTTTCCTTTTTTTCTTGTCTCTCTTGAAATATAGGTAATGGAGAGTTAAACATAACAGTACAATCCAGCCTGAGGCATACAATTCTTGTTGCTTTCAGGTAAAATCTAGTGCGTTATAAAATATTAATAAAAACATAATATAAAAACACAAGTATTCCGCTGACCTGGTCTGACAGGTCTATTTGACAGAAAGAGTTGTGGTGACTTTAAGGAAGTCATTTCTGTTTATTCCTGAAGAAGTGTGAACTCATTAGTCTGAAAAGCTTCTAAACAACCTGAATGTGAAAGCATAGTGAAGGCGAAGCCTCAACCACAGGTAAACGATGGAAGGGAAACTCATATACACAGTTCCTGGGAGAAGTACTCCCGGGAAGCACACACTGAAACAAGGATTTTAGGTGATTTAGGATTTTTAGGTGATGACAATTAAACCAGACACAAAAGCAGCCCTAATCCTTCATCTCTAATCTAAATACAGGATACTATTTCATTCTTTTGATTCCAGTGTAATCCATGTTCTATCAAGAGCATAAGCATACCTCAACTCCAGAGCCCCAAGCCCTGAAGATCTCTTGTTTCCAGTGGTTGCAGAACATTTCATGCCATCAAGACCTGTTTAGTAAATTTATTCTATACCTGAAAATTTGCAGATAGTTATAATATCCATTATTGCCTTGTAAGAAATGTTAGAAATGTCAATGCAACATGTTCTCAAATAAGCTGCTAAGATCATGGTTTTTGTGATCACTGCCCAAATAGGAGGGAATGTCAACGAACAAGACTTTTAAAGGCAATGTGTTGATTTTAAAACATCTGTGTCTGATCACAAGGAGGTCTCTCCTTGTGTCTCATTCCTTAGAGGCCTCTAACCATTTTACCATCCTGCAAGAGAACATGGAACCAAAAAACAATTCTAGCAAAGCCATTTATGCCCATGTCTTTAATATGCAAAACCAATGAATTTTTTAAGTGAATAGTCCTTCAACTCTCCTGTATGAAAACTAGAGTGCATACTACTATATTTAAAATAGATAACCAACAAGGTCCTACCATATAGCACAGGGAATTCTGCTCAATATTCTGTAATAACCTAAATGGAAAATAATTTGAAAAAGAATAGATAATGTATATGTATAAACTGACTCACTTTGCTGTACACTTGAAACTAACACAACATTGTTAATCAACTATGCTCCAACATAAAATAAAAATTTAACAACAAACAGATAAACAAACAAAACCTAAAGGCCATTTGGATGGTTATCTGGTGACCTCTGGGAAAGTATGCATGCTTGTGGGAATAATTACAGTGTGGCCTGTCACTGAAGCAAGGGCAGACAGATGGTTAGGAACAAAGGTAGTAGTGCATGATCATACAAAGGAACTCACCGTGGAGTCAGAAGACCATTCTGTACTCCTGATTTTGCTACCATATAATTGTGTGACTAATATAAACACATATTCTCTCTGGACTCCAATTTCCCTAACCAGTAAAATGAGAAGGTTGAATTTAATGTGCCCTTACACCTCTAAAATAGGGTAATTCAAACATTCTAGATAAAACCTGTGTTAAAATATTTTATGGTGTTTGACTATGCCTTCATTCCCTATGTTCTCCTCCCAAAGTGCTTACTGAGATCCACCCAAGCCCAGCCAATACCTTCTCATGATGCAGGCAGCTTTTAATTACATGTGGCCATAAGCCATTTAATCACAAGAGATGCACTTAGCTCTGGTACACCCTGATTATTAAATTGCCAAGAGTTAGTAATAAAATGTTTATACCTAACTTACATATTTCCTCAAGACACTGCATTTTGGCTAATGCTAGTGTACGTTTGAAGGGAAGAAAAAAAAAAAGAAGTGCCCATAAGAGATCTGAATTTCCTCTGAGTTAATTTTCTGAGAAGAAGCTGCAAACTGCAGTCATTTTAACTCAGAGACTCCACCCCTCCTGTAAAACATGTACACCTAAGTACACAGGTAAAACCTGCCTGGCCCTCAGGCCAGCTTGTTAAACTTTTCACTGGACACCAGCCCCTGATGTCTGATGGATTGTATTTCACAACTGAAGACATTAATGTTATAATAAGGTAATAATAAGGTGCAAGCTAATGTTGGTCATTTAATCTCTACAACTTATTAACCTTTTAAAAGAGTAAAATAACAAAAGTCTGACATATTTTTTCAAGCAACATATTAACTCGGGTTCACTTGGGCTGGGATCTGGTCTGCTTCCAACAGTTGCTGAAAAGGATTACTAATGCATACATTCTTTCCTCATGTGAAGATCCAGAGATATCATCTGTTTATCTTTAAAAGCAAAAAATAAAAGGAAAATACAAAGAAAAGACAGGCATGCTGATCGATGCAATCATCTTACCTAGAAACTCGAGGAATTCCAAAAATGAAACATTTATTTTAACTGGGCACCAGAATATAACCTGATTTCAGGGGCAGATAGGGGAAAATAGCAGAGGAAGACTCCAGGAGTAGATTACTTTCAAATAATGCAATCTTTTACAGGCTACAAAGCAATGTGAAGAATTTTTACTTAGGTTCTAAAACTCCTGTGTAGTTTTGGTTGCTAAAATCACTCCAAGTCATGATATTTCCATGTAAAGCAGGACCAAGTACAATCATTCCTCAGTATCTCCAAGGGTTTGGTTCCAGGACCCCTGTGGATACCAAAATCCAAGAATGCTGAAGTCCCTTATATAAAATGGAATAGTATTTGCATATAATCTATGAACTTCTTCCTGTATACTTTAAATCATCTCTTGATTGCTTATAATAATTTACTATATATAGCTTACTATTACAAAGTAAATGCTATGAAGTGAGTTGTAAATGCAATATAAATGCTATGTAAGAGTAGTTTTCAGTTGCTGGAAATAGACAAATTCAAGTTTTGGTTTTTGGAACTTTCTGGATTTCTTTTTTTTTAATATTTTCAGTCCTTCATTGATTGAATCCATGGATATGGAGCCTGTAGATTTGGTGAGCTGACTGTAGGGTTTTTCCTCTCTCTCTCTCTCTCTCTCTCTCTCTCTCTCTCTCTCTCTCGATTTATTCATCTCTGGAGGCAATATTAGTTGTAAAATAATGTATCTGAGAAACAATTTTTAAGAGTGCATGATTACTGTAAGTTAATCTCTCTGCAACTAGGTCAGTTACTGAGATCTCTGCTTTTTTCCCTGTCTCTGCTTGCAGATACAAACATCGTGTGGTGGGTATGCTTGTCAAGTTGTTTTTTAAGCATTTTCCTTCTAGAATTGATACTAAGCACCACTCTGTTCACAGGATTAACTGATCCCATGAAGGGGAAAGCTGACATTTTCTAGATTTTACTGGGGTATTGAATTTATTTTCATCTTCCAAAACTGTGGACCTAGAAAGGTTGAGGATTGACCCTTTGGGCGTTCAACTTGCCCTGAATGTACAAGGTGAGACTGGGATTTTGGCAGCGGCTTGGGGTCCATGCAGAAAAGCAGAAACCATGCCAATTTAATAAAGAGAAGTGGTTAAACAAGTATTAGAGGACAGAAGAGGCAAAGAGAAATGTCAAGCTGACAGGGTAAGTAACAAGAGCAAGCAGCTCCTGACGTAGCACTGGGGGACCAAGAGAAGTTGTAGTTGTTAGAGCTTAGTAGATCCAGGTGAGTGAGACTCAGACCTCTGAAGGGGGCACTGGTCCCTGGTGGAGCTTGGAGAGCCTTGTGGAGTTGGGAACGAGACCTCTGAGGAGGGAGCACTGCTGCTCAGCAGTGCTTGTCTCTCTGGAGGAACGGGGAGGTGGGGTACAATGGGGAGACTGGAACAATTGCCATTGCCGGGGTGATGTTAACAGAACAGAAAACCAAATCAGGAAGAAGCATGCCTTTTCCTCCTCCAGCTTTCCAGTTGCCCTCTAGTGCCCAATACTGGCAGAACTTGATAGGGAACAGAGCTTTGTAATCATCACAGACTGACTCTGCACTTGTCTACGTGATCTCTGTGTCTATCCCGTATATAAGTCATTTTAGATTTCATCTATAAAATCATAAGTGCATGTAATAGTGTATGTCTGGCAGAAGATTTTGTTTTTCTTCCTAAAGAAGAAAATACTTTAGGCCTTTGCTGTAACTCTGCTGCCAAATCTCATGCTCTGGATCACCACCTCATACCTATGTCAGCAAAGAATTTCTTTGGTGAGTTTCAGGATAGAGGTATATTATTAAAAAATTCCTCTCTAATGAATAATGCTATTTTAATGTAAAAGAGGACTGATTCTAATGCAAGACTGACCCATTATTAAAAAATAGGCAGCAATTGAATGACCTAACATTAGTTATAAGTGCAACTTCCATATCTTCTGAACCTCTCCTACATGTTTTGATAGGGCCTCAGTCTTTTGTTGTCATGGAAATTGATCTGAATTTATTTGTTTGGGTTTAACTATGACCAAAAATATAGCATCCCTGTTCGTTAGCAACTTCTGAACCAATAGAAAACTAAAAGGGTCAGCAAATGAGAGTAAACTACCACTTTTACTACTAAAATAATTACTCTTGGAGAAGGGGGCTTCTATCTGAAGGTAAGTGACATCCTAATATTCATTCCAGAAATAAGCAGTGAATGAACTGGTGGTTTCATTACATTTAGGAGAGGAGCAGGGAAGAACATAAGTTCCCTGACAGAAAGGAGAGAAAGTACTGAACAAGGCATGCCAGATTCCTATCTAAACTCACCAATCAGATGAGAAAATCTCCCTCTACCTGCCTGATGAACAAAGGGAGGCCAAGAGTGTTACCTTAAAGGAACTCCTGCAACACAGAAGTAAACACCAAGAGCTGAGTGAAAGTCATTTTTCACATTGCCTTATCCCACTAGATAATCAATTCTGTGGAGACACTGACCACATCTGAATGAGTTGAGGGGCTTCATTGCTATCAAATCTTCAATGCCTAGGTCAATGTTTGGCAATGAATAATACTTTAATAAACCTTCGTTGAGTGAGTTGAAGGGAGTAATTTTAGTTGGATGGAAATTTATAATTAGAAAACTAAATTCAAATCGTGGTCTGATAATAACTAGCAGTGTAACTTTTGACAAGTCATTTGACATCTCTAGACCTCAAACACTCATCTGTCATATGGAGTTATAAGCCTAACCCTAAATAAATTCAGACATCCATTTCAGTTCCACAGATTTATGAATCTTCTCTGTTGTTAATGCTACAGATAATCTACGACTGATTTTGTAATCATGGAGCCTGTAACATATACAAATGTTAAACACATTTAAGGGATAGCCAGAAACATGTGGGCTGATTCTATGTATAGGGGTGTCCTCCATTCTCCATTCTCTTAGTATTTTATGCTTTAGGAAGATTGCACTAAAGGTTAGAAAACAGTACTATTATCCTAGAACCTGCCTTCCAGGTGTCTTCTTTGTGCTTTAGTACAATATTGGAAGCCTTGTGCAGTATCTTGGTACGGCTATATGGTAATTAACATGGGATCCTATAAGTAAGTGTGATTACCAAGGGAAGCTGTTATAGCAGACAGTGCGGATTAGCAGAAATAGAATAAAAAAAGAGAGACAGAACATCTGAGCTCCCCTCAAACCTTGTAACCAACTCTCAGTGGGAATTGATGGAAGTCATATAAACTCTCAGACACTCAGGTTTCTCGTTAAGAAGAGACTAGAGTATATCTCTATATTCTCTTTCAAGTCAAACATTCAACAATTCAGGCTAATGCTCTAGAGAATTCAATATATTTGAATAGCTGAATATTTGCCAGCAGAAACACAAATTTTAAATCTTGAACACTTTTTTTCTAAATTAGATAGACAAAAATAAAAGACTAAAAGTACCACTTGTTAGGTTTTACTGGGAGCTAAATTTATAGAGAGTCATTTTAAGGGCAATTTGACATTAGCTGTTAAAATTTCAAAAATTCAGACCCTTTGGATCAGAACCCTTACATCTTGGTGTAGTATGAGTAGTGGTTAAAGCATGGTCTCTGGAACTGAACTGGCTGGGCTTGGATTGCAGTTCTTCTACCATATGGCCATTGGCAATTTATTTAGCCTCTTAGTGGTCAATTTCTTTATCTATAAAACAGGGATTACAATCATATACACTCCATTGAATGGTTGAAAAGGCTTAATGAGTCAATACACATGTCTTAAAGAGTTTATAAATGTAGCAGACATAAAGTAGCCACTTAATAAATGTTAGCTATTATTATTTTTACTATTACTATTATTATTATTACTACTATTGATGAATATAAGAACATGTTTACAGAATACATTTTTAAGGATTTTCATTCAACAGTGCCTTTTAGGCAAATAATAAGTCAGCTAATTTATCATTGATGGTGAAATTAAGATAGCAAGATGAGAGAAGATAGATAACAAATATGTGTTGTCAACTCTCTCAAAACCAACCATGGGGATGTAACTGGGAAAATAAAAGGATGGGGATGCCATTGAGGAAGTTATGTATAAATTCTGAGAAACACCTGTGGAATAAGATGATTCTGTCCATAAGTAGGAAAATGTAAACTTAGAGCAGAATTTTTGGTGCCAAAAATAGAGAGAGGGAACGGTCAGGGGACACTGATTTATGCGTTCACAGTTCTTATTTCTAAATGTCCTGGAAGAATCATCACTTCCCCCATGACAGAAAAGATCCAGCAACACTAGCCCAGTACATTCTCGGAAATCAGGACAGGAAGAAGATACATCAAAACTCAACTAGGGAGGGGTTGCAGAGACAGATGATAGTATACCATAAACTAGAAAAGATAATTTGTCAACCCACTGCTCCATAAAAGAATAAAGACATAAACTAATTAATTTAAAATACAGCCATACTATACAATAACCGACCTCCATGATGAGAATGTGTGAGGTCCATGCGTATTGACAAGGAATGATCTTCAGGAGATACTGTTAATTTTTAAAAAGTGGTAGAAAAGTGTAAACAATACACATTGCATGTGAAAAAGGAGGAGGTAGAGAAGAAAACCCCAAATATTTATAATTTTTAAAATATTCATAAATATATGAAAATGCATAGAAAATTTTCTGGAAGGATACACAGCAAACCAGAAGACTGTTTACTTCTGGAAAGTGAAGGATTTGAAGTGAAGTAAGTGTAATGGGAGACGGGAAGGTAGAGATATTAATTTATCTGTCTTTATCAGTGTGCGTGAATTTATTTCAGTGCAAATGCCTTCTTGAATTATTTATATAATAAAAACACTTTAAGGAATAATTTTAAATAAAAATTCTATCTGTCCATGGAATTGAATTTAAGTTGATCTGTTAATTCTCCTTTTAGACTTTTAGTTGATGAGGGAGTTGATTTCATTAAGAAATTTCCTTAAGCCACTGCAAGTTTCCACTGATTGCACAAATAGGTCACATTCTGCCCAAGGCCCGAGGAACGTGATCTTTAAAAAAAAATAGTCTCCTAAATGTTCAAATTGTGAATAGGAATTCTAACACCATTCTTATAAAGTATTAAATAAAACCTGAAAGAAGTTGTGAATCATGTTAGTCTGTGTTAAATCTATGTACAACTGCCATGATGGTGATCTTTCTGAAGAAAAACCTATCATCTACAATTTAATTCATTCACCCACTCAACTTTTCATCCCTCTATCTTTACTAAGCACATGCAATAAGCAGAGCAGATAGACTATTATGTATCGTGTCCTAAAGCGGACAGTGTCTTCATTGACATACCTGACCCAATATCTAACATCTCAAAATGCTTCCTATATTCTGGCTATCCTAGATCTTCATTGCCTGAGATCTCTGGGGTCATTTAATCGCTAATAATACTTTTCCCCCTCTGCCTACGTTCAATACCTAAGACAGAGTGTCTAAAGCAGAGCCAGTAGACACCTAACTTTAGTTAAGAAGTTAAAGTATCTGGGACAACACTAGTTTTAGGCCAAGTTTAAAAGTTCTTGGTTTCTTATTTCTAATGAGAAGGGCAACTATAGCTACAAAAAGCCATTTATTTAATCTGTGTATTGTTATACTGCTATGAAACTTTGGTAATAAATTATTCAAAGTCTTTTTCCTGTCAAATGACAGGAAGGGGATTGATCAGTCTTTTCCTTGCTAAATTACTTGCCTTTTAAAGAGACTATAGACTCTCAAGTTTTCACTGCAAAACCTAATAAGGTAGAATTATCTTCTTAAAACTCAATAAATAATTCCATAACATACCTATAAGTTTTTCATGATTGTGTCTTAAGCACAATTGCAAAGGAATAATTGGAAGATGGAAGAAGTAGGTGAGCATCAGATGCAGAGCAGGGAAATGAGGAGACTTACTCTATATGCCCAGTAATGCTCAGATTAAACCTGAGGCTGCAAAACATGAGAAATTATTTCTTGTTTACATGCTCATTTCGGAATTCAGGAAAAAAAATTTGCTTTAGACAACTTCTTCTTGACGTTTCAAAGCCTTATTTTCATCTGTCCCTGGCTCTTTGTTTATTCAATTAACAAATATTTGTTTTATATGTATATATATATATATATGATATGTACACATTGTATAAGTCCCAGTAGTATGTGAGGTGAACAAGAAAAAGGATATATAACCAATAATATATTTCAGATCCTCTCTACCTATGACACCTAATGGTCACAGTAGACAATAAAAAACAGTAGTATGGTCATTCTGTTAGTTCAATATAGACATAAAAATAATAGAGACAAAAGTCAAACTTTTGTGTTTTTTTTTTTTAGTTGTTAAATAAGTCTACTTAATTTGCCTTTGTAAGATACAATTTCTTTTTTCACCTTTGTTTTATTTGTTTTTTAAATAGTACAAATGAACTTATTTACAAAACAGAAATAGAGTTACAGATGTAGAAAAGAAACTTATGGTTACCAGGGGGGAAAGGGGAAGGAAGGATAAATTGGGAGGATAGGATTGAGATATACATATTACTATATGTAAAATAGATCACCAATAAGAACCTACTGTATAGCACAGGGAACTCTACTCAATACTCTGTAATGACCTATATGGGAAAAGAATCTAAAAAAGAGTGGATACATGTACATATATCTGTTAAGGATCTACCTTGCACAAGAGTCTATGGAGGCAAAAAGATTATTTGGATCTGATCTTGGCTTTCTAGGAGCAGCCTGAGCCAACTGACATGCATGTTTTATTCTACGCAAAGCACAGAAAACCACTTATTTTGGAGGGTATGAACCTTTCAGGAATTCTTTGCCCTGCGTCATGGTCCTTTCCTAAGAATCTTATAGAATATACTGTCTTTTCCCTAAGTATCACTGTTAGAAAGTCCTTGAGAGTTTTTGTGAGGTGTCTAGAATTTGAACTAAAATAGAAAACAAGTTAGAAGATCATGAAAATATATCTTCCATTGTCACATCTTTCCGCTCTTTGTATTCGTGGAGCTTTTTCAGAATGGTTTTTCCTTTCTACTTGTCCTCACTCCAAGTTATTTCAATGGCATCTTTTAAATGTCATCTGTTGGACATATCTGTCCAAAGACAATCAGAATAAATTTTTTCTATATGCTCCCTTATCAAAAAGACAATGGGTGGTAATGGAGGCATTGAAATGAGAAATATCCAGGTCAAAATACTGGTCCTGTTACTGATGTGAGTTTCAGCATATTCCCTAACCTCTTTAAGCTTTAGGTGTTTTTTGTTTGTTTTTGTTTTTTCTTTCATTTTTGTTTAATGTAAAATATAGTTAATAACATCCCAGGAAGTGTTCCTATAAGAGTTAGAAATTGAATGTCCAAGGTCGATTAAGCATTTAAAAATCAGTAGTTACTTTTGCCTGGGTTTTTATCTGCACTTTATATCATTCTGCCTTATGTTCTCGTTCTTTGCAGGCCCTCAATCCCCATCACTACTAAAACATCCTTGAGATTAGGGATTATTTTTTTCACTTGTTTAATCTTCATAGTAACCAATATCTGTATTTTGCACCTTCAAAAATACTTGTTGATGAGTTGTGACAGTTATCATCAAATTTAATCTTTAACTAGAAAGACTAAGTAACAAACACAGAAATAAGAAAATTTCATTAGAGATTAAATTTTCAAACTTTTTTGAATTTGCACTATCTTCAAAGCACATCTAAAAGTATTATCAGGATATATAACTAAATCAGATATGGGCCAAATATATGTATTCTGAGTCAGAATTAGAAAGATCAAGACACTTGTATAGATTATTCCAATAAAAGAAAGTGATACATGCTGTGGTAAAGGAACTGGACTGAAAGTACTGGAGTGAAAAAGAGAAAAATGTTAATCCAAGTTAGAAAATTTAGGTAACTAAAATTAAAATAAATAAAGAGATAAATACTTAGTAAACATCTGCTTATGGCAAATACTAGAACCACCATAAATTAAGTACTGTATGCTGTCATATCTTATTTAATATCTAATTAATTCCACAAGATAATCCTATGAGGTTTGTACCATGATCACAATTTTACAAATAAAGAAGTTGAAATTAATTGCTTAATGTCATATTCTTTTCAGTGGCTGCGTGATGAAGTTTCATAGACCAAGGATAGAATGAAGACTTAGAGAAAAGGGACCTAAGAAGACTTGGGTGTCTACCTGTTCTCTGGGTTGTTTATACCAGGCTGACCCAGGTCAGAGGAGTTCTCATAGCATCTGGGGATTCAGTCAACAATCTAGGCCAAAAGGATTCTAAATGTGAGTTTGGAGTTTAACTTATTTTATTTTTTTTTCACTTGTGCTGCCTTCATATATTCCTCAGCAATAAAGTATAATTGAGGACTTAGTTATTTAGGATATGGGAACTCTCTCCATTGGGTTCTACTGGATATACTAGTAATGTTTAGAGATATGATCAGGGCAAGATACCAAAGCAATAGGAAGACCAGTATTCATTCAGCCATGACAGGTGCAATTAGTAAGGAATATTGAAGAATGGGAGAGTCTCAGTTGCTTTAAAACAATGAATACTACCTGTAAATGAAATAAATTAACCACATACTTTTATATCTCTTTCCAAAAATCTTAGCTCTACCTAAGCTCTTTATGTTAGAAATCTGCCATCAATTTCCACATTTGACTTTTTAACTCATGGTGAAAAAAACAATTTATGCCTGAGCAAGTATGATTCAATGGCACATTTGGACAGACTTAAGAATAATTTGCTTATTACTATGTGTCAAAAATCTGCTTTACTCAGATGACATGAACCTGGAAATATTTTCTTTCAGGGAAGCAAGATACTTGGTTTTAAGAAGATGACTTTAAACCATTTATTTATATTTACCATTTATTTGTAATCATTTGAATACTTAAAATTTTAAAAATGTATTCCCCATTCTTGCCCCTCACCACAGTAAAGTGGTAACAGATAATTCATTATTCTCATAGATTTTTTTCCCAGCCTTGCACTCCAAAGCTAAACCAATGAAGCAGGCCACTTGACCACCACTCTCTGAATAATGAATGTCAAATTGTTGCAAACTATTAGTTAATTAAGAAAGAACTTGAACTTAGGAGGGGAAAAGACTAGGAAGCCAGTCAATGTACTATGTATATATGTGTGTGTATTATATACACACACATATATATGTACATACATACTATATATACATTGTATTATATGTATAGTATATATATACATATACATATATATACTGTTTTAGTATTTTAAAACATAAGATCCCCAATTATATCAGAGGATAGAGAATTATATTTTCCAATGTTACCTTCTAAAAACTAAAACAAATAATTATTTATGTTCTTGAAATTGATGGACATTTTAATGCATAACTCTACATAAAATATTTGTAAATTGTATTTATGACTTAAGACAACAGAGAAATAGAATGCTGCTTAAACATTATTGACACATCTAAATCTTGTGAAGATGACAACTGCAGAAAATAAATGGAAACTTGCCACTTTTACATAAAAATATATTTAAGCATATTCACTAGGTAAATGCATGTCCTGTTTTTCTTTCTAGCACCTTCGATCAGTTTCTGTATTTATATTACATATTGAAAACATCTCTAATTAATCTACTAGATCTGGGGAAGAGATCATTTGAAAATGAAAACTCCACCAGCAGATAGAAGGTGGGGTGGTGGTGACTTTTAGATATTTGACCAAATGTATTTTTCCCAGAGTGATTCAAAATAGTGGCTGAATCATCTTTCTTTATGTAGTAGAGAACATCCAACCACTATGGATGACAGAGAGTAGAGGATATAACCGTTAAGCCCTTTCTTTAAACTTAAATGAGCAAGTCAGTACTTAGGTCAATAACCCAGAAGGTATGTGTTTGTGATTCAGTCTCTATACTTCTTTGTTCAAGGTCCATATCTTAGACTTCTTTTTTTTTATTGAACTATAGTTGATTTACAATGTTTCAGGTATAAAGAAAAGTGATTCAGTTTCATAGATAGATAGATATTCTTTTGTAGATTTCTTCCAATATCGGTTATTATAATATATTGACTATAGTTCCCTGTGTTATACAGTAGGACCTTGTTATTTATCTATTTTATATATAGTAGTGTGTATTAGACCTCTTTCTTAAGTAAGCCAGTTTATAGTATAGTTTTCTTTTTTTCTTTCTTTCCTTTTTTTTTTTTTTTGTGTGTGTGTTTCCTCAGTTAGTCATACCTGTCTTCTCTCTGCTTGGGCCCTAGACTTGGGATGGAGTTATCAACTTATCACCACCTTGCTGTGGGGCCTGTTTATGTCACCTCATTTCTTTCCCTTCACTTTCCTTATATCTAAATTTAGAACTCGTAGCCTACAAGACACATTCTAATTCAGTGTTCTTTGATCTACAAGGCTCATTCCAATGAAGAATAATCTGATCCATGACTTCCACCTGCAGGAGTTATAAACTAATATGAAGTAGGATATTGCTGTCACCCTGTCAACAGTGAATACAGCACACAAAATCTATATGAGTGTGTTCTAAATGAATGCTGTATCCAATAAGATCGTCTAGCTAATCAGATTCTGACATTGGGTGGAGTTGGGGTAGGTTAGAGAGAGAGGAGAGATACAGTAATCTATTTTCTATCCTCAGACACAGACACTGTAATATGCTTTAAGGACAGTTTGTGCCTTTGCATTCTATAAATCACCAGAATAAGAACTTTAGCTATACAAACACAAAGCAAGTTTCTAATACCTTATTAGTAGTTCGTAGTGAAAATATAAAGTTCTTTGGTTATTGAGAATGTAAATTATTATGTTTAATCAAACATTATCTCTAGAGTTATTGTTTTATTTGGAAGTTTTTATTAGAATGAAGTTCCAGAGGAGAGAGATTTTTTTAAAGGGGTGTAGACACAGAACTCTGTCTGAGTGATTTTTTCTTACTATGAAGAGAAACTTTCTTTAAAGCACATAAGAAGTTTCTTGTAAGAAATGAGGACTAGGAAAAAAAAAGACATTAAAGGAACTACTTCTTGATAGGCTTTGTGATATGCCTGGGTGCCCTTGACAAAAGACGGGCCAGTATTGAGGAAAGGACCCTTAGCCACTGATGAGTACCTAAGGATTATAAGCTTGGCACAGACATAAGATACCTTAAAAGAGACAATGTCTACTGTGGCAATGGAGAAAGTTGTTCCTAATGGCTTCAAAAATACTAACTCTTAAGTTTAGTTAAGTCCCATTTGTTTATTTTTGTTTTTACTTCTGTTACGCTAGGAGGTGGGTCAAAAAAGATCTTGCTGTGGTTTATGTCAGAGTGTTTTTCCTATGTTTTCCTCTAAGAGTTTTATAGTGTCTGGTCTTATATTTAAGTCTTTAATCCATTTGGAGTTTATTTTTTTGTATGTTGTTAGGTAGTGTTCTAATTTAATTCTTTTACGTGTAGCTGTCCAGTTTTCCCAGCACCACTTATTGAAGAGGCTGTCATTTCTCCACTGTATGTTCTTGCCTCCTTTGTCATAAATTAGGTAACTGTATGTGCGTGGGTTTATCTCTGGACATTCTATCCTGTACCATTGATATATATTTCTGTTTTGCACCAGTACCATACTGTCTTGATACTGTAGTTTTTTGGTATAGTTTGAAGTCAGGGAGGCTGATTCCTCCAACTCCATTTTTCTTTCTCAAGATTGCTTTGGGGCTTCCCTGGTGGGGCAGTGGTTGAGAGTCCACCTGCTGATGCAGGGGACACGGGTTTGTGTCCCGGTCCAGGAAGATCCCACATGCTGTGGAGTGGCTGGGCATGAGCCATGGCCACTGAGACTGCACGCCCGGAGCCTGTGCTCCACAATGGGAGAGGCCACAACAGTGAGAGACCCACGTACCACAAAAAAAAAAAAAAAAAAGATTGCTTTGGCTATTAAGGTCTTTTGTGTTTTCATACGAATCATGAGATTTTTTGTTCTAATTCTGTGAAGAATGCCATTGGTAGTTTGATAGAGGTTGCACTGAATTTGTAGATTGCTTTGGGTAGTATAGTCATTTTCACAATATTGATTTTTCCAATCCAAGAACATGGTATATTTCTCCATCTGTTTATGTTATCTTTGATTTCTTTCATCAGTGTTTTATAGTTTTCTGAGTACATGTCTTTCACCTCCGTAGGCAGGTTTATTCCTAGGTATTTTATTATTTTTGTTGCAGTGGTAAATGGAAGTGTTTCCTTAATTTCTCTTTCTGATATTTTGTTGTTGGTGTATAGGAATGCCACAGATTTCTGTACATTAATTTTGTATCCTGCAACCTTACCAAATTCAAAACTAGTAGTTTTCTGGTGGCATCTTTAGGATTTTCTATGTATAGTGTCATGTAATCAGCAAACAATGACAGTTTTACTTCTTCTTTACCAATTTGTATTCCTTTTATTTCTTTTTCTTCTCTGATTGCTGTGGCTAGGACTTCCAAAACTATGTTGAGTAAGAGTGGCAAGAGTGGACATCCTTGTCTTATTCCTGATCTTAGTAGAAATGCTTTCAGTTTTTCACCATTAAGTATGATGCTTGCCGTAGGCTTGTCATATATGGCCTTTATTATGTTGAGGTAGATTCCATTTATGCCTGTATTCTGGAGAATTTTTATCGTAAATTGATGTTGAATTTTGTCAAAAGCTTTCTCTACATCTATTGAGATGATCATATGGTTTTTATTCCTTAATTTGTTAATGTGGTGTTCCTTAAAATAACTAAAAATATAATTACCATATGACCCAGCAATCCCACTACTGGGCATATACCCTGAGAAAACCATAATTCAAAAAGAGACATGTACCACAATGTTCAGTGCAAGACTATTTACACCAGCCAGGACATGGAACCAACCTGAATGTCCATCAACAGGTGAATGGATAAAGAAGATGTGACACATATATACAATGGAATATTACTCAGCCATAAAAGAAACCAAACTGAGTTATTTGTAGTGAGGCAGATGGACCTAGAGTCTGTCATACAGAGTGAAGTTAAGTCAGAAAGAGAAAACCAATTACCGTATGCTAACGCATATATATGGAATATAAAAAAAAATGGTACTGATGAACCTACTTGCAGGGCAGGAATAAAGAGGTAGACATAGGAAATGGACTTGTGGGCATGGGGTGGGAAGGCGAAGCTGGGGCCAAGTGAGAGTAGCATCAACATAATTCACTACTGAATGTAAATAAAATAGTTGGCTGGTGGGAGGCAGCAGCATAGCACAGGGGAATTGGCTCAGTTCTTTGTGATCACCTAGAGGGATGGGACAGGGAGGATGGGAGAGAGGCTCATGAGAGATGGGATATGGGGACATTGTGTATGCATATGGCTGCTTCGCTTTTTTGTGCAACAGAAACTAACACAGTATTGTGAAGCAGTTATAGTCCAATAAAGATCTATTTAAAAAATTAATAAGATTTATAAAAAAATGGAAAAGGGAAAAAAAAAGAAAGAAAGAATACTGACTCTTGACCCAAAGAGAAACAATGTTTGCTGATACTGGGTACCTACTTTAAAGTGACTAGTTTTCAAATACATTGAGCCACTACTTTGGTATAACTTAGATATGAGTGGATATATGTACATGTATAACAGATTCACTTTGCTGTACAGCAGAAACTAATACAACATTGTAAAGCAACGATACTCCAATAAAAAATTAAAATAAATAAATAAATAGCCATATGTTAAAAAAAAAAGAAACAAAGAAAGAAGTACTTGGGAGACTATTTTCCATTGTGAGAGTTCTGAAGCAAATAATTGTACCCATGAGTGGCAATGCAAAAAAGATCTCGCTTCTCATGCAGGATGGTTATAATTGTATACAAACTTATTGTGTATAGAACTTATATATTTATTAGCATTCCTAAATATATTTTTCTCTTATTTTAACTTGAAAAGTTCTTATTCCTCTTGCATTGAAAATTGTAATAAAAATAGGGATGATAATAACATATATTGAATGCTTATTCTGGGAACAGCATGATAAGGGCTTTGTATGGATAATCTTGTTTAGCTATCACACTACTCTAAGATAAGAAGTCATTATTCTTTTATATGTGAAGACTCTTAGGCTTTAGAGAATCTAACAGCAGATGTAAGATATGAAGCAAGTCTGATTGACTCCAGGACCTCTGATCCTCTCTACCAAGTTCTCTCAACCCTGGAATTAATGGTATTTCTGACTCACTCATTTGTTTATGGGAGGGGATTTCCTGTGTGTTGTAAGATGCTCAGCAACTGTCCTGGCCTCTGCCGACTAGATACCAGGGACTCTAGCAACCCCTTACCCCATGCAAGATATGAAAATAAAAAAAAATGTCTCCAACTATCTTTCAATAAAATAAATTTTAAAAAATGTCTCTAGCCATTGCCAAATGACTCTGGTTGAGAACCGCTACTTGACACTACACTGTTGCCAACTAATTCATCACCTGAGAAGGGAAGATAGATGCTGTTTAAAAGATGTTTCATGTGGTCCCTGGAAGTTTTAGATGGCAGGACCCTGAACGCAGCTTGGACTTTATTGGAAACACCTAATTAACTTTTCGTCAATACCTTTTAATTCCATATCACTTGGGAGTTTGTGATTCAGGAAAAAAAGGATTTGATCATAAAGTTTGGTGCCCAATCTGTCCGACATGCCTTTAGAATTGCCCTTTCCCCAAGCATATTTGCTACTAAACCTGTTCCAGCTGAATGGCTTGGCCCAAGAGCTGTTTGAGCAGGTAATCAGAATAACCGAATCATAATTTAAAGTTGAAATATAGAGCAGAGAGAGTAAAATAAAGGTTAAAATATCAGGGTGACCTACTGAGAAATTGCATTATACTTTGTTTTTGTGACCATGATCTCTTCAGGAAGGAATGAAAAGTTATTTTTCACCTCCAGGAAGGTAGCCAAGCCTTTGCTTTCCTAAAGGTGTATGAATTTTACCACCAGGGGCAGTTATTAGCCTTCTGAGTTTGAGCGGGACAGCCTTGAAAATAGCTCATAAGCAAGTGTTTCTGTTTCCACGAGTTAGATCCAGGATACTGTGGGCAGAAAAAATCTAATGTTTGATCAAGGCCTGTATGAAGCTGCATAGTGGGGATGAAGGAGCTGATAACTAAAAAGGAGAAGGCTTTCTGTCCCATTGTGATTACCCAGAGATTAGAAAGGGCACAATTTTCAGATGTTCACAATGTGGAGATCTAGGCCTGGTTTTGAGCCGTTGGAGGTGGGGACCTATTAGGGAAATGCTGGTGAGGCCTGAAAAGCTCTATTTGATGTATCCTAATTTTGTGCACTAAACTCATTTTCAGGAAAATTAAAGAATACATTTTAATCACGTTTTCAACAATAAAGGAAATAGAATACAGTTGAGTTACCACATATATGCATTTAATTTACACAGATTCAACACTCAAATGAGTGTATACACTCAAACCAATGCATATTGAATAGTTACTTATACATAAAGCCTGTCACATGATGATGTTACTATAGATATTACTTATTACTATTCTTAATAATAATAATAATATTTTATGGAGGCTTTAAGAGGCTTTTAACAGTAATTCCTTATGTTATGAAATTAGATCCTATCCTCTGCAGTAGAAAAGCACCCTTGTAACACAGAGTCTCCTGCTGCAGGTAATACAGACTTTTTGGAAGTACAAATATAATAGCAAATATTACAGTATAGTGAGTAAATATAATTAAAGAAATTAGAGGGGAGAAAAAGAAAGAAAGGAAGCAAGAAAGGAAGAATGGAACGGGCAAGCAGAGAGAGAGGGAAGAAGGAGGACGTATAAGAGAGTGGCTAGAGAGGGAGAGAGGGAGGGAATATAGGAAGAAAACCCTGTGAGCCAGGAGAACGCAGAGCAACTAACATCAACAGGGAAGACAAGGAAAGCTTTCACAAAGCATGTTATCTTGAGTAGTTGGGAAGTTATAATTTAGACAGAGAAAGGAATAGAAGGCTTTCTGTGGCATAGGGAGAGGGCCAGAAAGAACAAGACACTTTCAGAAAACTTCCAGCTGTCCTTGGTGGCTGGAACTTGTAAGGTAGGTACACAGGTTGGGTGATGGGTATGACTGGCCATGTTAAAGAGTCAGGTTGTATCTGGTAGATGATGTGAAACTTAAAAATATTTTTAAGCTGAAAAATGACATCGTCAAAAACTTTTAGAAAGATGACTTTGATAGCAGGCACAAAAATAGAAAGGAGTAGAGAAAGACAAATGGTAGGCAAACCAGCTTTAGGGTGGTGCAGTAAACCTTATGGTTTGCCGCATACAAAATCTGGTATTATAAATGGAGACAGACACAAATCAGAGCAGTCTAGAAATTGGATCGATTGTGAAAGAAAGGAAGAAAGAAGACTCTGAAATATGAATCTTGGATGAGTTAATGGTCTGCCTATAATGAAACAAGAAATACAGAAAAACAGATTTTGAGGAGACCTTGTGCTGAACTTGGGAAACTTACATCTACTACACTTCTCAGAGGTCATCTTAATTATTCATACATGCTTGTTTAACCCACTAGAACATGAACACTTTGTGTCAAGGCCATAGCTTAATCATATTATAGGCCCATTGTTTGGGTCAATAAATTTTCTATATCAGGCTTTAAAGTATGCATGGTTTTATTTAAATCCCCTTTATCTCTAAAACTAAAGCATCTTTATAAAATATTATATTATTTTATGGTAGTTTTAAAAACAAAACTGATTAAGTTTTAGAAGCATGACTAATTTGTCATTTTCAGTATAGAGAAAGCTCTACAAATCCTAAATAGAGCTAAATACATTCATTAGGCCTGCATTCAGCTACAGATAACAGAAAAATGACTTCAGTTTGAACTAGCAGTTAACACCTCACATCCCAAGGATGGAAGAGAGATATGCAAGCCAGAGCTGGTACAACTGCTTCAAGATATCATTAAAAACTCAGGTGCTTCCAGTTTTCTGTTCCACCAACTTCAATGTGTGGCTTTCCTACTGCTCTAGGAAAAGCAATTCTACCTCCAGATACCAGATCTGTATTCTAGACAGGATGAAGGGGAAAAGGAGAAGGTTAAACAGCCAGAGAGATGCCAGCCAAGTACAGTCCCTTTTAAATAGCAGTTTCAGGTTCCCTATCCCTTGCCTTCTATTTACATCTTGCTGGTCAGAACTTGGTGACATTTCTATTCTTATTGCAAGGAACTATGGAGAGATGATTATTTATAACTAAACATATTGTTTCCCAGAACAAAATAGGAATTGCATACGTTTAAAAATTAGTATGCTTCCAACCTTAACATACATCCTGAATATTGGCATTGAGTAGACAACTAGAAATATCGTTCCTTCTCTCTTTTTCTCAATATACAGATAGACAAATAGATATAGGTAGATTATAGTACATATCTATCTATATATACATATATGTAAGTTGATAGACACCCACACATACACACATATATACTTATATTTGTACATGCATATAAGTATACATTTTTTAAAATAAATTTTTACAAAAGTATATTAAAAAAGGTATTTAGTAAACTGCCTTGAAGTAACTGGAGAAAAAAAAAGCTGTTAGATCCATACTAGATACAATTCTCTAAAATAGACCAAAGATGGTCTTAAAACTTAATTTTTTTTTTAAAGTATGCTCACAGTAACCAAAAATAAAAGAGAATATTTATTAGATGTGTAAAAGAATGTTTTGAAATAACAGAAGAAATCATTCAAGAAAAAGTGATAGATTTGAAAATAAGCAATTTTGTATGTCCATGTGATTAAAACAAATATTACTAAAATAAAAGGAAAATATCTAAACATGAAATGCTTATATTTGATATACTAAAGGCATAAAGAGGTTAATATCTTCACTACATAAAAAGCTTACTCCAATGTATAAGGAAAACTGTGAGATTTCAACAGATGAATGGATAAATCACATGAATAAAAAATTTGCTCAAGGTGAAAAGGATACAAACACTTGCAGAGATTTTTTTTCACTTGTTTTCAAATAAATGAAAATTAAAACAATGTGGAATGTCATTGTATACCTAGGAGAGAAATAAGGACATTTAAAGGGGAGTGATAATATCCCAAATTTCTCTTTAGAGCATATGAATTGCTGATAGCCTGTAAATCAACACACATATTTTAGGTGTATGATGAAGAGGAATTGCTGGACTCTAGGTGCCTGCCTTACTTGGAGCATTTCTAAGAAAAGCAGCCTTCAGCAATTCTCTCTGCATGATTGGTCATGTTTCATGAGCATCTAGTAAAACCATACCTAATTCTTTGCCCACAATCAAAGGTGACAGAGATCAGTGCAAGAATCAAAGATAAATAATATATACTGAGTGAGAAAGATGCCAACAGCCTCTAACACTTTAAAAAAAACTGGGAAAAATACTTTTCCCAGTGCAGTGCTCCATATTGGAAAGTGATATCTGACCAAATCAGATTCTTCTTACTGAGAAGGATGAATGCTACTGTGATGGTGAATTTTATGTGTCAACTTGGCTAGGCCATGGTACCCAGTTATTTGGTCAAACACCAGTCTAAATGTCCCTGTGAACATACGTTTTAGATGAGATTAACATTTCAATCAGTGGACTTTGAGTAAGCAGATTACTCTCCTTAATGTGGGTGGGCCTCATCCAATCAGTTGAAGACCTGAAGAGAAGAAGGACCAAGGTCCCCTGAGGAAGAGGAAATTCTTCATCCAGACTGTTTTCAGACTTGAGCTGCAGCATCAACTTTTCCCTGGGTCTCCAGCTTGCCGGCCTGTTCTATAGATTTTGAACTTGCCAGCCCCCACTATCATGTAAGCCACCAATTCCTCAAAAGAAAGCTCTCTCTATATATCTATATATAGATTATATCTATACTATCTACTGCTGGCCGTTTCTCTGGAGAACCTTGAAAAATGCAGCTAGGGTGGATCACTTGAGAACAGGTCAACTAAAGCTATACCCTTCCTATCTGTAATGCAATAATAAAGTAGTTTGGAAACATAGCATCACTGGAGTAATTACAGATGAGATATATACAATGCGTTCTCCCAGTGCCACTCTGTTCTTACTACTAAGTTAGAAATCAGTGTAATGATTTCTCTGTTAGATCAAATAGCTCCATACCTAGATAATAGTAATGTTCATTAACTGTGCATCCCATATCTGAAAATTCATTTTGAAAGAAATAATTAAGCAAATCATTGCCTCACTTTTTTATGACCATCCATTGATAAGCTCTACAGAACACATGGAAACTTGCTGGTAACAAATCAAAGTAAACCAGTAACCTCCTAGGTTCAGAGACTGAATGATATTTCAGACTCAGGTCTAAGTCATAATTTGCTTAAACCTCTGACTTCAGAGTTCCCATCAGCCATACATAAACTTCATATTACTATGACAATTTACTACTTCATAGATTCATATGGATACTATCTATTTTTGTGCATGCTTTGCAAATGTGTCAACAACAATATGACTTTTTCCTATAGGCTTTTTACAGATATTGTTAGATTCTAGAAATGGAGGGCTTTTATTTAATGGTGCTATTTTCTCTGTTGTTACTCTCTCTTAGCTCACTCATACACCCTCTCGTCCCTCCTCTGCCACCTCTCTATTGTGAATATTTCCCAACTGTGCCTCATTGGAAAGTTGCTGTTTAACCATTTCACCATTTTTTACCTATTCATATGTGGGTTCCAACATGCCAGAGGCCCCAAATGGTCAGTGAAAAGTACATTCACTGAAGATGAGTTAGCAGACCAAGTTGGCATGAGAAGTGCACTATTTAATCATATGGTTGTTTTCCGAAGATTTATTAAAATAAAATATTCAGTGCTGAGTAAGTCTCTTGCCAATAAATTTGTTTTCAAATGTAGTAAATATATTTTGGGGTATCCTTGAACCATACTCCAATCTAATGAAATCTTCTCTATTCTGGAAGGCATTGCTTAAAGTTGAATGATCCAGTGAACAATTCTAATGAGTGAAGATATTGTTATTTCAAAACTGTTATCTGTCCCGTAATTTGAAAATAAAAATCAGTAACATTTAGTTTAAAAAATACTGTAATGTCATTTGCAAATGACATCTCAGAAAGCACCTGTCATTTTTCCATTGCCCTTTTGTAACAGCACAGAGTTGGTTGTTAAAAAATGGACTTCTTAAGGTAGTTTTTGTTTTCATATTTTGTGTTTATTCAGAGAATCAATACTGAAAGGTTAAATGGGTGCTATTTTCCTGAGAATCTTCTGTACATTAAAACTTTTAGTCGTTGCATTAAGTGCAAAAGAGCTTGTATCAGATGGGACACTATTAAAAAGCAAATTAAAGTGGATTCTCAGTTCTCCATATAGTCATGAGGAAGCCAACACTAAGTTTCATTAAATCTAACAGACTCATTTTAGCCATTAGTTTCACCCCCTTCTCCTGCTAAACCTCTGGCCGTGGCTGCCTAATTAACTTATTTGACTTTCCCCCCTTTCTTTTCCGGAGCCTTCTAGCTGGGGCTAATGAGTAGCCACATGCCTAATAGGTAAGCAGTGGGAGGGAGGAAATGGGTAATCAGCCCCATGAAGAGCATATATTCTTTCACTGCATTTCTTTTTCATAGTCTGGTCAAATGGAATAAAGGACTTCAAGTAGCAGAACTTTAGCAATTAATTCAGCATTTGCAGAAAGTTGCTACATTTTCAGAATTTTTAGCCCTGGAAAATTTCTTAGTGCATGCTGTTCTTTTCATTTATAGTCCTTTTCCCTTTGAGCCTGGAAAATACCTATTTATCCCGGCCACAGTCCTATCTAAGACATTAGCTGAGTGTCTCCCAGACACCTTAGTGCAGAGTTAATCCCACAGGACCCAGTGTGTCTGTGTTCCTTGTGTAGGTTTGCATTTGACAAGAATGTATTGACTGCCCTCTTCTTGGAAGGCATTATAGCACTCACCACATTGTGGTTTAATTTTTTTTTTAGTAAATATCTTTACTTAAGCACTATATAAAAAGAGAAAAGTAAAAAATCTTAACTTTGCAGATTGATGAATCTTCAAAAAGTGAACACACTTGTGTAACCAGCACTTGTATTAGCAAACAGGACATTGTTAGCAACCCAGAGACTCCCCCAGTCACTAACCACCTCTCCTTCTCAAAGGCAACACAGCCCTGACTTTTCCCATGAATTAATTTTGCCTATTTTTGAGCTTTATATAAAATATGTAGTCTTCGATGTCTAACTATCTTTTGCTCAAAATTATGTTTGCAAGATTAATGCATCTTGTTTGATTTTTCATTGCTGAAAAATATACCACTGATTGTACAACGAATTTATTTGTGTTTCTAGTTTTGTGGGCATTTACATTGTTTTAATTTTTTGACTATGGCAAATAGTGCTGTTATGAACATTACTGTACAAACCTTTAGGTGCATATACAGCCACATCTCTGTGTGGTATACACTTATGAGTAGAATTTCTGAGATATCAGGCATGCTTTAGTAGATACTACAATATGCTTTCGCAGTGTTAATTTATACATGCTCAGCAGTATATGAAAGTTCTACTTGTCCACATAACATGCTCAGCAATACTTGATTTTCTTCTTTTAATTTTAATCATCCTTCTGTGTATGCATGAGCTGGTATAAGTGTATGATTTTTACTTTGCATTTCTGTGCACATTAACGAGGTTGAGTAGCTTTTTCTTATGTATATTGGCCATTTTATACATTCTCTTTTGCAAAGTGTTCAAGATTTTGCTGATTCTTCTCTTTAACATAAGTCACAGCAAGTTCTTTTATGACCCACCCCCTAGAATAATGGAAATAAAAACAAAATTAAACAAATGGGACCTAATGAAATTTAAAAGCTTTTGCACAGTAAAGGAAACTATAAACAAGACAAAAAGACAACCCTCAGAATGCAAGAAAATATTTGCAAAAGAATCAGCGGACAAAGGATTAATCTCCAAAATATATAAACAGCTCATGCAGCTCAATATCAAAAAAAACAAACAACCCAATCCAAAAATGGGCAGAAGACCTAAATAGACATTTCTCCAGAGAAGACATACAGATGGCCAAGAAGCACATGAAAAGCTGCTCAGAATTACTAATTATTAGAGAAATGCAAATCAAAACTACAATGAGGTATCACCTCACACCAGTTAGAATGGGTATCATCAGAAAATCTACAAACAATAAATACTGGAGAGGGTATGGAGAAAAGGGAACCCTCCTGCACAGTTGGTGGGAATGTAAATTGATAACAGCCACTATGTAGAACAGTATGGAGGTTCCTTAAAACACTAAAAATAGAACTAACATATGACCCAGCAATCCCACTACTGGGCATACACCCTAAGAAAACCATAATTCAAAAAGACACGTGCACCCCAGTGTTCATTGCAGCACTATTTACAATAGCCAGGTCATGGAAGCAACCTAAATGTCCATCGACAGACGAATGGATAAAGATGTGATACATATATACAATGGAATATTACTCAGCCATAAAAAGGAATGAAATTGGGTCATTTGTAGAGATGTGGATGGACCTAGAGACTGTCATACTGAGGGAAGTAAGTCAGAAAGAGAAAAACAAATATTATATATTAACCCATATATATGGAATCTAGAAAAGTGGTACAGATGAACCAGTTTGCAAGGCAGAAATAGAGACACAGATGTAGAGAACAAAGGTATGGACACCAAGGGGGGAAAGGGGAGGGTGGGATGAAATGGGAAATTGGGACTGACATATACACACCAATATGCATAAAATAGATAACTAATGAGAACCCGCTGTATAGCACAGGGAACTCCACTTCACTGTACAGTAGAAACTAACACAACATTTTAAAACAACCATACCCCAATAAAAATTAAAAGTAGATAACTAATAAGGACCTACTGTATAGCACAGGGAACTCTACTCAATATTCTGTAATGGCCTATATGGGAAAATAATTTAAAACAGAATGAATATATGTATATGTATAACTGATTCACTTTGCTGTACACCTGAAACTAACACAACATTGTAAATCAACTATACTACAATAAAAATTTAAAAAAGAAATTCTGATTCTTCAAATTATCTCCCACTATATCATATATATATATATATTTCACATACGCTTTAGAATATATTGCAAATACTTTCTGCTATGCTCTGAGGTTTGTATTTTCACCAATTTACTAGTATTTTTTGAGTTCTTATTTATAATATGGTCCATTTTTCATTTTCTTTCTTGATGTTAGTGCTTACTCGGATCTCCTTAAGAATTGTTGCTTACCTCTAAAGTCATGAATGTATTCTGCCTCTTGTATTCTAGAAGTTTTAATGTTTTAACTTCTGCACCTAAACCTAGAGCATATCTGTGCTTTACTTTCATGCATTGTGCGCTGTTGGCAGTCAAGTTCCAATTTTTTCCCTTATGAATATCCAATTGTATTAACAATTTACTGAAAGATTATTCTTTCTCCACTACTCTACAGTAAAATATTTGTCATAAATCAAATGTCCACACATGCAAGTCTATTTCTGGATCTTCTACTTTTCCACTGGTCAGTTTATCTACCTTTGCAACAATGCTCACACTACTCTAATCTAAGTACTATAACTCTTTAAAAGGTATTGGTATCTTATTTTGTAAGTTCTGTGGCTTGGTTCTTCTTTATGCTGTCTTATCTTGTTTTTGCCTTTTCCATTTGCATTACAAATTTTAGAATCAGCTTGATAATTTCTTTAAAAATATTGATGAGATTTTGATTGAGATGGTACTGTATCTATAAATCATTTAGGAAAAATTGGCTTTTTAAAAGTATTGTATCTTCCAATTAACACATATAGTGAACACCTCTATTTATTCAAATCTTCTTTAATTTAATTTATAGCCAGATATTTGTTTAAATGCAACTGTAAACTCTATTTTTGTATTTAATTTTTTAAAACTTTATTTCTGGTATAAAGAAATACATTGACTTTGTATTCATTGTATTTAGCGATCTTGCTGAGTTCATGTATATTAATTGCAATAGTTTATAGGATTTTTGGATTACCTATGCATATAGTCATATTACTTTGAATAAAGTTTGTGTTATTTATTCCTGCTCAATTCTCACACTTTTTTTTTCTCCTTGAATTATTGTTGTGGATAGGACCTCAAGTACAAAATTAAATAGTAGAGCTGACTCTAACTTCTTTGATCCATTCTCAGTCTTGAGGGAGAAGGATTTCTATATGTCATTACTGAACAAAAGGTTTGTTGTAGCTATTTTTTGTAGATACACTGTATCAAATTAAGAAAATCCCTTTTTATTTCAGTTTACAATGTTTGTTTATAAATGAAGACTGAGTCTAGTAGCATGCTTTTACCATATCTATTGAGAATATCCTAGACTGCCTCTTTTTTTATATGGATAATTTAGGGGATTATTTTGTAATGTTAAACAATATTTTTCCTTCTAGAATAAACACATATTTTTCTATGATATGTTATCTTTTCAAAACATTGCAAAATTTAATTTTTTAATATTTGGTTTAACATTTTTACATCTAAATTCATATGACAGAATGGCCTACTACATTTTTGCAATGTAATTGTCCAGTGAATACCATTTGTATTCTCCAATCCCAAAGACTATCAAAAGCTCTACTCAGTATTTTCACCTTTTAGTACTAGCTTCAGCTTGTACTTCTCAGCCTTTCCACCCCTCTTATGAACTGACAAATATCTTGAGGGAAGCATGATGTAGAATATTTGGCTCACTCTAATGAAGACGTCTCCTCTCTGGAATATTGGCCAATCAAGTTCTGGCTGCCTCGCGGTAGCTCTCAGATATCTTTAAACAGATTTTTTTTTTTCTTAACCCAGCTGATCTAGTTGTTTTTAAAGGGAAGATTGTTCAACTGCAAGCTAGCCCATCATAACCCAAATCAGAACTAACAATTGGGATTTGAAATAAGAGCACTATTTCTGTGTCACTTACTAGCTATGTTCTTACCTCTAAAACTTAATTTCTATATTTATAAGGCTTCATAAAGTTTTAGGCAGTCATATACCTCTTTCAAGCCTAAATTTTCATGATCTGGGAGCCCTACTGGACTCTAGAACTTCTAGTGCATACCAAATATCTCTCCCTCCTTGGGTAGCTTCAGAATGGAGTTCAGCTTTTCTTAAGGATACCTCCATAATCTCTAATCAACTTCCTTCAAAAAGAAGCAGGCCCATAGTACTCACACATACACACACACCTCTAAGTACAGACATATGCAGTATTTCATATCACCTCTAAACAACTAAGAACAGTGTGTGTGTGTGTGTGTGTGTGTTTGGATATCACATAGGAATCACAAAGCAATAAACAAAATAGCAGGTCCCAGAATCCACATGCCCTGCCCTCCAGGAATCTTCCAGTTCTCCTTCCCACAGAGGTTCACCCTGAGCATTCATCTTCTATTCCAAGTTAGATCTTCAACACTGTCAACATAAACAAAATGGTTTTCCACAGAAGAAACACAATGTTGGAAAACACAACCTCATGCGTTAAAAAGATAACTTTTTACATCATTATGCTGAGCAGTTTCACTCCTCTGTTTCTGGAATCTCAACTTCACAATAGAGTTTTTACTTAAACTTAAATTCCCATTAAAGTTTTATTGCCTCCTCCCCACTCCAAAACAAAGGAGCAGTCTACTCTCAAAGGTAAATTCAAGACTCCACTTTTGGGCTTCCCTGGTGGTGCAGTGGTTGAGAGTCTGCTTGCTGATGTAGGGGACAGGGGTTTGTGCCCCGGTCCGGGAAGATCTCACATGCCGCGGAGCGGCTGGGCCCCTGAGCCATGGCCGCTGATATTTAGTGTCTGGAGCCTGTGCTCCACAACGGGAGAGACCACAACAGTGAGAGGCACGTGTACCACAAAAAAAAAAAAAAAAAGAAAGAAAAAACAACAAAAAAAAGAAAGACTCCACTTTCAGGAAAACAGTTTTAATATTTAAAACACGACTCCCATCCTAGTAAATTTAAAAAGGCAATTTTCCCACTGCTAGACATTAAAATGTCAGTATAACTGGGATCCAGTATAAACCAGGGCATCCCATTACATCATAGGTTTACTGAGAGAATAAAGGAAATAAAATAATCTCATTTGAAACACTAAGTGGATGCTCATGTGTTTCCTCCAGGTCACCTTGTGCCATCAGTGCTCAATCCAGACAGATCTTTTTGGAACATAGTACATTTTTATTAAATGAGAAATAAGGCAAGAGCTCAGGCTTATTTTGCAGATATATGCTCTTTCCACAACACCCAGTTATTAAACTTGGCCTCTGACCTGGCAAAATGAATGCGCTCAGAAAAACACACCCATGCAAAGGACCAGAAGGCTGATGCATTTTTCAGTAACCTTGTTCATTTGTTTCCCTTGAGCAAAGTTGGTTGATTCAATGCACCAAAACCACATTCCAGATCAGAAACACTTGTTTGACATTAATTAGGTGTCAGGATGTGAAAGGCCACTCAACAGGCTGGTGGCTTATGAATTGACTCTATTTAATCATGCTCTCAAATCAAGGAAAAATACTTGAAGCTATGTTGTTTTGATATGAATTGACAAAGATAAATAATTAAGAGGACATCATTAAGTACCTGGCTTAAAAAAGAAAAAAAAGAGAGATTCTTGTGGGAGACTTCAGCATTAAGTAGAAAAACAAAGTGCCCTCGCTCATGAAATGATGTCCATATACCCCTAACCCTTCAAAATGAAATGTTTTATCAAGGGGCAAACTGAATTTTTATTTTAATTTTTAAAGTGGATATTATGAGAAACCAAGTCAAATAGTCATAGATTATAAGTTAGAATCATGTTTAGAATCCAACTATCCTACTTTACTTCTTATACAACTTCAGATTGTAATTTATGATTTTAAAGATGTGATTTATCATAATGGGCTCTGGAAACAAGCTGATAGAGCATAACTTGGCTAACTTAATTTTTAGCAACTATTAAATAAAAATGGATCAATGCTCTTGACTTCTTCTTTATTTGCTTTTAGTATGCTTAAATATGGCAAAGGAAACCGGACCAGGTGACCTAAACTTATAAACACACTGTTCCTTAAGATTGGTTTAGTCTGCGTGGGCCAGTCCCCGCCCTGCGTTTGAAGAGAGAACTTTCTGTGAACAGATGGATCCTTTAACCCTGGGAGGTGAGAGTTGTGATTCTCTGTACACTAAGCACAATATCTTCTAAAATACAAATATGAGAAAATAGATCAGACTAGACATAGGTTAAAAATAAAACCATCCAAATAAGTAGAGGTAACTGATAGCTATTCCTTTGTAATATTTTTGATAATTCATGAATGCAAAATGATCAGTATGCTAAAAAGAGAATAGGCTTTTTTACATAAACAACAATTATGACCAGAAATACTGGTACCAGTATTATGACCAGAAATAATGGTACCCATTGTAGGGATGGTGATGTTGAGGATGCTGAGGGCAGTGTTAAGACTAACAAATAAATCACTTTATTTCTTCATTAAATATAATTCAATTTGCATTTCAGGGCTAACCTCTGGAACTCTTGGGCATACCCCAATTAATTCCTCATTTGATATCCACTGAGTCTTGCTCCACAGTCTGCAAGGGCTCCTCGTCAAAGAGCATGACTCAGGCACTTCCTATAACTTATCCTGTGGTTGGCCTTGCTATCTGTGAAAGGCAGGTCTCAGCCATCTTAGCTTTGGGCAGTTTAGATCAGTGATGGCAATTAGATTTTAGAACATAATAGCAACTGCTGCTCAGAGAATTATTTTGAGAAGAATTCTAAGGCCAAATCTGGGGTCAGTAAGTAAAATCTTTTGGCAATAAACTATGAGTATAGAAAGAAAAAGTGCCACCACGATGAGACATATTTTCCATCCCAAATTTATAGGTTTACTTACAAGCAAATATTTGGGGTTACTCAAAGAAGTACGGTATTTTTACATAGGCCAGCAAACAGCATATTTTTGAACAAGGATGAGTTCAATAAGTAAGTAAATGTTGTTTATTTACTTATATACTTTTAATTTTACCTCAAAGTACAAAGGACAATAAATGTTCGCTATACTTCTATCGAATGCAATAGTCTACTTGTTGAGGACAAGTGTAGCAAGTTGAAAATCGTAATTAAGATATTCACTATTGAAGTCTACTTGTTTTAGTTTAAAATTATTTACATAAGGTAATATGTATATACTTTTTCCATATTTGGAAGGATCTAGTAGGGTTAAGAGATGTTATAAATGAATGTGTAAAAAACTGTGAATTTGCACATTTTTGCCAATCAGTGACTCTAGAATCACTTAAAGGAAAATATGAATTTGTCTTCTCTGCAGGTAGCACTTAAGAGAATAAAGCAAATGAATAAACTCTTAGTAGGATACCTATCAAGCATTTAAACACTGAGAGTGCCTCCTATTGATATTACAGTATTCTATAACAAATTTGATGATTCTACTTAAACAAAATACATATATTAATTTTTATAATCTTTAATTCTAAATTTTCCTTTAGGTTTTCTTTTCTTCAAAGTCATCTTTATATGTTATAGTTTGAAAAATGAATTACTAATCTGAACAAAAAATAGGGTGAGGAATAAAATACACTTAATGATTTGTTACATAATACATTGTAAGTATGAAAATACCTCTTCTTAACGTGGCTTAAAAGTAAGTGCTTCCATTTACTAAAAGCTTTGTAATAATTAAGCAGGGTAAACATCACTACTTAATTACAGAAAAAAATGAAAGGAATTAGAGTAGACAGGAAGAGATTATGAATTTTTAACCACCATTATATTTTCTCTGAAGCTATTTTCTGAACACGTTTAGTATGTGATCTTGAAAAATGTTCTTTCAGAACTAACATCTCCCTTCTGACTATATACATTTATTATTATTATTGTTATTATTGTTTCATTAGCTGCAACAAGATAGATAATAAGCGTACACTCCTTGGCACAAATTTTATGTGTATTAAATAAAGACGTATGCATATGCACGTAACTTAAGATTTTTTTAGAATCAGCTAGTTATAATTAAGGAAGTTAGTTTCAGTATTTATCTTTGTAGTTAAGGGAGCTTTGATAAATTATGCTTAATTGGGAGCACAGAAAATAAGCATTAGTTCTCTCAAATAGTATGCAATCATCTGTGAAAATTTCTTCATAGCAACATCTCATTTTCCCTCGTTCAAGAGAATACGTAAGCACCAACAGTTAGCTGCTAGGTATTTGTATGTGAGGATATTTCAACCCTTACAATTTACATAAAGTAATGCATAAACTATGTATTTTATACTTTCATATGATAAATTTTTATAACCAGGTGCATTTATTAAGCACTCATATAGTAGGTGTTGTACAAAATGATACACTAAATACAACTATTAGTTGCAGTTTTAATTGAACAAAGTGATGCTGGACTGTGAATGAGAGAGATTTGTTCCTGAACTCATATTTTAAGTACCATAGATTTGAGTTCCATTTCATTGAAGAGACACAGAAAAAGACGACTCTGAATTAGGAGTCAAAAGACTATTGAAATCACCTCTTTCCTACAGTTTTAACTTAGGCTACTTAACCTTAGTCTCAGTTTTCTCACCTTTCAAGTGATAATTATACTATTTAACTCTCAGTATAGATGTGGTAATTAGTTGAACAAAAGTGTTTTTGGGAAAGTGTTTGCCATGCAATAGGGGCTTCATAATTTAGTTCTTATATTCTTGGCAGAGACAGCATCAGGGCACAAATGAAAAAGTAGCTATGTTAAGGTCAGCTGTGAGTCACATGATCAGAAAATCTTGTTTGTATAGATCATGTAACTACCTTTTTATTTGGTCAGTTAGAGATTTTAAAAATTAAAAGTATTGTCAGCCTCAAAACAAATCTACAGTCATCTTCATTTATATAAAAACTTGGAAACCCCCTTTACTCACTTTTATTTACTGATCATGTCAGAGATTCTACTCATATTTACTGGAGTCATTATGGAGCACCTTGAGGTGCATTCAGCCAGGGTCTAGACCGCTTCAGCTGAGGGGTACATCACTGGCAGAGATTCTCATTTTCCAGACCAGCAGTTTCATAAAAGTTACTGTGCTCTTGTCAAAATGCACACCCTAAAAGTTGACAGTTATTTTTTATTTGATGGACAAACCTGAGGACTTAAGCCTGGGACACAGCATCTCAGATACTTCTGAGAGACTGCTCCGAAGAAGAAGGGAAAGCTAGGATATATAGGAGTTTTTGCCACAAAAGCAGGTAGTCAAAATGTCCAAAAGTTACTGTTAGTAAAAGAAAACCTGTCGTCTCAAGTTAATGAAATTAGCACTTTTCTATGTATGGGAAGATACATGTCTGGGCTCATTGAAATAATTCCTTTGATATGCACCTCAGCTATCTGTGGCCAGTATCCTGTGCTTTCTCATCCTGAGTCTCCTCAGGGTGCACCCTGGGGTGGCTGCAGCAGTTGACTGCTAGATGGCAGGCATTCTTTGTTTCCATCATGAGTTGCCTCAGGGCTCACCTTGAGAGGTGGCTGTAATGTGGTGGCTTGATGGCTGCAACCTCCTTTGTTTACTGACATGGCAGGTGGCATTCTTAGTTCACACTCTTATGCAGCTACCTGGGGAGAAAACATTGTCTTAAGTTTCAGGAGAATTTTGTACTTTATTTATATATCCCAAATATTCTATGGTACTTGTCATCTAGTTGGTCAAAACTGGCTCTCTGCTTGGTTTCTTTAGAAATAGAGTGGCACAGATTCTTCGTAATTCAGACATGCTTTTAGGTGTGTATGCATTAGAGACTGTCAATCTTTTCTGGAGTTGAGGCTTTGAGTCCACAAAATAATTGTGCAGCTTTTCAAAAGCCATGACTCCACTGAGCTTTGGATGTTGAGCAGTGTGAAATGAGCGAAGCCTCTATTTGCCACCTGCTCTGACTAGTTGGGTTCTGAAAATCTGAACTTCATAAATAAATCATTGGTGAGCATTCTTTTTTTTTTTTTTCCTTCCAGGTTTAAATGCAGTGTCTTCAGATTCTTATAATATTAGCTAAAAAGGCAAAACAGTTTGAAGTTATTGGAAGTCCTACAAACATGGGTCTCAGAGGGCGCTGCAACATCAAAATGTTTCTACCTGAGAGCATTATTAGTCTCCCTGCAATTTCCATGCCCTGCTCCACCAACTTCTTTAGGAAAGCACACACACACACACACACACACACACACACACACACACATGCACAAAGCTCAATATTCTACTTTAAATTGTCCTCCTTTTCCCCCTAAATCAGTGCTTCTCAGCTTCTCTAGTGATAATATAAAAACACAAAGTCATGCCTTTGAAAGACTGAAGATGAATTCATATGTAAGCCCTCAGTTGCTGTCATGAAATCTCTTAAAAATCTCATGTGTTAATATGTTTTAATTAATGGAATATTTTTTATTTTCTATCATGTCATCTATTTGTTGCAGTATATTAACTGGTATTTGAAATCATTAGTTAAGTCACTTAATTTGATTTTTCCCAAGTCTCGGAGAAAGCTGACAATTCCGGAAGATACTTCCTGTCATTTCCCAGCACACAAATATCCTGTCTCCTCCCCATGTTCACCCCCAACATACCACCTTGGACTTCTAGCCACATTTGCAAGCTTATTTGGAAAGGTAAAAACATGAACTTTTGATGTTTGACGGCATAAACATGAAGAATAGTTTTCATATTAATTTCTTCCTCCATTTTATCAATGACACTGATTTGCAAAAGTCAGGTCATAATCTCTCTTGACAAATGCGATGGAATGTAGACAGATCAATCTTCTTTGTGACTTGAATAAACACTTGAAACATTCTGTTTTTTAAATGCCCCTGTCATCATAGGGGCCAAATTGATAATAAATGACTTGATCATTTCAAGACAAATGTCTCAAACTCCTTCCCGCAGGTGGTTAGTGCTCACTAGTTTATACATACTAACTAATTATTCTAAAGTGTTTCATGGTTTAAAAATCTCTCTCAAGGTTAGCACTTTGGGATTAAGGTAGGTGAACATAATTTGACAGGCAGACTACACTTTGGGTGAACCATGTATGTTGGAAAAAAATAAATCTAAGGTTAGAAGATAAAAGCTTTGTCAATTATTGGCTGTGTGATTTGAAGCAAATTATACAATATCTTTCAGTTTCAATTCCCCCTTCATTAATTTTAGATGATAAAACCTACCATATCTACCCTAATAGATGTTATGAGGATGAAATGGGATATTTATGTTCCTCTTTAAGCCTAAAATATATCTGTGTGAAATGACGTCTATATATCTATCTGTTAAAATGTGAAAGTGTGGTTAAGGATATCAGTCATTTATTAAAAAAGAATGCCTCTGAATTACTTGTAAGTTATCGCTTCCTCTGGAAGAAATAAGTAGGCCATAAAGGGTGATTTGCTGGGTTCAAATCCATGTGCAACTTTTACAAGCTGTGTAGCCATAAGCAAGTTGCTTAAATTCACTAGGCTTCAGTTTCCTCATATGTAAATGGGGATAATAATAAAAAATACCAACTAGAGGTCTGTTGATCAGCGATGATAATGTACACAACGGCCTATAGTGATCAGCACAAAATAAGTTCTTAATAAATACTAGCTGTTGACAATAAACCGTAGTAACAGTGTAATAGTAAAATGGCATTTGTTTTTGAGTAACAAATAACATTTTTGCAAAGCCTAAGTTAAAAAATACTCTTCTTCTAAAAGATAATTAAATGTTATTCTCATAATCAAAAAAGACTGGGGATTCCAGGGAGAAACTTGACCCATCAGATTTAACAAGATATAGTAGAAACATAGTTTAGATTACAATGATGGAACTATGAAATTGTACACTCCCAGCCTACATTTAGAGTATTTTAGAGGGAAACACATTTATTTTCCAGAAAGCAAATAGAGATAACTCAACAGACAAAGATTGGACTTGCCGCAAAGACATGGGCAAAGTTCAAAACCACGATGGCATAGAGCCTGAACTCTATTGCCTACCCCAGTCAGATGGTGGTTTACTGTATTCCTGCTGCAATAAAACCTGTATACAGTTTATGTATTTATATAGAATACAGCTCCACAAAGGATACCTAGAAGAACATGGAATTCTTCTGCAGTTCCTTCTTTCTAAGGATCTAGCAAAAATCCATAGCTAATGTAATTAAACAAACATTCCCTATGCTGAATTTTACATTGTTCTTGCTTCACTTAATCACTTAGGGGTTTCTATCACTACCCCTTGGGACACTTATTCCTAAATTTAGGTCTTGGCTTATATGTTTGCTCAAGTCTTTATTAATTAGGGGTAAAGTTGGAAAACGATTCTCCCTTCCGATATCTCTGAAAAACTTTCCCGTTGTCCATGGATTGCTACATGACATTCCTACCTACTGCTCAACATTCTCTTCAGGAATCAATATGCATCTGTTTCCCATTAGGGAGAAAGGCACTAAGATGGTTGAAGTCCCTTTGCTAGGAAAATCTTCTTGCTTGGAAATGAGAATAACACCCTTTTGCACAGAGAGATGACAACTTAAACATCACATGATTAACATTCTTCTTGGGAAAAGTGAGTTAAATTTTTGTGTTAAATCATACCGCGCATAATACTGTTTGGTTTACACAAAGGTAATATTAACTAAGATTGTGCCCAAGAAAATAGCTTTGGGAAAAGCCACATAGTCATGAGAAGTCCTAAGCTGAGAAGTGTGCCCTCTTGCAAACAGCATGTTCCCTTCCTCATTCCTCACCCTCCCCCCCAACCAGCAGTCTTTCTCTCCAACTAAATGTATTCACTAAATGTATAAATTAAATGTATAAACTAAATGTATTCATTTGGCCATAAAGCCAAATTCTATGATCTATTAACCCCCTTTCCAGGCCTACTGACTTTTACTGGAAATCTCTGTAACAGTCCAAGGGTGGAATTTTGCTTTTGCTCATTCTGTTACTGTTTAATGTTCCCAGAGGTAAATCCTCTTCCATATCAGAAGCCATTATCACGTTATAGATGCAAAGAAATGTAGTGGCTTCAGCATGATTTTGATTTTTTCCATTTGAGATCTACTTGGATTCCCTTTCATGAAGTAACTGAGCTCCTGCAATTGTCACTTCCTCTAAGAAACCTGTGACTTGGGACACGTAAATACTAATTTTTTTTTTAAGAACAATGCCTGAGGGAAGAACATGCTGACATTACCTTGAGGCATTTGAGTGTCTGTATGAACATTTGCTCAAAATCCTCCTTTTCTATCTCACTTGGAGAGAACAGCTCTGCTCAGCCAGTCAATCTCAGTGCATTTCTTAGCTTTCTTTGTTTATTTTTCTTTTAATGGACCTGTAGTTATTACTTTGTATATACATACATATATATATATATATATATATATATATATATATATATATATATATGTCTCACATGCTGTATTCATTTTATCCAGTCATTTATTATGGACCTATTCCTATTTCCTCTTGAGTAGTTCTATTTCTTGACATATTGGTGAAAGTCATTCTTCTTTCCTCCATCACTGGCAGAAACTCATTGTTTCTGCCTCTGATTGCACTTAGCTTTTTCCCACATATCTTAACTGACTCTGCATTTAAATTGGCATTCTATTCTCAATCATGCCCCTTTCTGATACTCTATTCCCAGTAAAACCACTAGTTGATTTTGTAATTGATCTTTAAAAACAAAATAAAAGCTGTTAAAGATGTTTAAATGTCCACCAGGAATCAGGAATCTTTGGCACACTGACTTGATTTTATGTGACTAACGTGTGAATCTCACTGATGGATCCTAATGAATTTTTCCACTAACAGGGTATGAGCATTATCATGTTATTTTTTAAATAAATTTATTTATTTATATTTATTTATTTTTGGCTGGGTTGGGTCTTTGTTGCTGTGCGCGGGGTTTCTCTAGTTGCGGCAAGCAGGGGCTACTCTTTGCTGCAGTGCGCAGGCTTCTCATTGCAGTGGCTTCTCTTGTTGCGGAGCATGGCCTCTAGGCACGCGGGCTTCAGTAGTTGTGACATGCGGGCTCAGTAGTTGTGGCTCGCGGGCTCTAGAGCGCAGGCTCAGTAGTTGTGGCACATAGGCTTAGTTGCTCCATGGCATGTGGGATCTTCCCAGACCAGGGATCGAACCCATGTCCCCTGCATGGGCAAGCGGATTCTTAACCACTGCACCACCAGGGAAACCCAAAGCATTATCATGTTTAAAGTGGACCAACTGAAATTTTAAAGGTTAAAGAGCCCTGTGAACAGAGATTAATCTGTCAACATTTCAAAACTGAGTGGAAAACAAGCTCACAGCCCCGTTCAACAACACTCAGAATTCATGATTGGCACTCATAAATCCCCTCTAGTTAGAATCTAGAGAGGAGTATTTCCAAGGAGATAGACAGCTCATAGATTTGGTTGGAAGGGTGAACAAACAGACTTTAGCCTAGGACTTTAGGAATGATCCCCAGAGCCACAAAGCAAATCTGAGCCACCAAGGGAGGAGCCGCTCTTGCCATGATGTAAAACTTAAAGCATTTGGAAGCTTCTTTCCATGTTAACTAGTCATCACCACAGAAATATATCTCCTCTGTCACTATCAATGCCAACAAGGTGGATACGCTGCAACCATCCACTCTCCTCTTGTGTTTAACTCAAAGTCTAAACGAGTTTCACATAAGTTTATCTAACTTTTGGAGTCTAAGTAGAATCCAGAATTACCTGAAAAGGAATATGTAAAAAATAACTTTTCATTCTCCAACCTCTTCAGTACAGGGAGACATGCATAGCATGGCTGGAAGGTGTTGGGTCAACTCCATACCTGCCTTCTTCAGGTCTATGTATGCCTCCCTGTTCTTTTCCCTCTACCTCTGTCTCACTTCCTCTCTTTTGTCTATATTTTTGTGATCTCTATTGTCAGAGTCTCTCATTTTCTGCCCATTTCTCTCAGTGTTTACATCTTTTTAGTATTTTACTTTCCCAACAGATTTTTTTTAACTTTCTTTCTTCCAAATCTGACTATAATCTAAAACTCTAAGACAAATACATTTTAGAGATTTTTAAATACTTATCGAAAGTAATTTTATTATTTATTCTTAATCCTTAGGTAGTGAGTTAGTTGAATATATTATATTCCTTAAAAAAAATTTCATGTAGGTTGCTTTTTTATAATGAACGAGGGTTGAAGACCAAGCATGGTGAAGTAGACAGATTATGGACTTTGGAGGAAGAAAGACTCAAGATGGTGTTCCAACTCTGCCATGTATTGCTCTTAATCTCTGTGAGCCTCAGTTCCTTAACCTGGACAGTGAAGAGAATAATATCTATCTCAGAGGTATGGCACAGGATTAATACTATATTCCTTTTAAAACACCTGGCAAATCATAGGTTTCAATAATGATAAGTGCTATATTTTACTGATTCCCCCCATACCCTTCACCCCCACTCTACAGTTGACTTGACCCTTTCTACACAAAACACATTTGCTACTCAGCCTCATATATGTATGGTCCTTTCTTTGTTTATTTAAGTACTAGAGAGAAGACCATGGCATCTCAGTTTTCATTTCATATCATTTAGAAACATGAATGGCCACAATAGCAGTAGACTTTCTTAAGGAAATGCCCTTGGGCTCCAGGAAGACACCACTGTTTTTCAGTAGACAGCAACCTTTTTCCCTAGAGCTGAGACTAATAAATTCTACACCCACAGCAATGGATACAAATCAAGGTGTTATCCAAGGTGCAATTTTACAGAGGAAACATAAATTTGAATATTAATTGTCATGTACTTTAATAATCTTCTTGTCTTTTTTTTTAAGAATAATGAGAGTATTTTTTTAAGAACACCTCGTATTTTAATGAACTTATAACCCAATAGGTCTGTGTTTTGGGAATGAAAATGTAATTCTTCATTACTTTTCCAACACTGCTAAGAAAGTCAGGGATGAGTATATGAAACTCAGCCTGTTGAATCCCAATGTACTATTTTATCTGTGAGTTCATATTGTTCTTTAATGGTCATCACGACTGTATGGGTACTGTGAAATAAATCAGCCCTGTGAGAATAACGCTATTTGGAATACATCAGATCCTAAGCCCATTATTGTATATAGCAATCTTATCATATTATGCAGTATTATTATAGGAAAAAACAGAAGATATTTCTTTCTATTTGCTCTGCTTCAAATTTTCCATGTGAATTTTGAATTATCTTAATTTTCATACCTTGATATCAATGTTTAAAAATAGTTCTTAAATCACTTCCAAGACTGGGTATTTTATATCTTAAGCACATGACACTAGAAGAGCTTGATTTTCTGTTTCTGTTTCTTTTCTTTCTTTCTTTCTTTCGTGTCTAGCTGAGGTTTTTTTATGGGTTATTAACATCTAATATAATTTTATAATAAGGTAAAAGTAGCCATATATATTCTTATAGGACCAATATCTTCCCAAGGTTTATTATTTCTTTAGCTTGGGGAAGAGCCTTTATTTCTCAATTTGGTATATTATTGGGAAGCAATGTTACACAGTGTTTTTTTTTTTCTTTTTGGTTGCGTCAGGTCTTAGTTGCAGCAGGCAGGCTTCTTAGCTGCAGTAGGAGGGCTCCTTAGTTGCAGCTTGTGGGCTTTTTAGTTGTGGCTCTCTGGCTCCTTATTTGTGGCATGTGAACTCTTAGTTGTGACATGCATGTGGGATCTAGTTCCCTGACCAGGGATCAAACCTGGGCCCCCTGCATTGGGAATATGGAGTCTTATCCACTGTGCCACCAGGGGAGTCCCCTATACAGTGATCTTAATTGAAATGCTTCAGGAGCCTGTGTTTGTCTAGCCTAAGAGCTAACATCTTCTATTTACACTTATAGTACAACTTGGGTGATGGACAAAATTGTTTTATCAAGGCAGAGGCCTCAGCAACCCCTTGGAGCCAGATGTGCTGTTAGCCAGATTTTACCCAAACCTGTCTATCAACATTTCTTGAGGGAAAGGAGATCTAGATTAATTTATTGCCCTCATACATAATAATTGAGAGAACACTTTCAAAAAATCACTGAATGATGAATCTGATTAAATTGCATTATTTATCCAACATATGCTAATTTTTTCTTATTCAACACTGGGCAATCTGGGTCTGTTTGGAATATGTCTCTGTCATGGGCTGTTGTGCAATATTCAAAGGTGCACAATGAAGATGAACCTGAGGAATGAGCATATCTCAAGATACCAGGCTAACCAACACGTGACATTGACCTCTGTTTCCTAAGCACCAGTAAAACCAGAGAAACAAGGCAAGCATGCAATACATCGGCACAGGTAAATATTGGTTTTGTCTGACCAACAATGCTATCAAAACAGAATTTCTCTTAGGGAAATAATGAATCTACAGAAGCATACTTTGCTATATTCTCCTCCTTGTTTCAGGGATTGTTAAGCAAAGGAAAGATCAGCAGAAGGGTTTTCCTCTACTCATCTCTCCACCAGGCTAACCAGTGCCCTTTTGGGAATGGAAAAGGTTGGTACCTTGTGTTCCGTAAGAGAATTTGGGCACATACCAGCCACTCTTCTTTTCTGATATTTTAATAGCACTTCCAGTCTTCACAGTTTCTTTAACATGGGAACAAATAATATGAGCAGCTCGTAAATTATTGAGCTTACCATTTAAGATGAAGACTGATTTTTTTTTAATTAATTAATTTTATTTATTTATTTTTGGCTGCGTGAGGTCTTCGTGGCTGTGCGCACTTTTTCTAGTTGAGGCGACCAGGGGCTACTCTTCATTGCTGTGAGCAGGCTTCTCACTGTGGTGGATTCTCTTGTTGCAGAGCACGGGCTCTAGGCATGTGGGCTTCAGTAATTGTGGCACATGGGCTTCAGTAGTTGTGGTACAAGGGCTCAGTAGTTGTGGCGCACAGGCTTAGTTGCTCCACGGCATGTGGAATCTTCCCAGACTAGGGCTTGAACCCGTGTCCCCTGCATTGGCAGGTGGATTCTTAACCACTGCACCACCAGGGAAACCCCAAAGACTGATTTTGAAAGCAGATTTATATTTTCCTTGGGAGCCTTTCAAATGCTCTTGGTAGTTTACAAAAAGGAAAAAAAAAAAAGTGTGTTATTCAAGGGAAAATCTAGAGGTGGATACTAAACAGCTCTAAGTACTTTCTCCTCTACTATGTTTGTGCAACATGCAGAACTGAATTACCATAGTTTGGGACAACTAGTGCAACTCTTCAGGGTGAAACATAATACTGGTGATCACAATGTTTATTTGCATAGTGCTTTTATCTAAGGAGATCTAAGCCCTTCACAGGGCCAGTAATTCTTAAAGCATTCCACAGAGGCAGCCAGCAGGTTCTGCACTCCTGGTGTTGACAAAGAAACTGAAACATGGGTGAGGTCAGCTTTCTTGATGGCAATTGGTACCTGGAGGTCACGGTGTCTTGAAACGTGGTTAGAAACTGACAAACATTGTACCAAAGTTGTTCCACATGTTTTGTTCAGCAATCACACCTTTGGCAATGTTAAAAATTGGAGAATTTCATTTAAAAGCCCAGATGTTTGTCTTCTTGTTAAGAATGGAAAGTTCTCATAACACAAGGGTGCACTCCCTTGTGGCGAACATCAGTTGGATTTGAGCAGCTTTTGCTGCATTAGGGGAGCATGCACTGTCCTTACCTGCTCTGCTTCATTTTTTTATTATTTTTTTTTGGTTCCCATCCTGGTCCCAGCAGGCATTTGTGTTTGGGATACTGTGTCATAAATCCTATGATTTTACAATCGACGGAAATGGTGGTTCTAAATGGGAGTCATGCTTGCAGCAAGTGTTCTCTCCTAATTAGCCCATAAGTTCCTTGAGGCAGGCACTGTGCCTTGGGCCTAGTTAATCTTCAGTTCTTAGAGCAACATCGGTCTTGTGGTCACTGGGTAATCAATATTTGATGAATTAATGAGGGGATAAACAAATGAAGGACTTAAAATGACATTTGAGTCAAGCTGTTAATTACTGGGACTGTTTATAGCAGGAAATTTTCTCCTTAGATGGAAAATGGACTTGAGAGGTTTTCCTGAATTGAACTTTGTTGACTGATTTAACATTTTCCATGATGACCAGTGCCTGACACAAAGGAATCATTGTAATTGGGATTTCAAACCTAGAGTAAAGGTTGGTAGAGTGTGGCCACAGAACATAACAAATATGTAGATGAGTTACGTGTGTCAAGATGTAAAGTGAGGGCTTCCCTGGTGGCGCAGTGGTTGGGAGTCCGCCTGCCGATGCAGGGGACACAGGTTCGTGCCCCGGTCCGGGAAGATCCCACATGCCGCAGAGCGGCTGGGCCCGTGAGCCATGGCCGCTGAGCCTGCGTCCAGAGCCTGTGCTCCGCAACGGGAGAGGCCACAACAGTGAGAGGCCCACATACGGAAAAAAAAAAAAAAAAAGATGTAAAGTGAGAAAATGGTCTGTGAGAGTAAAGCTTGGGGATGTCAAAATCCAGTTGGACTGCTGCCTGTTTCTTCTGATCTTTTCACTGTAGGAATAAGTGTATTCACTGAATAAGTCTATTCACTGTAAGTCTATTCTCTTCTACTCTGGGTGCTCCCATTACAACCCCAGAGAATCAGCTGTGAATTGCTTTGTAAGGAGAATGCCCCTTCCTTTATGAAACTTGTACCACCAGGGATTTTTTTTTTTTTAAATGCCAAAGGTGGTTTACTATCTCCAAATTAAAGAATAGACTAATTCAATTACAATAGTATATGTAATGTTTCTAGCATGTGTTAGAGGATCAATACATGTTATTTAAATGGAATCTGAATCTCAAGGGAACCATAAGAACCATATTTATATTTAGATAAATGTTACATGAAAAACTTTATTTATTTATTATTTTGTACTACATGGACATATTCTCATGTACAGAATTCAAACAACATAGAATCTACAGAATCTGAAAGTCTTTCCTTTATAACCCCACTCATACACATATAAGCACTCCTATGTTACAATCCCCAGGAGAACAACTGTCCACAATTTGAGGTACCAAAAGCATACTTTAAAAGTTTTTTTCTGTTTCGCTAATTCTAAAAATCTTTGCTCAAAACAGTATAAAATTTGAGACAAATTTCGACTGAAAAATAAGGGAAACACACACACTTAAACAGTAATCCATGCACATTTCTAATTATTTTCAAATAAAATCACTGTTTCAAGTTTTATACCTAAGTTAGTCTGTTCATTGGAAGCCAAAGAAGTCCCCAGTAATAGCTCACTTATGGACTGATCATACACTCATTTGTAGTGGAAGTTCTTTCCCTTCCCGTTCTGAGTTCAGAGTAAATCACAACAAGGCAAATAGATGAAGGCAGGCTGATGCAATTGAGATTACTACTGAAGTAGCTTATTACTCCTAAATGAAACCCCTTCCCGCAACATCATTGACTCATAAGAATTCTAATTTGAAGATGGGCAAAGTAAAGTAAAGTTCCTGAGACATCAGAACTACTCCTAAATAGTAGGGAAGGGAATAAATTTTGCTTTTTCCATTTGAGAAAATGCATGAAAGATACATAGAGGCTCTTTCTAAAGTTAAAAAATATATAAGTACTCTATTTTTTTTTAACTTCCTAACATTCTATATCTTTTTTCTATTATTTTAGTATATTTAGAGAATAATAAGTGATAATTTTCCAGTATATTAAAATTATATATTTAACAAAAATGGTAACCTAGATTCCCAATTTACCAATATTTGCCAAGATAACTGAAAGAGTATTCGATTAATAATAGTAAGCACTACCAAAAAATGGGGATCTGTGTACTGAGAAAAGAGAAGGGAGGTAGAACAAATAAGAAAATGGAAGTCTTTTGCTGAAAATACTCAAACTTGATGAATGCTGAAGCAAAATACATGGGCCGACTGGGATGTTATTTCCACCTCTTAAAGGGTAGAGCTAACTGTGTAGTGAAAGGCTGATAGAGCCAGAGCTGAGTAGTATTTTAGATTCTTCTCTGCTTAGGTATTGACCTGAAAAAGTCTGACAAAGTGATGTAGCTTACATGTAGGAGATTAACAAAATTCTATGTGCTTAGTGTTTTTTTCTGAAATGCTACTATTCATTTATTGCAAATATTTCCTGAGCTCTTACTGTGAACCAGGTAATGTCTAGTGGTTGTATATAAGATCAGGGGACAAGACAAAGTCACTTTTCCCATAGCATTTACATTCTATTGGGAAAAACAAACAATAATAAAAATAAACCAATGCATACATGAGCAACAGGCAGTTTTCTTGGCCAGAGTGTCCTAGTTACCAAGAGTCACCAAGGAGATATCAAAAACTGGGGTATAGAGATTTCACCACTATCTGTGTGATATTAAATAAATATGGAGAGTTTTGTTATGTGCCAGGCACTATGCAATACTTTGCTACAAGGGTAGGTAGAACAGAGATGGCTTCTGTTTTTCATGGGTCTTTTGAATGAATCCTCAGCTATAGCATGAGGTGCGCAGAGGATCACTCACACCTGCTTTGGATCTATTTTCCATCCTGCTCTTGTATACAAAGACACTCTTCCCTGTTCCAAGCTCTTAACTTGGAGGGAAGCCTGACAGGGCAGGACCAACCAGTTGAGCAACAAAGGAAAGAGATGGAATGTTCAGGAGTATGAGAGACCAGAGGGCTAGCTGAAACTGCCTGAGAGAGCCTTCCAGAAGCCAGTTCAGTAGTCACATACAAGTCCCTGGAGCAGGAATCCTTAAGAAGATCGTAAAGGAGCAAGGGTCAGAGAAAAGGGAAGATAAGAACAAGAAATAGCAGGGTGTATGAGCCAGGAAGTTGTGTAACTACCCCGGACAGTTGACTTGCCTCTGCTGAATGTTTACAGTCTCCTGGAGGTGCTTTTCATGGGTTGTTTGATTTCATTTAAAGGCCCCAAATGCCTTGGAGCTGCTTTTGCGTGGAGTGAAGACAGGCTGTTCTCCTTACCTGCTTGTGCAGTTAATGGTGTGCCTTTTCAAAGTCAAAAGAATGGTTTGGATCATTGGTAGAGTGCCTTACCATGAAAAAGGCGAGATCTACTGACCAGATCAGCACCAAACTCCTGACCCTGACTCAAGTCAGCACTAAATTATCTAGTGTCTTTCGTGGTCTGAGTGCTGGGTGAAATTTGGGAATGTACAGCAGGGCAAGGCTCCTGCTCTTCAGGAGACCAGAGGCTGCAGTATTGCAATAACACCATAAGAGTAGAAAAACACACAGCCACTCTATCAAAAGGTCCTCAAAAGCAACATTTGGTAGTGTTCTTGCAACTCCCTGAAATGGACCTATACCTAAAAGACCAAAGGATGTGCTTTTGTTTACCATTCTGGAACAAACAAATCTGGCATTTTTAAAGCTGTATAATCATGAACAGATGTTATTAATATCATTTTTAAAGACTTGGTTTATTATGACAATTGTAATTGACCCAGCATTTCTTTTTCCCACTGCCCCCTCACTGCTCTGCAAATATAAAAACTATAAAAAGCAGAGACTATGATTTATTTCTTGATCCTCAGTGTCTATCATGGTGTCTTGTACATAGTATATTTGTTGGATGGTTGGAAATGTTCAGAAGATGTTTCATGAGTCATCATTTTGAAAATTTTGCAAAAATTACAAATTCTCTATCTATTTGAGATAGAAGTTGTACAGCTTTAAATTTTTCTCATATTCTCATTGAAAAGATATTAGGAAGTCCAGCATGTTGTAGTATGTTGCAATATTTTCTTTTTCTTTTAATAGCTAAGACTCAAGAATACCATGCACTGCTTGTTCCAATAATATTCTTACCCAGTGTGGTCTGAAGTTGGTTTTAAGTAAAACAGTTAATGTCTAACCCTATCAAAATTTGCAAACACTGGTTGCCTAAGGCAGACAGAATCTTAACTTGAATTTTAAGTGGAAGGTTAATTGTTTTGTAAATTAACCAGTAATAAGCCTAGCTCTATTTGCCTGGTTAATTATGTTACCCAGTCCTGTTAACTCCAACTTTACAAGAGAAAGTCATTTCTTAAGCTCCCATATTCACTGTTTGCTCATAAGGACGTGTGTGTTCGTGTGTTTTCCATGTGTGTGGCCTTTTCAATGATAAATTTTCATCTTATGGTTCTCATATTGAACAATGGCTCTTGCTGTAGGGAAAGGAGACAACTTATTACTACTGTCCATCCTGCTTCAAATGCTATTGAAAACCCACAATGTGCAGAGCATTATTCCAGAGAACAGCAAGACATAAAACTATAAAATGATGCACGCAATGAGTCTGATTTGGAGGCAGGTCTGTAAGGACATACTGGCTCAAGAGCATGGCCTCAGACATCTGACAGACTTGAGTTCCTACATTGGCCTTTCTACTAGTTAGTTGTGGGACTTTGGGCCATTTATTTAAACTTCATTAAGTCTGAGTTTCCTTAATAAAACTAATATAATAATAGTACTGTTCTAATAAGGTAGTTGGAAGGATCAAATCGTATAATTAATTAATATATTATATAGTTTAATAATCTTAATTTTTAATATAACTTATTATTTATTGAAGAGTTCTTATTAGCATAATAGTATTACATAATATTTTAAAAAATATGTTAAGCATATGTAATCATATTGAAAATATTATCTTACATGCTTTGTCTTTTCTTTTCCTTTTTGTAGTTAACCTGAGTTAAACTTGATGTGAATTGCTGTGGATTCAAAATTAAATTATGAGAAATGTTCTTTTTTGGCCCTATTCATTATCAGATGTTACCATTTCTGGTCCCAATGAATGTCTCCACTTGGCCAGAAATTTGTCTCCTCTCTTAAGGGAGATGATGATTTTATTTCTGAATTCTGTCATGGAGACTTCCCTGGTGGTCCCATGGGAATCCACCTTACAATGCAGGGGACGTAGGTTCGATCCCTGGTCAGGAAACTAAGATCCCACATGCCACGGGGCAACTAAGCCCACGCACCACAACTAGAGAGCCTGCGTGCCACAAACTACAGAGCCCACACGCTCTGGAACCCACGCACCACAACTACAGAGTCCACATGCCCTGGAGCCTGCACGTCAAAACTAGAGAAGAGAAAAACCCGCATGCCACAATTAGAGAGAAGCCCGCGTGCTGCAATGAAGAGCCTGCATGCCTCAACAAAGATCCCACTTGCGCAACCAAGATCCCGTGTGCCGCAACTAAGACACGATGTAGCCAAATAAATAAATAAATTCTGTCATGGACGCTTTGTTTTCCTCGTTCAAAGGTGCACATCATTCTTTACATTTCAATAAAAAGAATTGTGACATGAGATGAAAAGTTTAAGAAAATTGTTTTCAAACAATTCCGAAAATAACCATGTGGAATGCAGTTTTACGCAACTTACAAATGTTTTTCATTTTTGGCTTTTTGTCAAAGACAGAAAAGTTGTTCCTGAGTCACTGAAAAGAACAATTTTAGTGAACTAATAAAGATATCATGTCCTACCTCTGTTGATCACCAAGTCCTGTAAAACACAAAGGAAAGTTTTCCTGTATTACAATAAGCTGAGGGTGCTGATACATGAAGCTCTTCACTTCATTGCACTAAAATTGTTTAATTCTCATTTTAGCCAAATATGTGTCCAGCAATGGTTAGATCATTAAGTACCACGACCTAGTCTGTAGTTAAGAAACTATCAAGATGAAGATGATAATGAGAGATGGATAAGAAGGGGTGCCCTATAATGATTTCTGAGTGGGGAACTCTCTGAAACTCTAAACAAGGAATAACTGTGGTGTGTCTTCCCCAGGAGAAACTTCTCTGAAAAGAGTATTAAAAGATATATATTTCAAATATCAATGAATCAGATATTTGAAAAAAAAAAAAAAGAAATCACAAAGCTTGACCATGCAAATAGTTCTCAATAATGCACTACATGGAAAAACAATGTGTTGAACAAATTTTGTTTTTCATTAACTTTGATCATATGTGTTTATATAAGAGATTTTCTTTCTCTAATTTCCTTCAGGAGATTGTAGACAATACAGAAAAAAAAACATGGAATTTAGGTCTGAATCTAGGTTCTATTTCTATGGATTCAGCAAGCAAAAGCTGTGTGACCTTAGAAAAGGCACAGTCTCTATTGAGTTTCAATTTATTCAATTACAAAAGGGGGCTAATAACCCTTACTTCATAGGGAGGTTTTAAATATAAGATGTAGTGCATGTAAGTAACCTGTGACATAGGGATCATTTAATACTCTGTAACTATTGTTATTACTAGGAAATTTCAGCAGCTTTAAAAGAAATTTTCACAAATCATTAGAAGGAGGATGTTTCATGTCAATTAGTCTATAGAGATTGCTCATCAATTTAGTGAAAAGAATTCCCACAGTATAAAGCTTAATTAAAAAAAAAAGAAGATCTCCCTGAATTCCCTGTCCTTTAGTGGGATTATCACATACACTACATGCAACAAAACATGTGGACCTATCTCCCAAAATATGTCAGAATTCACTGCAAGTCAGATTTTATTTTATTTTATTATTTATTTATTTATTTATTTGCGGTACACGGGCGTCTCACTGTTGTGACCTCTCCCGTTGCGGAGCACAGGCTCCGGACGCGCAGGCTCAGCGGCCATGGCTCACGGGCCCAGCCGCTCCGCAGCATATGGAATCTTCCCGGACCAGGGCACGAACCCGTGTCCCCTGCATCGGCAGGCGGACTCTCAACCACTGCGCCACCAGGGAAGCCCAGATTTTAATTTTTTTTAAATGCAATGAAAAGTAGGAGAAAGACAAAAACATTTCAATAATCATTATTCCCATTGTGTATTTTTTATTTATGTTCACTCTATTTTTTTTATTAACCTTGGAACAAAAAGGACTCCTGAGACAAGAAGAAAAGACTTTTCAGAATTATGTGAACTTAATTGCTTGGATTTGTTAGTAGCTAGATGTTAGCGACTGCAGGTTTGTGTCCCCCCAAAATTCATATATTGAACCCTAATCCTCAGTGTGATGGTATTTAGAGGTGGGGGCTTTGGGAGGTAATTAGGTTTGATGAGGTCATGAGAGTAGGGTCCTCATCATAGGATTAGTGCCCTTATAAGAAGGGAAAGAGAATAGAGCTCTCTCACTCTCTCTGCCATGAGAAGCTCTCTCACTCTCTCTGCCATGAGAAGAAGATGGCCAACTGCAAACCACAAAGAGGGCTCTCACCAGAACTCCACAATCTGGCCCCCTGATCTCAGACTTCCTAGACTTCAGAACTGTGAAAAATTAATGTCTGTTGTTTAAGCCACACAGTCTATTGTATTTTGTTAAAGCAGCCTGAACTAAGACACAGCAATTATTATATAGAAAGGAGTTCATTTTTAAGCAGAGCAAATATAAACCGTAGAGAGGTGGTGAATACAGAGAACTGCTAATGGCTACAGAACTTTGAGAGCAGAGAACATCACAAAGACAAGTAGGATGATAGTTCAAGAACATGTGGCAATGCCCAAGATTATTTTGGGAACAGCAAACAAAGATACCTATTGATATGTAATCTTCTTTTTCCCAGGACAAGATGGTCAGCCAAGTACAGTTAATTAACGTGAAAAATAATTAAAAATAAACACAGGTTGAAAGCTCTCAACACAACAGAGAAAAAAGAATGACCTATATGGGAAAATAATCTAAAAAAGAGTGGATATATTCATGTATATAACTGATTCACTTTGTTGTACAGCAGAAACTAACACAATAGTGTAAATCAACTATACTCCAATAAAAATTAAAATAAATAAATAAAAATCTTTAAAAAATATAAATACAAGAAAAAATTCAGAAAACAGTAGAAATTGGCAATGGCTTGATGGGCAGAAACAAAGATTATTTCAAGTAGTGATGAGAACTAATAGGAACCCCAGACTAAAGAGTTGTTGGTTAAAGATTAACTGCTGTAACAGTAAGGATGACAAAAACAAGGGCAGTCTGACAGTGACATTGTGTGCTATCATTTATAAAGAAGAAGCATTTGCATGTGTTATGTAGCTGTCAGGACTAAATTTAATTTAGTAAATTTAATTGCTAAACTTAAATCATGCTTTTGATAATGTAGACAAAAGGGAGATCTCAAGAGACAAGGGGAGCATAGTGGGTCAACATGGGCATGCTTTTCTTTCTTGGGTTCTTGTTAATATTTTGGTTCTTCCTAAAAATGGAATACAAATGATAGAACAATCTCTGTAAGTTGCTCTGTAGTTCTAAATTAAAGAAGATTAGAAAATGTTATTAATCAGCTAATTCTCTAAGCATTATTGCTATCTGAATTTTGTAGACAAGTTAATCACCTCAGGGACATAGTATTACAGAAAAGTCAGTAAACAGTGAACTTGACTTTTTAAGCTCTGAATTTAGGGCTTTCTGTCCCTAGAAAACTTAGTATTGCCATTTTTCCCTGTCTTCCTCATTTCCTCTGACCTTTAGGGCACAGTTATTTCAGAATATCATGGGGATAACTGTATCACTGTGTGATAAGAAACCTGCCTGAAGGCCCTGGGCTAGTTCCTGATAGGACAGCTAACTCTATAATTATTCTAATGCGAACCCAAGGTTGATTTCTCATTCTGATCGTAATCTTTTGGCTAAGAAAATTTCAGGAGTAAAGTACCAATAGTTTTGAAATGGGGGAAATATTTTTGTGTGAAATAAGGTCTTGGTAAATAAAGCTTAATGCTTCAAGGAAGAGAGGTTTGATAGTGCATGAAGGCAACGGGTACATCAATCCACACCTAGGAGGCAGCTCCTAGGTGAAGGCTGAGGCTCTCAAATATGTAGATACCTATTTCTATCACGTTTTCCTGTTTTTATGTAGATATTCTGCAATATTCAAACGGACTCCTAAAAAACAAGTCACATGAATTTAGAGATTTTGATTTGCTTCCCTACAAATGTAAATATATATACACATATATACACACATATATGTGTATATATGTGTGTGTGTATATATATATAAAATATACATATATATATATATGTATATATATATATATATATATATAGTTTTAGTTTGTCATTATCTCAACCAATTATGTCATTCCTTTTTCATTTTCCAATTCTGTCAAGTCATTCCCTTTGCCCAGGTTGGCAATTCAAGATAAAAATAATAATCTGCTGTTTTGATTTCAACTCTCTTTTTATGGATTACAGATTACTTTTCCAAGGTTAACTTATTTCCCCCTCCACCACAAGTCTGTACCTGAAACAAACCTGAGGGAGAAAATGCTAGATATTTTCTATTATCAAAAGGGATATGCTCTAGGTTCGTCCTTAAATGAGGCCAACAAATGAGGAAAATTACTGTAAATATCAGCTTTTATTTTTTTCTTAATTTCAAGGTGTCCAGTCTAATAAAATAATAACAACTGGGCTTACCAGACATTCCTACTTTTTTTTTTTTTTTTAGAAGACAGTTTATTTTGGCATCTTTTTCTTCCCCTCCTTCAAAGTACTTTTGTTTTAACCTCTGTAAAGCACTAAGATTTTTTGGACCATTAAATTTTCAAAGTTTAACAAGTGAGCAGGGGATGCTTTCTTCCATACTCAGATTTAAGATAGTACAAGGACACAGAGAAGAAGCAAAATTGTAAATAAAAGATCATTTTTATGATGTAAAAATGAAAGGAAATTAGCGTTTGAAGTATGGAAAGACAGGACAGTACATTCAAGGGCCCTCCAGAAGAAAATCGCTAGTGGAGTTTTCCCAGATCAACATGTATATTTTAGCTCCACTGTTGTCATCGATATTATTTTGAGATGAGACCGTTGAAAATGCATTACATTAGGGGTTTCTACCTCCTCCTGCAGACATGGTATTAAAGACAAGTTTAATTGACAAATTTAGTTGATTCAATGAATATAGTCATTTTGTCCTGTAAATACTTATTTAGAAATATCAGCCATTTGTATAGACTTAGGATGCTTACACCATCTGTAGAATTCTAGTTGCTTAGGTCTAGGAAGACAGAGTAGTAAAGATAGAGCCACAGAATAAGCTAGCAGCCTGTAAGCCATTGCATCATTTAATTGCTATTGTGAGTGCTTGCTACATAAGAATCCAGAAGAAGAAACCAGAAGAAAATCGCATGGATTCTTTTTTCTTGCTTCTGCAATTTTTTTTTCTTAGAAATCAAGATTATCAGGAAAATACTAATGAGTAGTCTCCCTGGCTCAAAAGAAAACAACATGTGTTCGGTGCCGTGGAGGAGGACAACGTATTTAATTACTTGAGCCTTATTTTGTCCTTTGGCATGATCTGTTCCCTGATTTCACTACAGTCAAGGTTGCTTTGAAGTTGTAGATAAATTAAATCAAACACTTGGATCATATGTGTCCCAAAGAATGTGGTTTCTCAGGTATGAGCAATCTATCAATCCTCTGCTCTCCTTTCACTTTGGCACTGTGACAGTCCTAGCAAAGTTCTTAGGCAGAGATTTTATTTTGTGTCTTCGTCACAGCAGCTCTTACTAAAAGTTTCCGCATTGCCAGTACAAGTTGCAACTTTCACATCTCAAGGGATTGATGCATTTCTTGATGATCGTGCAAGCATTCCTAATTATGCCTCCAGGTAAATATACTGCTGTCTTCTTGGACAAATGAGAAGTACAAAGAATGTTTATGTGCAGGTCTAGCAGTTCCAAAGTATCTCTTGCGGGCTTAGACACACCTGAGTTACCATCCCCCTCTCACTGGCTGAGAAAGTTGCCCCACCTGATTTGTAAGTTTACCTGCGGTAGTCAGTGAAGTGAGGGTGAGTGGGCACCTCAGCCAGCCAACACTGGATTTAATCTGGTTAGAAGTAGCACAGCAGCTCTTATTTGAAAAAACACTGAGTTCTGAGTTCATTACTACAGGAAGACTCTTCTCCCCTGGGACTCAGAGAACCTTGCTTCAGAGTAGCCCTACCGGCTCAGGAGTCCAGTCAGATAAAATCCATCCTGGAGGAGAATGGCTACCTATGCCCTGCAAATCGCTGGACTGGTGCTTGGTGGTGTTGGAATGGTGGGGACAGTGGCTGTCACCATCATGCCTCAGTGGAGAGTGTCTGCCTTCATTGGAAGCAACATTGTGGTTTTTGAAAACCTCTGGGAAGGACTGTGGATGAATTGCATGAGGCACGCTAATATCAGAATGCAGTGCAAAATCTACGATTCCCTGCTGGCTCTCTCTCCGGACCTACAGGCATCCAGAGGACTGATGTGTGCTGCCTCTGTGCTGTCCTTCCTGGCTTTCATGACGGCAGTCCTTGGCATGAAGTGCACCAGATGCACCGGGGACGATGAGAAGGTGAAGGGTTACATCCTGCTAACGGCTGGAGTAGTCTTCATCGTCACTGGCCTTGTGGTGCTCATCCCTGTGAGCTGGGTTGCCAATTCCATCATCAGAGACTTCTACAACCCAATAGTGGATATTGCCCAAAAACGTGAGCTGGGAGAAGCCCTCTACATAGGCTGGACCACGGCACTGGTGCTGATCGCTGGAGGGACACTGTTCTGTTGTGTTTCTTGTTGCAATGAAAAAAGCAGTAGCTACAGATATTCCATACCTTCCCACCGAACGACCCAGAAAAGCTATCACATGGAAAAGAAGTCACCTAGTGTGTACTCCAAAAGTCAGTATGTGTAGTTGTGTATATTTTTAAACTAGCTATAAAGCCATGCAGATGACAAAAATATCCACTATTTTCTAAAAATGAAACCCCCCCCAAAACACTGATTTGCTGTTCTTAACTGCCTGCTATTAATTACAGGAACTGTGTGTCAGCTCTTTATGATTCTATAAGCGATTTCAGCCGAATGAGATATTATACACATTGCTCTGATTGTTCTAGAAAGTACAGTCATTTGTTTTCTAAAATAGTTCATGCTGTTTTCTCCTTTTATCAGTTACTTGAAAATGACATTGTTAAAGACGATTATTTTACAACTGTGATTTCTTTATGGCATAGCGTTATGCATATAGATGAGAGTGACGTTTTTATGTCGCATAAATAGAGAGAGGCTTATATCGTTCTATTTTAAATGAAACACTGATTCATTACACTGAATAAATAGAATTCAACTATTGCTTTTCAGGGGAACCAGGGATAAGATTGAAGAAGGTTAATATTAATTGTTTAAAAACAGCTTAGTGATGAATGCACTTGATTTATAATGAAGGTTAAAATGAAGGCTTTAATCAGCAGTGTAAAGGGAACTAAATGGTTTTTTGAGATCCTATTTTTCAGCCCAGGAGTTAGAAATCCTAACTCCTTTATCCTCATTCCCCAGAGGCCTTCCTTTTCTTGTATATTAAATGAACAGCTTTTAAAAGGCAGCTATTTTGTCAAGGGGCTTTGCATTCAAACTGCTTTTCCAGAGCTATACTAAGAAGAAAGATAAAACTATAGTCTTAGAAACATTAAAGACTTCAGGAAGGTGAAAAATTTTTTTCCTCTTTTTAAGTTTTTGTGGCTGGAGAAGGATACATTTTGACAAGAAATCTTATATGTATATGAATATTTTAATAACTATTTGTATACAGACTTTGGGTTTTCATTAATGTAAATAACAGAAGAGAAAAATAATATGTCTTTATTTGCTTATTAAAAAATAAAACTGAGCTGTTCCTTGTGAACTGTATCTTCTCCTATGTGGATACTTAAGTCAAAATTGTCATTTAAGTCCTTCAAAGATAAAATTTTTAATTTGTGTCATTTTTGTTCAATTTTACTAAGGTATAGAATTACTATATCTTGTGTTTTCCCCAAATTTGATCCAACAGTTAACGGATTTGAAAGTTTGTATCTACATTTTTCTACCTTAAATGACTATGCATGTTACCTGCTTTATGTCTTTTGTATTAATAAATTGTGCCTTTTTATATTAAGTTTATAGTCTTTCATTATTCTCCACTTTTTCTATTTTCTTAACTTGTAGAGTTTAAAAACTTGATATTTTCATCTTTGCAGTTTTGAAGAAAGACTATCAAAGTCACATTTTAAAGATAAAGATAGATTCAGCATTAATTTTTGAGAATATAAAGTATCATATATCATTTAACAACCTTACAATGATTGTATTCCCATACTAATATTTGATGCAGAGATTTGTAATTTATTAAGATAATGCTATAGGTTACCCCCAAAAATCTATATCCTATAAATATTATGTTTGTAATAGCCATTTATGTAAAAAATTTCTATAGCTAAATATGTTTCTACCTCTGAGAAGTAGTGTTAATTAATAACAGTGGGTAATGTTTTAGGGACATGCATTATATACTAGGACCTCTACTTCTTTATATGAATTATATCATTAAATCTTTTATGAGATTGATATGATTAGTTCAATCACAGATGAGGGCCCCTCAGAACAGTTTACTGATTACCCAATAGAGTCAGGAGAAAAAATAAGGACTGTCTGATTTCACAGTCCATGCTCTTTTTCTTCAGGGCACGTAGATTTTCTTCAGCAATATCTAGTTTACAAACTGATTTTTGTATGTGAAAATGACTTGCTTAACTACTGTTAGTTGTGAAAACTTTTAGTGTTTTTCTGAGACTGGTGATTTTCCAATAGCCTAATACCAATTTACCTTAGGCAATTTTGGGTCAAAACATTCATAAGAGCAGAAATAAAGGAAAACTAACTAAGCATTTTGGAGAAAAAAAAAAAAGTCCAATCTTCTAAGCACCAGCCTTTAATCAAACATCCTTTTTACTTAGAAAGCTCTCCTGAATATCCCAAACTCAGTTTATTCTTTTCATCTTCTTTTCCCTAAAGCAGAATTCTAACATTGCTAGTTTTCTGTGGCATCACCTTTTGAGTATCTCTGAAATCTTTCTCCAACTTTCCACCTTACTAACATCTCTCTTTCCTACCCTCTAGACTTGTGTTACGCCTTCCTCCAGCTACCCTCCATGTTCCTAGCTCAGTTCTTTCTAGAATGCAAGTCAGACCCCATCACGTTCTGCCCATAATCCTTGTAGGAATGCTCCATTGCCTGTAAGGTAAATCCAAATGCCTTAGCAGATGATAAGAGACAAGAAGGAAAATCTGTCTTATAATCTTCATGGCAAACTTTATCACACAGTAACATCAGTGTATAACGAGTATGATAACAATTATAAAATGGATGTCCAAAACTAGAATAATTCATATGCCAAATGTCTTCTTTAATATCCTGAAAAATATGCACTGGTATAAGGAAATGGTTTGACTGGTGGCAAATTATGTGCAGAAAGGATGTTTGATATTCTAGTCTTATGGAGAAAAAATGTGGTGTGACAAAAAGAACACAGGGAGGTGGGGAGTATAGTTTTATGCCCTCAGCTTACAGCTGGACTTTTTTCTCTTTCATACTGTACCACATGCAGCCCCTATCCTGAACCACTTCTGCTGAATCTGTATCCAAAATGACCCCCTCCCACACTGCAAAAATTGGTATTAAGCTGCATTACCTTAAGTGCTAGGGTTATGGGGATGGCCAAGACAGTTTTTGTTCTCAAAGAATTTTCAGTCTAACCAGAGACAAGAGCAAGAAATGTAGCCTTCATTGCAAGCCTCCCAGGTGCTTGGCCTTTTCTTTTCTTACCACATCAATCCTCTAAGAATTCTATGAATTACTTAAGAAATCATGAGAATACTGAGTATCAAAGATTATATATATATATATATATATATATCCCCTAATCCAAGAGGCTGTACTCTTCCTACTGTAATATTGTCCAGAGACATCTCTCCCAGAGAGATAAATGTCATCTCACTGTCCCAGCTCCAAGCCTCCCTATGACTCACTGGTCCCAGCACCCTTTCTCCCTGAGTCCCAGGGTGGACCTCATCATCAGTCTTTGCTACCCCTAAGCTCCTCTCTCTCCTCCCTCCCAACTTCTACAGAATTTACTGATTCTCAGTTCCTGATATCCATTACCTTTTTCCTTGGAATATATTCTATTTTTTAGACTCATATCATATTTCAAATTCACCAGGCCTCCTTCCTTTCCCTGAGAAGGCCTCCAAGAGCTGCTGGAACAATATCCCTGCAAGCCCCTCCTCCCCACTCTGATCCCACCACCCACTGTGCAAAGCAGAGCAGTAGCTGGGACCCAGCCAACAGGCAGAGCAAAGAGACCAGCTTTCTGCAAAGCTTCAGGCCCTGCCAGATTCCAGAAGGAAAGAGCAGTACTGTGTTCAATTCTGAGAGTCATGAGAAGCAAGAGATTCCTGGTGCAGAGGCCTAAGGCTAGGCCCAAAGCCCTGTGCTGGGGTGAGACAAGCAGGAAGAGAAATGTGGGCCTTACCTGCTTCATAAATAGTCTTTGAAGGAGGGTGGCATTTGTACACCTGTGTAGTCTCAAGGTGGATAATCAGGGACAGCAAAACTGTGGGAGACTCAAGTACAGGGTAGCTTCTTGCTTGTCCTGGGGCCTCGGAGAGAACTGTCACTGAGAGTGAGGATATTGAGAAAGAGAGAGAGAGAGAGAGAGAGGGAGAGAGAGGCAGAGAGGGTACATCCCAGGGCCCCAAGAGAGAGACAGCAACTTTCAGGTCATTAGATCACCAGCCAACAATGAGAATCCCTGTCACCCTACGGTGGGCTATTGCTAATTACAACAACTTAACTTCCACAAGAAAAGAGATCCTAGAATCACTTAACACCAAATGGGACTCAACAACCAGAAAAAGGAAGTGTAAACTGAGTGCCCACAACTGGCAGAGGATCTTTGAGGAAATGATCTCCTGGGAAAGAGATATGTCTTACACAAACAAACTCTAGCTGTAAGAGCCAAAGGGAGGTTGAATCATAGAATTAAAGAGCTTCTTTTTCCTGAAATAACTTTCACATTTAAAAAGTCTGCAGGGAAGGAAGCCTTGAGGGAGGTCAGTGTTGTGGGAAAAACTGGAGGTTTGGAAGATCAAGTAGAAGAAAAGCTCCAAACACAGAGCAATCATAGAAAAAATTAAGGAGAAAAAGATGTAACTCATAAGGAAAAATATAAAGAACTTGGAGAACAAGTTCAAGGACCTAAGGGGAAAATTCAGAGAGAGGAATAAAAAACAGATGAAAGCAGTGGCAATCACTTAAAGAAAAAAAAAAAAAAAGTATTAAAGTCTTAAATTCCAAGCTCAAAAAGAAAGTATGCAAGGTTTCACCAATCATAAGAAATTACCTAACAGCCAAAACAAGAAAAACATACTACTTCTGGCAAATATTTCAACCACAAACCTAGAAGCTAGATGATGGTGGATTAATAATTAAAGAAAACGAGAGAGCAAAGACCATAATCCAATAAGTCTTTTCCAAACAAAAACTACATTTCCCTGTTAATGAGAAAGAAAGACATTTTGTGGCTAGCCCAAGATCCAGCAGCTGTGTCACTCATATGGCTGATCTGGAGGAAATACGGAAGCAATGAATCATTAAAGAGACCACAAGGAGGGGAAGTTGGAAAGGAGAGGAACCTTGGTCGGCCATGACTCTTGCAGTAGAGAGAAGGAATTGGTTGGACAAGAACTGAGAGGAGGGTTTGAAGGTTTCCAGTTGCCGTCTTCTGGAACTCTTCTCAACATCAGTGTCCAGGAAACCACTACAAATATGTCAAGGTTGATCCTCAAGTTCTAAACTGCTGCTTTCCCAGTCCTGCGGATAAGTTCAACATATTCAGCATGGGAAACAAAACAAAACAAAGAACATCTAAAAATCTAGCCCCAGACTTCTTGTTTCTTTTCATCTTCTGCCACAGGGTCCATAGTGTCCATATTCTAGCCTTGTCAGATTCCATGTCATGTCTTTGCCATCCAGGAATTCTTTCCTACAGACCTTGCTCATCTGCAATGCCCTTGTCTTCTTTTATTGTCAGGTGTGGTTGATCCCTTGACACTGCTTATCCTGGCCACCACCTCTAGCTGCAAGCAGTCACCATCCCTGTGCCAGCCCCAGCTCAGTGCAGCCCAGTCCAGCTGTGAGACAGATGTATACCAACTGACCCTACTTCTCCATTCTGGGAAGGACACTTGGTCTTTGATAGACAAAGAGGTTTATGGGCTTCCTCCTTGTCCCTCAAATCACCTTCAATTGTAAATCTTCTCTCTGCCCCACACCCCTTTTCCTGACTCCTTTCCAAATTCCAAGAAATTTATATGAAAATATGGGAAACAGAAAGAATCTTTTATAAAAAGAAAAACAAAGCAAATAAAACAAACAAACAAAAAACAGAATTGAGCATTGCCCTAATTCAAGAAAGAATGTATACAACCTTTCTTACCAATATGTTAAAAAAAATTGGCTTTTCTTATTTTTAATTTTTTAAAGGATAAACTGTACTAATACAGTCAGCAAAACAAAGTAAAATGAACAAACAAAAAATAGTCCATCCATATACCCAGCTCTTTCTTAACTGTTTTTTCTCCTGATACCCCACCCTCCTTATTAGCCACTAGCCTATAAAATCATTAACTTTGTAGCTCAGGGTTGCTTCTTTCATGGGTTACTTCTGCATTTTTCAATTGATATGTGGGAGGGGTGGTGGCAAGGAATGAAGCCCAAGGTTGAAGACTATTTTTTTTTTTGTTTTTTTGTATGCAACCTAGTAAGAATGTAGTTGTGCAAGCATCATAAGTGAATAATCTTTCTCCCTCTATTTTTTTCTGAATTGGGCCAGATTTCACACACATTGTTTTTGTTTTTGAAAGTGGAGATATGGGTAGATATTTCTCCATAGCAATACAAAGGTCTTCTTTGAAGAAGGAACTGTTATTTATTAGATGTTAAATTATAGAAATGCTTTAGAAATAAAACTTCCCTCCAACTTTAAAGGCGAAAAACCCTCTGAGGGAAAGGAAGACGCCCATACTTACAACCCAACTGTGATCTAACACTGAATCTTGATACAATGCTTTTACTTTTATCAAAGAAGAATGAAGAGAGAAAAAATATTCTGCACTGAGCTCAGAAATCTGGTAATTTCTTGGTGTGAAACAAACTATCCCCAAACTTGGTGACTTAAAAAAACAACCATTTTATATATCATGACTTTGTGGGTTAGGAAATCAGGTAGCGCTCAGGTGGCCTGGGGCACTGACTTCAGCTGGTAGCTGGGGTCTAGAGTCAACAACATCCCTGCTCTCTGCCTCACCCTTGGCACTGACATCTGGAAGTGTGGGTTCAGATGGGCTCCTCTACCCGTACATGTGGTTTTCTTCGTGTCTTTCTAACAAGATAGTCAGACATCTAGCCTGGTGGCTGAGGGCTCTAAGGAACCAAGTGGAAAAACACCAGTCCTTTTAGGAGGTCTGGCATCTTTTCTACCATTTGTAATTGGTCAAAGATACTTGATGTCCCTGGGAAGAGCATCAAATAATCTGGGGCCATCTTTTTTTTTTTTTTCCTTAACATCTTTAATGGAGTATAATTACTTTACAGTGGTGTGTTAGTTTCTGCTTTATAACAAAGTGAATCAGTTATACGTATACATATATCCCCATATCTCTTCCCTTTTGCATCTCCCTCCCATCCTCCCTATCCCACTCCTCTAGGTGGTCACAAAGCACCGAGCTGATCTCCCTGTGCTATGAGGCTGCTTCCCACTAGCTATCGATTTTACATTTGGTAGTGTATATATGTCCATGCCACTCTCTCACTTCCTTCCAGCTTACCCTTCCCCCTCCCCGTGTCCTCAAGTCCATTCTCTTCGTCTGTGTCTGCACCTTTATTCCTGTCCTGCCTCTGGAGCCATCTTTAATCCACTCTAAGCAAAAGGTGGGGTTTAAAGAACTTGAAGAGAAATGTTTCTTTCCAATGGACTTACTTCTTGAAACAAAGGCATAGTTTAAAGGGTGTGTTTTGTATTTAAAATGAAATAAAAAAGAATTTGACTTTTCTATTAAACAAAAGCTGGTGCAAGGAAAAATACAAATTAAATATGAGCTTTAATTCTCCCTGTTGAAAATAAAGGAAGAAATTTTCTCTCCTCTCCTTTACCTTAGAGTTTTATTTTAGAAAACTTGTGTTTTCTCCTCTTTCGGAAGGTATATAAATTCTTTAAAAAACTAGAGAGCTTTTTGTCAGCTCTATGAACCAAGAATGTTTTTCTCTAGGACCTAGATGCCCTGTCTTTGAAATGTAAACATCACTATCTTCCAGTTTCTGTCAGCAAAAAGGAGCCTAACTTTAGTGGGTATCTTGTTCCATGTTGCAAAACAGCCTCCTGCCATAAAGATGTGAGAATCTTGTTTCTCCTCTGGATAAAGAAAATTAGCTAACATAGATGGTCACCCTAATTACCAGGTAAATTGAGGATGAACTATGTGTGATGAAGGCACTCTCAAATCCTTTTACTTGAAGGATTCTTAAATATTTATACTGAAAATATGTATGAACTTGGTGGTATCTTTGTGGCTCTACAGAAAGGTAAGATTTCTTTCTGTCTTTGCAGTCACTTAGCAGATTGCCTGTGATGCATGTCACATTATGATTTAATGCTTATTCGATAATGAAACTATTTTCTTTCTCTGCTACCTTTGTGGACAGGTTTTCTGGGTTGGAAGATTTTGTTTTTAATTATATTTCCCCAACACAGGCCAAGATAAGAAAAAAGATAGATGAAAAAATTTCTATAATCTAGAAATTTATGCTTAGTAATAATCAGAGATGTTCCCAAATGTTTTGTAAAGTTGTGTTCATTTGAAAACTACTTATAATGGTGAAAATTTGGAAACATTCTAAGTGTCCCACAGAGAAAGGTTAAATGTTAGTGTATCTGTTCACTCAGTTGTATGTCTTCCTGCTGTTGAGGAATCCTTAATGACCTAAATATTGTTATGAAAATAGAATAAAAAGAGTTAAAGAATTCCTTATTCACCATAACCCTGATTAATAGTTTCTCTCTCTCTCTCTCCTTCTTACATACGTACACACAAACAGATGAACCCACACCCAAATAAAAGGAAATGGCTGGAGAGAAAATAAAATGGTTAAACTGTAAACTTCTGTGTGATTACTGTTTTCTTTAAAAAAATTTTCTGTGCTTCCATTTTTTTAATGAGCAAATATTTTCATAGTGAGAAAAATTAATAAACTTATAAATGCATATTTTAAGGATAGAAGTATATAAAACACAATAGATAGTTGATAACTTGGCAGAAAAATCAAAACAGGACTGTCGAGGAAAGGGATGAAAAAAGATCATTAAATTCTGAGGAAAATAATAAAAATATGGGGAAAAAATGGAAAAATTAATGATCTAGCTTGAAAAAAGTTTTATATTTTAAGTTTAACTAAAGGATTTTGGAAATATCCAAATTAAAAAAAAATCAGTTAAACAACTATAAGTTGTATGTTTGATTTCTACCCTTAAATAACAACACAATGTGTTTTTTTTTTAAATTTCATTTTGCCCTTTGACTTTGTTTTTCATTTACCCTTTTAAGCCATCCTTATTCCATAGAGAGAATTCACTTTTTTTTTTTTAGCATGCAACAGGCAAATATAAACTTTTAATTTCCCAAGTAGCTAATTTTTCAGTCCCATTTGTTAAATAATCCATTCTCTATAGTTTGCTGATGCATTATTTATCAAGCAGTAAATGCATACATATCTCACTATCTGTTTCTGGGCAATTTATTCTGCTTCATTGATCCTGGATCTTTTAAAAGTAGATTATCACTAATTGATGTAAATGCCAGTGGTTTTATCAAGTCTGTGGATACTTGTCTTCAATATATTACTTCATATTCTACTGACTTCTAATGGAAATACTTTCACAGAATGCTTGCCCCAGTTCACTGCACAATAAGTGCTGAGAAGAAAATATCACATTAATAATGAGGAGACTCAGATGAAAACTAACTTTCCTTCTTTCTTTCTTTCTTTCTTTCTTTCTTTCTTTCTTTCTTTCTTTC